>NW_024738608.1:4896125-4921125 GCF_018991925.1 Homarus americanus | reverse complement strand
GGGTGGAGGGGGGTGAGGGGGGAGGGAGAGAAGGAAATGTCAAGGGTGATGGTAGGAGGACACGTTAGGGTATGTATGTATGTATGTATGTATGTATGTATGTATGTATGTATGTATGTATAGGCTTAGGTTATGGGGGCTGAGAGTAGACCTTGGGGAGGGAGGGGTAGGAGGAGGAGGAAGAGAGAAGGAATGAGGGGGGAAGGAGAGAGGGAGGGAGGGAGGAGGGAGGAGAAAAGTAAGGAAGGAGGAAAGAAGTAAGATAGGAAGGAAAAAAAGGGCAAAAGGAGAGAGGGAGGGAAGTAAGGAAAATTTTTGAGAGCAGAAGGAGAGAGAGAGAGAGAGTAGAGAGAGAGAGAGAGAGAGAGAGAGAGAGAGAGAGAGAGATATCCAATTCCTCCCACGCAGCAAAAGTTTGAATGTAACCTACGAGGAGAGGTCCAGGCTGTGAGTGACACCTGGCACTCAAGAGGCACTCAGGTTATTGGTCCATGACAATGATGAGGTACAGGACATTATACTAGGTGTTTGATATTACCGAGTGACCTGGGAACTCATTGGGCACTCATTATCTCACAAATGGCACTCATTAACTCAGAACTGGCACTCATTAACTCAGAACTGGCACTAAGGTACTACAGGTATCCGAGGAGGTTTCAATGAGCTATAGTGAATTTATAAATACAACTAAATACAATTAAAATACACAATAATTTTTTCTGAAGCCTTTGTGATACTTTCTATATTTTTGGATTGTTGTCGTGTTCCTCGGCGTTCCAATGCTGACGAGGAAAATGCGGCGTGTGTGTGTGTGTGTGTATGTATTAGTCTAGTGGTGCATCATTTTAACCAATTATGTCGTAAATAATCTTAAACACGTCTAACTACTTCCATTATTACTTTCCTACGAATAGAACTTGGCACGGAAGACATATACGGCCATTCAATTAAGGTTTTTTCAGAAGAGGTAAATTTACAAGCCAGCAAATGCGACAATGGCAGCCTTGTTGTTCATCGTCAAAGGAGATAAAGAGAAATATTTCCCAGTAAAATGCCTAAAACACAGGTGCGGCGCCTAAAATATCGGTAATCTCTGAGAAAGGAAGAGAGAGAGAGATAACAAGGAAGAGAGATGGAAGGAGAGAGAGATAACAAGAGAGAGAGAAAAAGAAAAATAGCGGAAAATATGAGCGAGCAGATGGAGCAACATAACAAACCAACTCTTCTAATTATGGAAAACAGATTGGTGGAGGCAGACCAATAATAACACCAGTAATACCATATTCCCACATAAAGTATTTTCACCCTGAATTTATTTTCTGTTCTCTTAGATCACAGGGGCAAAATTATAGGCTATCATAACTGTTCCAATAATTTCGCCTGCCTCGCCCGCCATGGCTGCAGCAGACGGGTCTTTGATGCTGGGGTGTGATGTTCACGGTAAATTTATTCCTTTGTGAAAGGTTTACACTCGGGATTTGGGGTTTAAATGCATTACTGTGGCCAATATGAAAGGATCGGGGATTATACCGTGTCCAGGCCTGCCCAAAGTGGCTATTTATCGTGTTATTGTCTTCAATATGACGCGCTTTGTCCACTGGCGGCTTTGAGGGGACGGCCGGAGGTACTATAATGTTTCATTTTAACGGCAACATTTCCAATATTGCTATGGCTGGGGGAAAATACCTCCCATGACAATATATATTACCACAGGTAGGATTTCAGATATAGATAGATAGCGAGTCTCCTTATCCACAGCTCCCATAATAAAGATAAAGATTTCTAGTGCATTTTTATATACATATTTGGTAGCCTCCCTCACCACCCACCCCTCACCACCCACCCCTCACCACCCACCCCTCACCACCCACCCACACCCCGCCTCACTCACACGTCCGCTGCCTTCAAAATTAAACTAAAGATTTCCGGTAAAATTTATACCTTGGGAGAAGACGCTCGAGAAACCGGATTTTGAGAGAAGAACGCAGCTGCGAGGTCTGAAAATCCGGATTTGAAGAATGAACGAAGCTGCTGGAGTCTTTTGAGATATTTAGTGTGACAAGATTACGACCAGAGGAAGATGGAAGATGAAGAAGAAGAAGAAGAAGAAGAAGAAGAAGAAGAAGAAGAAGAAGAAATGAGCGAGCAAGAAAGGTGTAATAGGGAAGGCGAGAGAAGAGGAATGGAGAAATTAGAAGGGGAGGGCGAAGGTAACGAAGAGGGGAGGGAAGAAATGAGAAAGGAGGGAAGGGGAAGAGAGGGGAAAGGGCGGGTGGGATTAAGGGAACAGAGAGAGAGGGGAAAGAAGGGGAGATGAAGAGGGGAAGAAGGTCGTTAGTGTTCCGTTACCGGGTCGTTAGTGTTCCGTTACCAGGTCTCTAGTGTTCCGTTACCAATTCGTTACTGCTCCGTTACCAGGTCGTTAGTGTTCCGTTACCAGGTCGTTAGTGTTTCGTTACCAGGTCGTTAGTGTTCCGTTACCAGGTCGTTAGTGTTCCGTTACCAGGTCGTTAGTGTTCCGTTACCAGGTCGTTAGTGTTCCGTTACCAGATCGTTAGTGTTCCGTTACCAATTCGTTACTGCTCCGTTACCAGATCGTTGCTGCTCCGTTACCAGGCCATTAACAACTAACTAATGACTCTCATCTTGTTAACTACCTTGTTCCTGTTCCTTGTAATTATTCCTCCGTCCCCTTGTTATTATTCTTGGTCACCTCCCCTTCCTTCTCTTCCCTCCCTTCCCCTACCCGCCCCTCCCTCCTCTCCCCATCTCCCCTCATTTAAGCAGTACTTTAATTGAACTAATGTTCTGGTGGAAGGGGTGATGGGAGGGTGAGGAAGAGGAGGACGAGCAGAAGAAAGAGGAGGAAGAGGGAGGAGGGAAGAAGGGAGGAAAAAGAGAAGGATAAGGAAAAGAGAAGAAAGAGAGGAAAGGTGGGACGGAGGGAAGGAAGGAGGGAGGAAGGTGAAAGGTAGGAGGGAGGGGGAGGGCCGAGCCGCGTAAAATAAATTACAGATCAAAAGGTTGAGAGGGAGGGGAGGGGAGGGGGGAGGGAGGAGGAGGAGAGGGAGGGAGGGGAGGAGAGGAGGGGGAGGGAAGAGGAGAGGAGGAGGAAGAGGGAGGGAGGAAGGGAAGGAGGACGAGGAGAGGGGGGAGGGAGGGAGGAGGGAGGAGGGAGGGGAGGGTAGTTATTGTTTTACAAACTGCTGTCAGGTTGCATGAGAGAGAGAGAGAAAGAGAGAGAGAGAGAGAACACGTAGGTGGGAAGAGGGAGGAACATAGGAAGGGAAGCACGGAGAGGGAGGAATGAGTGAGGAGAGGAGGGAAGTAAGGAGGGAGGGAGGGGATGGGAGGGGAGGAGCTGAATGTAGTCAAAAAGGGATAGAAAAAAACAGTGGGGAGAATAGGACGTGAAGAGGAGGGGGAAGGGGGGAGGAGAGGAGAGGGAGAAGGGGTAAGGGAAGGGGAGGGGAGAAAGGGGTATGGGGAGAGGAGGCGAGGAGGGGAGAAGTGCTTTATTACTGGAGAGGGGAGAGGAGTGGAAGGGTGAGGGGGTGAGCGGAGAATGAAAGCAAGATAAACATGGAGTAAGGGAGGGGGGAGGGAGGGGTGCATTGTTACTAAGTGCAGGAGGGGGAGGGTACGGGGGAAGGGAGAGGGAAGGGGGGAAAAGGTCGCTTAGAAGTTGGTACACAAGCATAAATATAATGTACACACACACACAGGCCCAGGACAGAGTATGGTACTGGCCCCCTGTCTCTCATGGCACTGACCTTACCATGGGTGGCACTGACCTTACTACCATGGGTGGCACTGACCTTACTACCATGGGTGGCACTGACCTTACCATGGGTGGCACTGACCTTACCATGGGTGTCACTGACCTTACCATAGGTGGCACTGACCTTACCATGGGTGGCACTGACCTTACCATGGGTGGCACTGCCCTTACTACCATGGGTGGCACTGACCTTACCATGGGTGTCACTGACCTTACCATGGGTGGCACTGACCTTACCATGGGTGTCACTGACCTTACCATAGGTGGCACTGACCTTCCCATGGGTGGCACTCATCCTACTGAGGGACAAGTCATCTTCCCGTGTTGTGTAACCCTCATCTCCGGGTCACAGAAACAAGCCAACACCACAAATATGACGTCATCTGGGATATTCAACTTTCTAACACGAATATATATCCTTTTAAGCAAATAACGGTTAATATAAATAATATATATGATTTTAATTTGTTCATCTGTATATAAATTTTGACTTCACACTATTTCATATAACCAAATTCAGTGACTTTACGACAATAAATAATTCAATAGAAAATCTGGCAACAACTGTGTTATTCATATCGCGTATAAAAAGAGAACGAGTTTCACTTCTTGTTACAGCCGAACTAGCCCAGCGGCGAAGTGGCCAGTAATCCCCAATACAATACACTTTTTGTTAAATTCCTCATAAAACATAAGTCCTTTTATTACACAGTTGATTAATAAAAACACTATTTCTCTATCGACATCCTTTCTACCATCTATCACAGGTAAATTCAATACGACAGCCACATCAATTTATCTATTTTTCAGGTGAGAAGAGATGAAATATATCTCTCCAGGGACTCCGCCCTCTTCATCTCCCGCCATTTGTCAAGAGTGTCATAAGTTTTGGCGGGAATCTTGGCGCCTTATTTCTCGTGTCGACAAGAATGTTCAGCGTCATATCTTAACCTGCCATTAGTTAACGTGTTAAGTACCGTTTATAAGGCGTTAGATCATGTTAGTATTTCAACATATTATCATTTTAATATTGTAATAACTCACAAAGATGGTAAAAAAAGCATAAAAATTGAGGAAATATTAATAGAATATCACATCGTCCTAAATGTGTTCACGTTATCGTAAAGGAACATTAAGTTGTCGTATCATAGCGCCATCTTCAAAGGTTATCATTCCAAGTCAGTTATCTTGCCCATAAAGATTTCCTACCGTGTTTTCAAAGACTTAAGTTATCATAATCAAAGGTTTGAGTTATCTACAGCCAAGAGGTAATGTTATCGTAATCTACAGATGTTTCCCAAGCGTGATATAACATCTCTCTGGTGGCGCCTTGGTGAGCTAATCTGACAGTGTTATACAGTATGTCTGATTTATTCCCGCCATTAAGACATAAAACAAAAACAAAAACACGAATAACAGACAAAAAAACAACAGATTATCGTAGCCAAAAGGTTGAGTTATTCTATCTAGGTTAAAATTATCGTACTCAAAAAGTTAAACTCTCAAACGTACTCAAAAAGTTAAATCATCACAATTTACCCCAAGGAATAAATTATCGTATCCAAATTATAATAATCAAAGGGTTAAATTACTGTACTTGAGGTTAATTTATTGTACGTAAGTAGTGGTTGAATTAGCATACTCAACGGTAAGAAAAATACTATACTCTCATTTGACTTAACTATCGCACACTTGAGACTAAAATTAACGTTTTCATTACGTCAAATGATTACACTAAACCCATTTAATAATCGTAATCACCAAGACCATCCATCATAAAAAAGTAATGGTTCGTGATTTTACAAAGTTGGTGATTCGGAAAACCATCCATTTTTATTGCGAAAGTTTTATAGGTTGGAGCGCGTCTCTCGCCGTCTCCAGAGCGCGGAAGAATACATATTTTTCACGTGTAACTCCCGCCTTTATAGACTGGGATGGAGGCGGGGCGTGTCTAGGGGGCGGGGCGTGTCTAGGGATGCCAACAGTTGAATTTCTTACCATTATTTAAAAAAAATTTATTCACGTTTTCATTATTTATGTAACATGAACACAATAATTTTATTTAACTTTGTATTAAAATCTTAGAATAAATAGTACCATTTCATAATCTTTCCGGGAAAAGTAATTATGCTTTATTTTTATTTTATCTTTTACATGAGTTGGAATTATGCTCAGCTTTATCTCTGCTACATGACGCGTAATTAAGTTCATAGTCATATTTTCTCTTCTACGTGACTCGTACATATATTTTCTGAGCTGAGGATTATAATATTTTATCTTAAATACGCGACAAGTGAGAGAGAGAGAGAGAGAGAGAGAGAGAGAGAGAGAGAGAGAGAGAGAGAGAGAGAGAGAGAGAGAGCACCAGGAAACTCACCTGTACGCGCCTCTCCACCATCGTTAAATATATCAGTAGGGTAAAATTCAATAGTCTGCCTTCGAGTTGCACATATTGGCAATCACGGCCAAAATTTCCATCCACCTGGAAAATTCAAGGGTCCGTGTGTATGTGTGTGTCTGTGTGTGTGTGTGTGTGTGCGAGAGTCGTTGCCAGGTTGTGTGTATGTTTGTGAGTGCCTAAACGAATGAGAAGTGCCTCTTGGTGTACAGGAGTGAGGGCCTGTGTGTGTGTGTGTGTGGTTAAGCCAGGTTGAAGTATACACAAACACACACACACACACACACACACACTTGTATTCATGTTGTGTACGTGCGTTAGGAGGAGTTAAAGGAAGAATAGGAAGGAGGAAGGAGGAGGGAGAGAAGAGGAAGAAGGGAGAGAGTTAGGAAAGGAATGGAAGGATAGGGAGATAGAAATAGGGAGTGAGAGAGAAGGAAAGCGTGTGAGAGTGAGAGAGATAGGGAGAAAGTGCAAAGGTAGGCAAGAGGAAGGGGAGAGGAGGATAAAGGAGGAGAGGGGAAGGAAGATGAAAAGGGAGGAAGGAAAAGAGTGGAAGAGGTTAATTTTCAGCTTGGTTGACCTTGTTAGTTATGTCTACTGTCCTTCACACCGCTCTAGTCTCTCTCTCTCTCTCTTTATTTATGTCTCTCTCTCTTCCTGTGTCTCTTGATCTCTCATTCTATTTACGTTTCTCTCAGTATGTCGCATTTTGTCTGCTACTACTACTACTACTACTACTACTATTACAACTACTACCACTGCTACTACCACTACTTTTATTTATTTTTAATGCGGCATTCAGTGACTGTTGCCTCATAGTCAATAACTGCAACTGTTGTCGGCTTTGGGGCCGATGCTCTCGTTCCCCTGAGGCAGAGCAAAGCCGACCTAAGGAGAGAGAAGGACAGTCGACATCTCATCCAGGCTGTAACATAACTTCTGGGCTGCTGCTTCTGTTCGGATAGCACCTCCGCGAGTCTGGCGTAGAAGCATCTTGCACTTGGTCCCATCCCACCAGAGGTTGTGAACACTAGAGGAGTGAAGCTGCCTTGATCAACGTTCTGAGTTCTCTCCCCATATGCCCTTCTCTTGTCGTTCTCGTTCCTCCTATGTGCAGCGTCGAGAGCTAAGTTACGGTGACATGCGGCCATGGGATAAAAAATCCTGATGTCGAAGAAGGCTCGCTGTCCCCGCGTCCAGAATCCTCGAGCACTGACGTCAACACGGGCTTCGTTGGATGTGTTTGAAGTCCTGTGTTGGAAAATCTCACCGTCCAATGGAAGGAGGGTCGGTTCTGCCCTGACATCCCGGCAGATTTCCTTCAACATAATTACTGTGAGGTCCCTTACTTCATCATGCCTCAGGCATATGAAGCCCCCTTTCTTGCACACCATGGCGTGATCGACGTCATAGGAAGAGCCACACACGCATTGGGAGGGCAAACCTTCTACTGGCCTATCGTACTACTACTAATAATAATACAAAGAAGGAGAAGAAAGAAGAAGAGGAGGAGAAGTAGGAAGAAAAATTAAACTAAAAAGAAAGAGAGAAAGAAAGGAGGTGGAGGAGGAGAAAGCAGGATAGAAGATGAACAATCAATTAATCTTTACCTGCCACCTTCGTTGTCTTAACCCGCCCACACCGTAATGAGTCTTACCTGTCAAGAAGAAAACATTATCTTAGTATCTATTCATTAACCTCACACGCTTCCCTTAATTAAACATGAAAGGTGGAAACTACAGGTAGAGATCAGTGTCTAAGAGGCTCAATAGATGGCGCTGAAAACCATTTATTATTTACGTCTGTTTATACCTGTGTGTATTGATTTTTCTGTACTGTAATGAGTTCACAGAAATCCTTAATAATTTAGTTCATAATACGGTCAACAGATGGTGCGGAAAAGCAACACTAAGCGTCCGTTTATATACATTTAGAGTATTTAGACAGACAAAGCCATGGTTTGGTTTGGTTAGGTTAGGTTAGGTTAGGTTAGGTTAGCATTAAGGTGTTTAATAACTCAGGTAAAATAAGCGGGAGTCCCTAATCCACAGGAGACCCAACCACAGGTACGGGAAACACCCCACAGATGGCGCCACTCACGCCTCATCACACGTCAGTATTTACCTCAACATCACTCACCACGAACGACCTGTAACACGCTCATAAAACGCTCCACAGATAACTGGATAGGGGAGAGGAGACCGGCTTTACTAATTCCCAAATCCGAACCCCGAAACCGAACCTGAACCCCAAAGTCAAACCCAGAACCCAGAACCCCGAACCCCGAACCCGAGACTATAATATACCTCCCACAGACCTACCACATCATCCCCTTAGCCCTGACCTGACATGACGCAACTCTGCCCAAAGACTCAAATCAGTTTGGATTTTTTGGGGGTTACGAAAAGTCAGGTCCGATTCCGTGTTCGGGTCTGTTAATGAGTTTTGGTCCATCAGGTAGAACAGGTGTAATCAGGTGTTATAGTATAAGAGTAGCCCAGAGTATGATAATAGAGTAGCCTAGAACATGTATGGCTGATAAAATGTTCCATCAAGAAATACAAAATGACCCAAAAACACACACACACACACACATACACACACACACACTACTTTCTACCTTTCACAATCGTCAAAGAGTAAACTATTGACACAAACATTACACAGCTGTTTTTAATTTCAGCCGTCGAGGGTTAAAAAATGGCAGCGGTATTTACATAAATATTAAATTCACCTCAAACGTCAATAGAGAAGTATAAACGGAATGAATGTTTAACAAAAGCCGATCACAATAGACGCGGAAACCTCACTCGTTTACAGAGGAAACAAGTGAGCATCATCACGTCTCTCTTTGACACTTGTGGTATTTATAGAATTTTTCTACTTGAACGTCAACTCAAGAGTATAAATGGAAATGAACTCTCAAGGAAGTTAGTGGCAATAGACGCCATAACTTAATACATGAAACAGAAACACATCACTACACATACATTCTCTCTCTCTTACATAGATCACCCGGACAGAGTCATTAGGGTTGAATAGTCGTCATTGCCACAGATCACATTCCTGAATTATATACAGAAGCAGAAGGGGAGAGGGGGGGGGATATGTACACACAGTCAGCCAGTGTGTATGTGTGTGTGTGTGTACAGGGGAGGGAAGGCCAATATAGCCGCTGTAAGAGCACCATAAAGTGGTCAGGGGCTATATGGAACAAGGTTATCATATGTCTCGAGGCAATATGGCCGACCTTCCTAACAGAGACTCACCTTAACATAGTCTCGCCCTTATGTCTGTGTGTGTGTGTGTGTGTGTGTGTGTGTGTATGTGTGTGTGTGTGTGTGTCTGGGTAAAAAAGACATGAATAATACGGTGTAAGAAGAATGAGTGGGAGGAGAGGGGGAAGAAGGGAGGGGAGGAGAGGGAGGAGGGGAGGAGGAGGGAGGGAGAGGAGGGAGGGAGGAGGAGGGAGGGGGAGGAGGGAGGAGGAGACCATCTGTTCCTCCCACATAAATCATTCTATAGCAATTGCTAAATTCTTCTCCCCCACCACAAGATCTCTCTCTCTCTCTCTCTCTACGCTGCCACAGGATATCAATTATTTCGTACCTAAGTTCTTTTCTGAAGGAGTCAGCGTTAATGACTATGTAAACTAATATGTACCTTGTTAGTGGTGAGGAAGGAGAGAGAGAAGAAGAGAAGAGAGAGAGAGAGAGCCATTATCCCTTTAACCCATAATAAGTCGCCTCCTCAACATCCTGCGATACTTAGTCTTAAGTTTTAATTGGTGTCGTGTAACCAGGTGTAGACAGGTGTAGGTGGGTGTAGACAGGTGTAGACGGTGTAGACGGGTGTAGGCGGGTATAGGTGAGTGTAAACGGGTGTAGACGGGTGTAGGTGGGAGTAGACAGGTGTAGATGGATGTAGACGAGTGTAGGTGAGTGTAGATGGCAGAAGGCAAACTACTTCTTCTCTCCTCCTACCTCCCTCCCTCCTCTCCCTCCCTCCTACCTCTCCCTCCCTCCTACCTCTCTCCCACCAACCCCCCTCCTACCTCCCTCCTCCTACCTCCCCCCTCCCTCCCTCCCACCCCCTCTCCCACCAACCCCTCTCCTCCTACCTCTCCTCCCCTCCTCCTACCTCCCTCCTCCCTCCTCCCTCCTACCTCTCTCCCACCAACCCCCTCCTCTCCTCCTACCTCTCCCTCCCTCCTCTCCTCCCTCCTACCTCTCTCCCACCAACCCCCTCCTCTCCTCCTACCTCCCTCCCTCCTCCCTCCTCCTCCTCCCTCCCTCCTCTCCCTCCCCCCTCCCTCCTCTCCCTCCCTCCTACCTCTCTCTCCCACCAACCCCTCCTCTCCTCCTATCTCCCTCCCTCCCCCTCCTACCTCCCCTCTCCCACTCACCTCTTCGTCCCTCCTCCCTCCTCCTACCTCTCCCACCTCCTCCCTCCCTCTCCCCTCCCTCCTCTCCCTCCCTCCTCTCCCCTCCCTCCTCTCCCTCCCTCCTCTCCCTCCCTCCTCCTCCCTTTAATCTAGCGTGTCTTACTGCATATGACGGAGAGTGATTTTTACCAGGTTCTCTGTCTCCTGTCTCTCCTGTGTCTCTCACTCTCTGTCTTTCTCTCTGTCTTTCTCTCTTTCTCTCTCTCTCTCTCTCTGTCTCCTGTCTCTGCTCTCCATTACTTTTCTCTCTTTTTCTACCTGTCCACCAGTCGTCTAATTTTTCTCATTTTCTTTAGTCTCTCTCTCTCTCTTCTCTAATTCTGTCAATCTTTGTCTTTGTCTGTTTGTCCATACACACACACACACACACACACACACACACACACATACACACACACACACACACACACACACACACACACACACACACACACACACACACAGAGGATCACATAACGCGTAATGATCAAATAATTACGGGCCGGTAAGTTGTGTCTGAGGCAGGAAGAAGGTATCCCACACGCTCTGTTTACGCATAACCTTACATCCAGCAGCGAGCAGTGTTGCCAAGGGCTGGGGGGTACTAGTCTGTTGGCTACACTGTCGACAAATGAAGGATGGCATTATTGTCTATGTTATTACGATGTGATTGTGGTCTATCATCATACACACGTGTAATTATACCGATATCCTGACGTATAATTAACACACATGCAATTATACAGACATGCAGGTATACAGACATGTAATTATACACATACAGGTATCCAGACATGCAATTATACATACAGGTATACAGACATGCAATTATACACATACAGATATACACACATGCAATTATACAGACATACAGGTATACAGACATGTAATTATACACATACAGTATACAGACATGTAATTATACACATACAGTATACAGACATGTAATTATACACATACAGATATACAGACATGTAATTATACAAATAAATGCTGAAATGTACACTAGTGAGTGTTTGTGTGTGTGTGGCGTAATGGTCAGCATGCTCGCCTCGCAAAAGAGTGGACCTGGTTCGATCCCCGGGCAGGGTGAAACTATGGGCAAGTTTCTTTACGCCATTTGCCTATCTACCCAGCAGTAATTAGGACCCTGGATGTTAATCGATTTGTGGATCGTATTCCTAGGTAATGGTTAGCCAGTGCAGTTGGCGAGTTGTCCGGTCTTCTCGGACTAATCCTTGACACTGGGTCACGCAGCTCGTTAACTCAGGGTGTGGTTGTTGCGTTGGTGGCCCTTGCCAGCCATCTTCGTTACCATTTTTATTATTATTAGATAGATAGACCATCAACCCCTTCTCCCCCTCACCTCCTCTCTTCCCTTACCCTCTCCTTTCTTGTCTTCCCTTATCTCTTCTCCCCTCCCCGTCTCCCCTCCCTCACCCTCACCCCCCCTTCCCTTCCCTGAGCGGTACATCTATAAGTCGTAAGATAATAATAAAATACCTTTGTCAACATGTTACCCCAACAAATAACACCATAAATTACTGCCTGTATTTACCTGTGTGGGATCTCGCCTCAGTCCATGTTATTGGTGTTGTTGTTTATGCTTAATGGCGTGTATGGTCGGTCGGGTCGGGTCAGGTCAGGTCAGGTCGGGTCGGGTCGGGTCGGGTCGGGTTGGGTCTGGTCGGGTTGGGTCTGGTCGGGGTCGGGTCAGGGTCAGGTCGGGTCAGTCAGGTCGGGTCGGGTCAGGTCGGGTCGTGTTTAAGGTTTTATTGAGCTATTTAATGGTGCCAGAATATATTTGTCTGGCTGTGTTTGTCTATATAGTTGTTGTCTGTTGCTTTATTTGTTTCTGTCTGTTGTGTGCCTGTCAGTCTGTCTCTTCTCCTGTTTGTCTGTTTTTCTTTCCTTCGTTTTCTCGTTGTCTATCTATCTATCTGAGGAATATCTATCATTATCATCTTCTTCCTCATTCCTGTCTTTATCTTCTTTTATCTTTCCTATTCCTCCTTCTTCTCCTTCCTCCATTTTGTCCTCCTCCCTTTCTTCCTACTCCTCTCCTCTCTCCATTTCCTCCCTAGCCTCCCAAGTCCTTCCCAACCCTTGGCCTTCCTACCTCTCCTCTTCCTCTCTCCCCACCCCTCCTCCCTCTCCTCCCCACTCCCTTCCCCTCTCCTCCCCACTCTTCCTCTCCTCCCCCACTCCCTCCTCTCCTCAATAACACAACAACACCCAGTAAATCCCATCAGTATTGACACACACAGACACACGCACACACACACACACACACACACACACACACACACACACACACACTCACACACACACCACTCACACACACACACACACACACCACACACACACTCACACACACACACACACACACACACACACACACACACACACACACACACAAGAGAGGCAACAAGAGGCAACTACCATCTTATTTACCGTGACTCTGCCGCCCTTACCATCATGATACACAGATGCCAATTTGTCGTTATTTGCTGCCGCTTTATGAGAGATCAATGTTTCCCGTCTTGTTATATATAAAAGGATTGGAGGGTCGATGATGGCAGCCATGTTTGTTGTTGTTGTTGGTGGTCAGTTTTTTTTTGTAAGTTTTGTTGTTTATTTGTCAGTTTAAAGGTAGTAAAGCTCAGGTAATTAAGATATCTTGTCAGTAAAGTCAGTTTTATCGAATAATTTGTTCAGTTTAAGTCAATTCATCCACTTCATACGCCTTAACAATCCTACTGATGAACTAACTACCGTCTCTTAACAACCACAAACAAATTAGGTAGTTTAATAATGAACCATAAAAGTGATTACCTTCAATTAATGTAAAGTAACATCTGGTAACTTATTATACACAGTTGCCAGTTTTTGTTTTTGTAGTGTATTTTTCCCCATGGAAGTAATAGACGATTCTCGCCCTTATACACAATGTTTATAAGGACCAGAATCTATTAATTATCACCCGTAACTGAAGCCATTAAAACCGCCTCTAACCCAAATACATAAATTCAATGCAAAATGGCGTCAAATATACAGAGATTATACACACCTTCTCCCTGGTTAAGTGATGAGAGGGAGAGTAATTGAGAGGGAGGAGTGGGGTGGTAGGGAGGGTATTTATGGTGGCGAAGTAGGGAGAGTAGTAGGGGGCGAGGAAGGGAGAGTACTGTTGTGGCGAGGAAGGGCGAGGGCGAGGTAGTCGTGACGGAACAACCTTTACTAAGATTGAAACATCCCCAGGGAGAGAGGAGGTGAGGGGAGAGGTGAGGGGAGGTGAGGGTAGAGGTGACAGGAAAGAGGAGGAGGAGGAGGAGGAGGAGTAAGGGAGTGGGGAAGAGAGAGGGAGAAGGAAAGGAAAAAGAAAAGGAAGAGGAGGGACTGAAAATGAAGAAGAAGAAGAAGAAGACGAAGAGGAGGAGGAGAAGAAGAAGAAAGAAGAAGAGAGGAGGGAGGAGGAGAAGAAAGAGGAGGAGGAGGAGAAGAAAGAGGAGGAGGAGAAGAAAGAGGAGGAGGAGGTGAAGGAGGAGGAAGGGGGCACTGTAATCCACCCCTCACGACATCAACCACGAATCTAAAACAGACAAACATGACGAAATTCGACAGAAAAAACATTGATTGGCAGCCTGTAGCGTGAGGTTGTCCAGGCCGAGTTTGTTATGGTGAAAAACTCCCTCTTCATTGGCCCTGTCTGTCTGTCCATTTGTCTGTCTGTGTATCTGTTCCTGTCTATATTTTGTTGTTATCTGTCTGTCTGTATATGGCTTTTGATCTGTTTGTTTGTTCCTGTCTACATTTGGTGTTATCCCTGTCTCTCTGTTAGTTCCTCTCTCTCTCTCTTTCTCTCTCTCTCTCTCTCGCGCGCGCTCACCAGGCAGTACAGAATACCATCATTATCAGAACATGAAAGGGACACGCAAAGCAGAGAGAGAGAGAGAGAGAGAGAGAGAGAGAGAGAGAGAGAGAGAGAGACTTTCACCACACAGCAAAAGAGGATTTCCTTCCATGATCCAGTCTCAGTGTATTTTCTCTCTCTCTCTATCTTTCTTTCTTTCTTGGTCTCTATCTTCTGTCCTCAGTCTATTTTTCTCTTTTATAAACACCTCTCTCTCTCTCTCTCTTCTCTCTTTTTTTTTTTCTTTCTTCTTTATTTTTCTCTCTCCTCTCTCTTCATCCCTCCTCCTCTTCCTCCTCCTAATCCGCCAGCTCCTCCCCCTCCACTTCTCCTAATCTTCCTCTCTCTCCTCCTTTATCTTCCCCTTCCCTCCTCTAATCCTCCCTCCCTCCCTCTCTCCCCTGCTTTATCAAGATTTACTGTCAAGAGGGGAATAGAATTATCCAGTGGTCGCTTTAATAGACAGTTTCTCCATGGTAGTATTATTTTCTGTCTGTCTGTCTGTCTGTCTGTCTGTCTGTATTCAGCCCTGTCTGTCTGTCTGTCTGTCTGTCTGTCTGTCTGTCTGTCTGTCACCCTAACCTACCCTAATCAAACCCAAACTGTGACGTCAGAGAATAGTTTAACCAGGCTAAATATAGACTAATTTAACCCTAATAACTAATCGAGGTCAAGACGATGGTGAGTTAAGTGAGATAAGTAAAAGATAATTAAAGATAAGATAAAGATAAAGATAAAGACAGATAAGAAAGAAAATATCATCACCATCAACACCACAACATCACAGCACCATAACACCACCACCATCAACACCATCACATCACCATAACACCACCACCATCAACACCATCACAGCACCATAACACCACCATCAACACCATCACATCACCATCACATCACCATCACAACACCACAACATCACCATCACATCACCACATCACCAACACAACACTCATCACAACACCACAACATCACCATCACACCATCACATCACCAACACAACACCATCACAACACCACAACATCACCATCACAGCACCATAACACCATCAACACCATCACATCACCATCACAGCACCATAACACCACCATCAACGCCATCACATCACCATAACACCACCAACACAACACCATCACAACACCACAACATCACCATCACAGCACCAAAGCGTGACAGAGCACCATTACCTGCCGTACCATCATTCCTTCACTGTTACCTGTGTCTTGCCTCTCCTCCATCACCCTCCCTCACCCTAATGGTTCTGAGGAGAGGGAGAGAGAGGAGAGAGAGGGAGGAGGAGGAGGGGAAGAGAGGTAAGGTCTCAGTAATAACACAGATAAACAAAGACTTCAGTACATATATACACAAGACTCCACATGGCCACTTACCTGTGTCTGGCTATATACACACACAGACACACACAGACAGACAGACACACAGACAGACAGACACACAGACAGACAGACACACAGACAGACAGACAGACACATAGATAGACACACAGACAGATAGACAGACACACAGACAGACAGATAGACAGACACACAGACAGACAGACACACACAGACAGACAGACACACAGACACACAGACAGACACACACAGACAGATAGACAGACACACAGACAGACAGATAGACAGACACACACACAGACACAACAGACAGACAGAAACACAGACAGACAGACACACAGACAGACAGACACACAGACAGACAGACACACAGACACACAGACACAGACAGACAGACACACAGACAGATAGACACACAGACACAGACACACAGACACAAGACAGACAGATAGACAGAGACAGACACACAGACAGATAGACAGACACAGACAGATAGACAGACAGACACATAGATAGACACACAGACAGACAGACAGACAGACAGAGTAAAACATATATATATATTATTTTTTTAACCAAGTATATTTTTCACACCATAATTATTGATTCGATTCCTTGAGTACGATGACTTATGCCCAGGTACGACGACTTTACCCCTTGAGTACGACGACTTTTCCTTAATTACGACAACTTTGCCTTGAGTACGACGACTTTACCTTGAGTACGACGACTTTACCCCTTGATTACGACGACTTTACCCTTGAGTGCGACGACTTTACCTTGAGTACGACGCTTTACCTTGAGTACGACGACTTTACCTGAGTACGACAACACCTTGAGTACGACGACTTTACTTGGGTACGACGACTTTACCTTGAGTGCGACGACTTTACCTTGAGTACGACGACTTTCCTTAATTACGACGACTTTGCCTTGAGTACGACGACTTTCCTTAGTACGACAACTTTACCCCTTGAGTACGACGACTTTACCCCTTGAGTACGACGACTTTACCCCTTGAGTACGACGACTTTACCCCTTGAGTACGAAGACTTTAGATAAGATAATATAAGACAAAGTAAAGAAATAAAGATAAAATAGGAAAACAAAGGAATAAGGTAAGAAGAAGAAAAATAAGAATCAAGGAAAAGAGGATTAAAGAACAGATAATAATAAGAAGAAAGGAGAAAGAAAACATAAGAAAAATACAAAGAAAATAAACGATAAACCAGGATAATAAAGACAGACGAAAGAATAAGAAAATCAGATGATAAATGGAGGGAGGAATAGGCAGGAGAAGAAGATAAATGACAAGACAAAGATGGTAATAAATAATGAGGGTAAGGGGGGGGAGAGGGATGTGGGGAGAAAAATGGAGAGGGGCGTAGAGTGGAAGGGGGAGGAGGGAGGAGGTGAGGGGAGGAGATAGGCCTGGGGAGAAATAATGGATTGTCAGTCATCTGGGAATCGCTGAATGAGTCACGTTGTCCCTGGGGAGAGTGATGGGGAGAAGTGGGGAGGGGTGATGGGGGAGAGTGATGGGGGTATGGGGAGCGTGATGGGGAGAGTAGGGGTGGCGTGATGGGGAGAGTAGGGGAAGAGTGATGGGGAGAGTGGGGGCCACCTTACAATATGGCCACCATACAATATAACAACAATATGGCCACTTGGCCACCTTACAATATGGCCACCTTACAATATGGCCACCACACAATATTACAAGAACACCATCACGGGTCCAGCCGCCTGTTGCCAGAGATATCAATATTTATGGTCCATATTTCTTCTAACCTTCGCATCGCCCGAACATCTGGTCCAGCACTTGGGTCTGGTTCAGTACTTAGGTCTGGTCCACTACTTAGGTCTGGTCCAGTACTTAGGTCTGGTCAGTACTTAGGTCTGGTCCAGCACAAGTCTGGTCCATACTAGGTCTGGTCCAGTACTTGAAGTCTGGTCCAGTACTTAGGTCTGATCCAGTGTAGGTCTGATCAGTACTCAGGTCTGGTCCAGTACTTAGGTCTGGTCAGTACTTAGGTCTGGTCCAGTGCAATCCTGGTCACACTTAGGTCTGGTCCAGTACTTAGGTCTGGTCAGTGCAGGTCTGGTCCAGTACTTAGGTCTGGTCCAGCACTTAGGTCTGGTCCAGTACCAGGTCTGGTCCAGTACTTAGGTCTGGTCCAGCACTTGTCTGGTCAGTACTTAGGTCTGGTCCAGCACTTAGGTCTGGTCCAGTACTTAGGTCTGGTCCAGCACTCAGGTCTGGTCAACACTTAGGTCTGGTCAAGTACTTAGGTCTGGTCCAGTACCATCTGTCGTGGTCAGTACTTAGGTCTGAGTGTCAATGCTTAGTTGGTCAGCTCTGTCTGGTCAGTACTTAGGTCTGGTCCAGTACTTAGGTCTGGTCAGTACTTAGGTCTGGTCCAGTACTTAGGTCTGGTCAGTACTTGGTCTGGTCCAGTACTTAGGTCTGAGTCAGTACTTAGATCTGGTCAGTACTTGGTCTGTGCGTAGGTCTGGTCCAGTTAGGTTGGTCCAGTACAGGTCTGGTCCAGTACTCAGGTCTGGTCCAGTACTTAGGTCTGGTCAGTACTTGGGTCTGTAATGCAGGTCTGGTCAGTACTCAGGTCTGGTCTGCGGTGTCAGTACTTAGGTCTGGTCAATGCTTAGGTCTGGTCCAGTACTCCAGGTCTGGTCCAGTACTTGGTCTGGTCCAGCACTTAGGTCTGATCCAGCACTTAGGTCTGGTCGATACTTAGGTCTGGTCCAGTACTTAGGTCTGGTCCAGCACTTAGGTCTGGTCAGTACTTAGGTCTGGTCCAGTACTCCAGGTCTGGTCCAGCACTTAGGTCTGGTCCAGTACTTAGGTCTGGTCCAGTACTTGAGTCTGGTCCAGGTACTCAGGTCTGGTCCAGTACTCAGGTCTGGTCAGCATTTGGGTCTGGTTCAGTACTTAGGTCTGGTCAGTCAGGTCTGGTCAGTATGTCTCAGTAGCACTTAGGTCGGTCAGACTTAGGTCTGGTCAAGTGTCAGGTCTGGTCCAGAGTTAGAGTCTGGTCAGTACTTAGGTCTAGACAGCACTTAGGTCTGGTCAGTACTTAGGTCTGGTCAATGCTTATGAATCTTACGCAGAGAGACCATATCTTCCTCCATGGGTGTGTTTGTCTGGCTCGTATATTGTAGCGACTGTTAGTGTTATGGTGCGTTATGGTGTGTTATGGCGGTGTGTTATGGTGCATTATGGTGAACAAGAACAACTTATTTTACGTGGTGATTAGTCATGGTGTGTTACGTTATACTTCTATACCTGTGCTTGTAGTGTTACACCTGTGCTTACTGTATAGTGTTACACCTGTGCTTGTAGTGTTACACCTGTGCTTGTAGTGTTCACCTGTGCTTACTGCATAGTGTTACACCTGTAGCTTGTAGTGTTGCCTGTTGCAGTGTTACACCTGTGCTTATGTATAGTGTTACACCCTGTATAGTGATACACCTGGCGCAGTGTTACACCTGTGCTTGCTGTATAGTGTTACACCTGTGTTAATTATTAACCTGTGCTTGTAGTGTTACCTGTGCTTACTGTGTACATGTAGTGTTACACCTGTGTTAGTTACACCTGTGTATAGTGTTACACCTGTGCTTGTGTACTGTATAGTGTTACACTGTGCATTGTATAGTTTTACCTGTGCATAGTGTTACCTGTGCTTATAGTGTTACACCTGTGCTTGTAGTGTTACACTGTGCTTGCACAGCATAGTGTTACACCTGTGCTTATAGTGTTACACCTGTGCTTGTAGTGTTACACCTGTGCTTATAGTGTACACCTGTGTATAGTGTTACACCTGTGCTTACTTGTAGTGTTACACCTGTGCTTATAGTGTTACACCTGTGCTTGTGGTGTTACACCTGTGCTTGTAGTGTTGCACCTGTGCTTGTAGTATTACACCTGTGCTTGTAGTGTTACACCTGTGTGTAGTGTTACACCTGTGCTTGTAGTGTTACACCTGTGCTTGTAGTGTACACCTGTGTATAGTGTTACACCTGTGCTTGTAGTGTTAACCTGTGTATAGTGTTACACCTGTGTAGTGTACCTGTGCTTATTATAGTTACACCTGTGTAAGTGTTACTGTGTATAGTGTTACACCTTGTCTGGTGTTACACCTGTGCTTGTAGTGTTACACCTGTGCTTGGTGTACACCTGTGTTTGTGTCACTGTGCTGGTGTTACACCTGTGCTTGTAGTGTTACACCTGTGTATAGTGTTACACCTGTGCTTGTAGTGTTACACCTGTGGCATGATTGCCTGTGCTTGTGTTACACCTGTGCTTGTAGTGTTGCACCTGTGCTTGTAGTGTTACACCTGTGCTTATGATGTTACACCTGTGCTTGTGTGTACACCTGTGTACTGTATGTACACCTGTGCTTGTAGTGTTACACCTGTGCTTATAGTGTTACACCTGTGCTTGTAGTGTTACACCTGTGCTTACTGTATAGTGTTACACCTGTGCTTATAGTGTTACACCTGTGCTTGTAGTGTTACACCTGTGCTTGTAGTGTTGCACCTGTGCTTGTAGTGTTGCTTGCACCTGGGTGTTGGTGCGTGGGTGAGGGCGGTGTGTGGCCTGACACTGCATGACGGAGTAGTGCCATCGATCTCGTGTGTGTGTGTGTGTGTGTGTGTGTGTGTGTGTGTGTACGTGATGCGTGTGGCATGTGTATCTGTGTGTGTGTGTGTGTGTGTGTGTGTGTGTGTGTGTGTGTGTGTGTGTGTGTGTTGGATGGTGGTATCTGGAGAGTATGTATGTTTGTGTACCACTGTTATAACCTCCCCCCATCGTTACCTCACCCTCCTCTCACTGCAGGGAGGAGGAGGGAGAGAGGTGAGGCTGGGTGTGTAGGAGGATTTGAACCCACGATCCCAAGGACAACCACTATGTACCACACCACTGTTCCCTCCACTACCTACCACACCTCACTACACACCACCTCACTACCACACCTCACTACCACACATACCACACTACACCACACCTCACTTACCCACATCTACCCACCTACACACACCACACCTCCCTCCTACCCACCTCCCTACCCACCTACCACACACACTACCCACACCACACCACACACCACACACCTCACACCACACTACTATCACACCTACCACACCTCACTACCACCCACACACCTCCTACCCCCTACACACCTCCCACACCACACACCACACCTCCCACTACCCACCTCACTACCACCCCTACCCACCTCCTAACACACCCTACCACCTCACCACCTACCACACCTCACTACCACACTACCATACCCACCACACCTCACTACCACTACCACACCTACCACACCTCGCTACCACAACTACACCACCTTTCTGACAATCACCTGGGCATGTACACACAAACTAAACTGGATAAAACTGGGTGTAGATAGGTGTAGACAGGTTGTAGAAGTGTTTATACGTTTATGCAGGTGTTGACAGGTGTAGACAGGTGTAGTGTGTAGGTGTAAGCGTGACCCGACAATAGTATAGCGTTTTGTGAATGGCAGCGTATTTTAATTCTTACCATGAATATTCAACAAGGTAGTCCACACACACACACACACACACACACACACACACACACACACACACACTATATAACAGTACCTCATTTTCTTAATAATTGATTTGTGTTTATGAGGCGAAAGAAAACTCAGCTGGACTTTTTGAATATTCTCGTGAGTTGTGAGTGAGTGTTGTCAATGTTGTGAGTGTTGTGAGTGTGTTACGGAGTATGAGTGTTGCAAGTAAGTGGAGGGAGTGTGGTAGGTGAGGAGGGTGGTAAGTGGAGGGAAGGGTGGTAGGTGGAGGAAGGTGGTAGGTGAGAGGGAGGGTGGTAGGTGGAAGGGAGGGTGGTAGGTGAAGGAGGGAATGGTAGGAGTGGAGGGAGAGGGGGTGGTAGGTGGAGGGGAAGGGGTGGTGGGTGGAACGAGGGGTGGTGGGTGGGGGGAGAAAGGGTGGTGGTGGAGGGAGGGGTGGTAGGTGGAGGGAGGGGGGTGGTAGGTGGGGGAAGGGGTGGTGAGTGGAAGGAAGGGGTGGTAGGTGGAGGGAAAGGGGGTGGTGAGAGTGGAGGGAAGGGTGGTAGGTGGAAGGAGGGTGGTAGGTGGAGGGAAGGTGGTAGGTGAAGGAGGGGGTGAGTAAGTGGAGGAAGGGTGGTAGGTGGAGGGAGGGGGGTGGTAGGTGGGGGAAGGGTGGTGGTAGGGTGGAAGAGAAGTGGTGGAGTGGAGAAGGGTGGTGGAGTGAAGGAGGGGGTGTAAGGTGGAGGAAGGGGTGGTAGGTGGAGGGAAGGGGTGTGAGTGAAGGGAGGGGTGGTAGGTGGGGGGGGAGTGGTAGGTGGGGGAAAGGGGTGGTGAGGTGGAGGGGAGGTGGTAGGTGGAGGGAAGGGTGGTAGGTGGAGGGAGGGGTGTGGTAAGTGGAGGGAAGGGTGGTAGGTGGAGGAAGGGTGGTAGGTGAAGGGGTGGTAGGTGGGAGGGGTGGTAGGTGGAGGGAAGGGTGGTAGGTGGAGGGAAGGGTGGTAGGTGGAGGGAAGGGGTGGTAGGTAGTAAGATACACAGAGGTAAACAAATATAGAGATAAAGAGAGAGATAAATATAGAGAAAGAGAGATGCAGTGGTCAGTGAGGCGTGTGAAGGAACCTGTCAACATGGTTCTGGCGGGAAGTAGCCGAGAGAGCGCGCCACACTCCCACCATGGCGTGACGGTCACCACCCCCCTCCCTATCAATATTTCCCAACATTCCGTCAGTTTCCGGCGTGAGCGACTTGTAAAACCCAGGTGGCCGACGCGGACATTCCTGCAGGTGAAGCGGAGGGGAGGGAGGGGCGGTGAGGCGGGCGGAACAATAGAAATAATCAATGCAAAACTACCGCCTTATATCTAGCCAGTCAGCCAAACTGGGGTCGCGCCAGGCAGCCAGCTCCGTACGTCCATCATTCCAACCCACAGCCGATAACCAGCCAATTATTTCCTCCTTTTGGGTATTCTAGAGGTTATTAGTGGTTGGACCGAAAGGCCACAAGCACTCAGGGTGTGTTTGAGAACTCGACCAAGCGCTTACTTGCCGGCAGAGAGCAAACGGCGGGAAGTTCAGAGGAGATCAATAATGAACGCTGCCAAATGGCGTTCTGCCAGGATGGTGACACTCACAGCGAGAAAGACGGCGTGTTCGATATTACACTGTGAGTGGCTACGTTCACGGTGAAAGTATGGCGTCTCTCTCTTAATTATTGGGAGAGAGAGAGAGAGAGAGAGAGAGAGAGAGAGAGAGAGAGAGAGAGAGAGAGAGAGAGAGAGAGAGAGAGAGAGAGGATGTTGGGAAGGGGAGAGACGAAGGGAAGGGGAGGAAGGAGAGGGGTAATTCAGGAAGGATTGCAAGGGGGGAAAAGGGAGGAGACAATGGGAGGGAGGGGAAGGAGGGGTGAGGGGGAGGGGGGACAACATGAAGTGAGGGGAGCAGTATTGATGGGCTGAAGCAAGACTTGAAGGTGAACGTGTGGTGGGAGGAGAGGAAGAGGAGGATGAGGGAGGAGGAGGAGGAGGAAGAGGAGGAAGAGGGAGGAGGAGGAAGAGGAGGAGGGGAGGAGGAGGAGGAGGAGGAGGAGGAGGAGGAGGAGGAGGAGGAAGAGGAGGAGGAAGAGGGGAGGAGGAGGAGGAGGAGGAGGAGGAGGAGGAGGAGGAGGAGGAGGAGGAGGTGAGGAGGGTCACTGTTTGCCAGGGGGGTCACTGTTTTGCCAGGGGGGTCACTGTTTTACCAGGGGGGGTCACTGTTTTGCCAGGGGGGTCACTGTTTTGCCAGGGGGTCACTGTTTTGCCAGGAGGGTCACTGTTTTGCCAGGGGGGGTCACTGTTTTGCCAGAGGGTGTACTGTTTTGCCAGGGGGTCACTGTTTTGCCGGGGGGGTCACTGTTTTGCCAGGGGGGTCACCGTTTTGCCAGGGGGGGGTCACTGTTTTGCCAGGGGGGGTCACTGTTTTGCCAGGCAGCCTTCCAAGCGAGGGCATCCATCACACACAACAATAGTTTAATGATAGGGCAGACGGAGCCCTGTACTATGGCATTTGTATAACGTAAGGGGTACTTGTAGCGCCCCTGAGACTAACCCTCCCCACCCCCAGCTGGACTTGTAATAGTAAGGGGGGTAGTAGGCATCCATGGTGGTAGTGGTAGTACTGGTAGAGGCATTCATGGTGGTACTGGTAGACATTAATGGTGGTACTAGTAGTATTGATAGTGGCATTAAGATATATTAGGTCAGGTCAGGTCAGGTCAGGACAGGACAGGTCAGGTTAATCATCAGATAATCCATACAAGCAGAAAAATATATTATCTCTTCAGTAGCATGAGCAGTATGAGACTCTACACACACACAACACACACACACACACACACACACACACACACACACACACACACACACACACACACACACACACACACACCAGTAACATCTGCCTTGTGTTCTATAATCCCCTGTATACCGTAGTTCCCCAGATAGTTCTCTCACTCCCTGGTCTCTCTTATCTCTGTTCTCTTCTTCTTTCTCCCTCCCCGGTATTTACTCCTGTCCTCTCTCTCTCTCTCTCTCTCCTCTTCCTCATCAAATATTACCGCTACGTTACACACGTCTCCACCTCCCTGCTTTATCCACAGTTATCCATTATTCCCCTCTTTCTTTTACAGTTATTCTTCTCTTCGCTTCCCTCATTCCTCTTTCTCTTCCTCCCTCATCTTCCTACATGCTCCTCCTTCCTCTTCCTCTTCCTCCACTTCGTCTTCCTACTCCTCTTCTCTTCCTACCCTCCTCTTCTCTTCTTATCTTCCTACTCCTGCTCCTCTTCTCACCCTTCTTCTTCTCCTCCTCCTTCTTCTTCCTCCTCTTCCTAAAAACACGACACCTAACTCAAACAAGAGGGAGAGGAGTGAGGGAGATTGAGGGAGAGGAGTGAGGGAGATTGAGGAGGAGGAGTGAGGGAGAGAGAAAGGGAGAAGAGATGAGAGAGAAAAGGGACGGAAGTGAATACAAAGAAAGATGAGAGGAGGAGGAGGAGGAGGAAAGTGAAGGAAGGGAGGAGGAGAAGGGGAGA
>NW_024738608.1:4851125-4891125 GCF_018991925.1 Homarus americanus | reverse complement strand
AGGGAAGAGGAGGGTGGATGGGTATGGATGAGGAAGGAGGTGGATGGGTATGGATGAGGAAGAGAGGAGGTGGATGGTGGATGAGGAAGAGGAGGTGGATGGGTATGGATGAGGAAGAGGAGGTGGATGGGTATGGATGAGAAGAGAGGGGTTTGGAGGGGGTGGACAGAGGATTGGGAGGGAGAGAAGAAGTATACAAGCGATAGATGAATAAGAGGAAGAGGAAAGGGAGGAAGAGATGGAGGAAGGAGAAGCGGGACTGAGAGAGAGAGAGAGAGAGAGCAAAACACTACAATACAATCACAAATAACTACGCAGCAATAAACATTGACCAAAGTTTACTGAACGAATCAAAACGACCCGATAACCGTAACACAACCCGTATCTAATTGATTCCCAACACAACCCGGATATAGTGACTGGCTGTCGGGCGTAAAGGATCAAAGACCACAAATTGTCACCAGATGGCAGCAGTTGAGCCTAAGTGGAGGACAAGGTGGTGGAGGAGGAGGGTGAAGGGGGGCAGAGGGGTGAAGGAGGTGTGAGAGGTGGTGGTGGTGAAAGAGGGAGGAGGAGGAGGAGGAGATGGTGATAATATAAGTGTGTGTGTGTGTGTGTGTGTGTGTGTGTGTGTGTGTGTGTGTGTGTGTGTGTGTGTGTGTGTGTGTGTGTGTGTGTGGTTTTATTAAATGTCTTCTTTATTCTTCCATTTAACAAACAAACACATAAACACGAACATTGATACACAAACTGACAAACACAGAAAAAGCACTGGCAAACACACACACACACACACACACACACACACACACACACACACACACACACACACACACACACAGTCACAATAACCAGGGCTGTACTGGTTCATAGCTCTCTCTCTCTCTCTCTCCTCTCTCTCTCTCTCTCTCTCTCTCTCTTTCTCTTTTCTCTTCTCTCTCCTTCTCTCTCTCTCTCCTCTCTCTCTCTCTCTCTCCTTCTCTCTTCTCTCTTCTTTCTCTCCCACCTGTGTTACCTGTTGACCTCGTTTACATACTGATGTGATGCACTGTAACCTGATATTGTATTTTGTGAGGAGGGAGAGAGAGAGTGAGATGAGGAGGGAGTGGAGGTGAGGGGATCAAAGTGAGGTGGAGGGGGTGAAAGTGAGGTGAGAGGGGGGGTGAAAGTGAGGTGAGAGGGATGAAAAGTGAGGTGAGAGGGATCAAAGTGAGGTGAGAGGGAGGTGAAAGTGAGGTGAGGAGGGGTGAAAGTGAGGTGAGAGGGATGAAAGTGAGGTGAGGGAGGTGAGTGTGATTTGAAAAGAGGTGAGAGGGGTTATGGTGCTGGGGTTAGATCCAGGTTGTGTTGCAGTGTGCGTGGCGCTAACTTAGGGTTGTATTATGGTGAAGGGTAAATGTTTACATGCCAGAAGGTACACAGAGGGTACACATACACGCACATATACACACATGGTCCACCAGATTATACACACACACAGGCCCAGGGTAGGTACATTATTATGCATATTTTACATAAATACATACATATACAGTATACATACATGAATACCAAGGACCAAAGGCTCATGTAACACTGAAATATGTATACTCAATATATATAGGTTTAGTGGACACACACACACACACCACACACACACACACACACACACACACACACACACACACACACACACACACACACACACACACACACACACACACACACACACACACACACACACACACAACGCACACACACACACACACACACACACACACACACACACACACACACACACACACACACACACACACACAGACACACACACACACACATCCGTTAATGACTAACACCTGTAGGGCGTGTGGAGGGAGGAGGAGGAGGAGGAGGGAGGAGGGAGGAGGGCGTATGGGTACGGAGTGAGAGATGACCCACACACTACTGGACAATGGAGGTCGAGGCGGAGAGAGAGAGAGAGAGAGGAGCCAAGTGAACGCCTCCCTCCCCGGCGTTCTCTCGTGGCTGTCTGGCGTTCTGCCCTCCCTCACTCACTCCAGCAAGGTCAAGGTCACCCTCTTAAGACCTAAGTGTTGTTAGTGAGACAGACAGACGAACAGATAGACAGACAGACAGACACACACACACACACGCACACACACACACACACACACACAGGTAGGCAAGGGATAATTAAGGTGGTGTCGGCTGGGTGATCAACAACAGGTGTACAACAGAGACAGGTAGATTCAACACATTATGATGAGTAATTAACACACATTAACCCTCATAGCACCTGTCTGTCTGTCTGTCTCTTTCCCTCGCCCTCTGTCTGTTTGTTTACCTGTCTCTATGAGTGGGTGTGTGTGTGTGTGTGTGTCAGACAGGTGAGGACTACACTATATTAGTCAGTTAATTACCACAGGTATACTGACACCATCCTCTCTCTCTCTCTCTCTCTCTCTCTCTCTCTCTCTCTCTCTCTCTCTCTCTCTCTCTCTCTCTCCTTTCCCTTCCTTCTCCTCATCCCTCCTTTCTCTTCTACCTCCTCCTCCCAATCTTCTCTACCCTCTCCTCACCATTCAGTAGATAATTCCCTCAATTAAGTATTCAAGACGAAGCTTCAGGTTGGCAGAATCCACGCGTATGTGGGTCATGACGCACTCTGATTGGTCCTTGAACTATAATACCGGGGGCTAATTGGTCCTTGCTTCTTCTTCATAACGAGCAATGATTGGTTCTTGAATCCCCATAGTGAGCGGTGATTGGTCTATGCCTCACGATACGGCGGTGATTGGTCGAACAAGGACAATCAGGACACATCTTGACCTGATTCACGTGGATTTTACTTCTTGCCTCCTCCCTCCCTCCCTCTTCCCCACAGACCTCCCTCCTTCCTCCCTCCCTCTCCCTCTTCCCCACAGACCTCCCTCCTTCCTCCCTCCTCCCCCTCTCCCCACACAGACCTCCCTCCTTCCCTCCCTCCCTCCCCCCCTCTCCCCCACAGACCTCCTCCCCTCCCTCCCCTCTCTCCCCTCTCCCCCACAGACACTCCCTCCTTCCCCTCCTCCCCTCTCCCTCTCCCCCACAGACCTCCCTCCTTCCCTCCCTCCCTCTCCCCACAGACCTCCCTCCTTCCTCCCTCCCCTCTCCCTCTCCCCACAGACCTCCCTCCTTCCCTCCTCCCTCCCCCTCTTCCAGACCTCCCTCCTTCCCTCCTCCTCTCTCCCCTCTCCCCCACAGACACTCCCTCCTTCCTTCCCTCTCCTCCCTCCTCCCCTCCCTCCCTCTCCCCCAGACACCTCCTCCTTCTCTCCCTCCCTCCCCCCTCTCCCCCACAGACACTCCTCCTTCCCTCCCTCCTCCCCCCTCCCCCTCCCCCCAGCTCATCTTGTCTCCATGTGTATATTCACTAAGTTTGTGTGAGTCTTGTGATTCCTCCCCTCCCCCCCTTTCCTCCTCCAGTCTTTCCTCCCTTCCCCTCCCCTTACCTCCTATCTTTCACCCTCACTCTCTCCTCCTTCTACCCCCCTCCTCCTCCACCTCCCTCCCCTCCTCCCCTCCCTCTCCTCCTCCCCACTCCCCTCCCCACTCCTCCTCCCTAACTCCCTCACCTCTCTCCCTCTCCCTACCTCCCCTCCCTCTCTCCCCCTCCTCCCTCACCCTCCTCCTCCTACCTCCCCTCCTCTCCTCCCCTCCCCTCCCCTCACCTCTCTCCCCTCCTCCCCCTCTCTCTCCTCCCCTCCCTTCTCCATCAGCATCTACCAGCTTTGAAAATCTCTCCCTTTGATTATTATAGTTCCCTTCCTCTGTCTGTCTGTCTGTCTGTCTGTCTGTCTGTCTGTCTGTCTGTCTGTCTGTCTGTCTGTCTAGTTGAACAAGTCATAGGCGTCGTGAACAGACAGAATGAATGTAGTGTCATCTGCATATGTTAAGTGTTCACTAATTCTTAAGGCAGTCTCTGTCTCTCTCTCTCTGTCTCTCTCCCTCTGTTTATCTCAATCTCTCCCTCCTCTTATATATCTATCTCTTCTTTATCTCTCCATCTCTCCAGGTATTAAATGAGACAGACAGACAGACATACAGATAAACAGACAGACAGACTGACTGACAGAGAAACATAGAGAAAGTAAGAGAACACAAAAAATTGCAAAGGAAAAAGTTTGATAAGTTAAGAGTTTTAATATATGCTGATGACGCTGAGTTGTCTCTATATGGGGGAGAGACAGAGAGATAGAGGGGGAGGAGGAGGAGAGAGGCAGAGAGAGAGATAGAGAGGGAGGGAGGGAAGGAGGGAGGAAGGAAGGAGATAGAGAGGGAGGGGAGTGGGAGGAGAGAGATAAGAGGGAGGCACACAGAGAGAGAGAAGGGAGAGAGATGAGAGGGAGGGAGAGAGATAGAGAAGGCACAGAGAGAGAGAGAGAGAGAGATGACTCACCTGTTATCACACACCGGGTACACCTGCACACACGTCACAACACTCACCTGGGGAGGAACAAAACAAAATCATTAAACAGTGAAAAACAAAGGACAATAGTTACCTTAATTACTGTACCTTCCACACCTGTAATTAACCACATCTGTAATCAAAACACCTGTAATGAAAAGCACCTGTAATTAGATACACCTGTAGCTATAATGGATGGCTATTACGGGATGTAAACAGACGCCATCTTGAAGCACCAGGTGAAAGTGACGGTGGTGGTGGTGGTGAAAGTGACAGTGGTGGTGGTGGTGAAAGTGACGGTGGTGGTGGTGGTGAGGGCGACGGTGGTGGTGAAAGTGACGGTGGTGGTGAAAGTGCGGTGGTGGTGGTGGTAAAAGTGACAGTGGTAGTGGTGGTGAGGTGGATGTGGTGGTGAGGGTGGTGGTGAGGTGACGGTGGTGGTGGTGAGGGGTAAGGTGGTGGTGGTGGTGAAAGTGACGGAGAGTGGTGGTGGTAAAAGTGACGGTAGTGGTGGGGGGTGAAAGTGACGGTGGTGGTGGTGGTAAAGTGACGGTAGTGGTGGGGGTAAAAGTGACAGTGGTGGTGGTGGTAAAAGTGACGGTAGTGGTGGGGGTAAAAGTGACGGTGGTGGTGGTGGGGATTAAAGTGACATGGTGGTGGTGGTGAAAGTGACGGTGGTAGTGGGGGGTAAAAGTGACGGTGGTGGTGGTGGTGGAAAGTGACGGTGGTAGTGGGGTAAAAGTGACGGTGAGTGGTGGTGGTGAAAGTGACGGTAGTGGTGGTGGTAAAAGTGACGGTAGTGGTGGTGGTGAAAGTGACGGTGGTGGTGGTGGTAAAAGTGACGGTAGTGGTGGTGGTAAAAGTGACGGTAGTGGTGGTGGTGAAAGTGACGGTAGTGGTGGGGGTAAAAGTGACGGTCGACCACAAACAAAAACCCGTGTTGGTGGTCCATTCACTTAGCGAGGCGTCACACCCTGTCTCCTCCTCCTCCGCTTCCCTCTCCTCCTCCGTCTCCTCCTCCTCCGCTTCCCTCTCCTCCTCCTCTTCCTCTCCTCCTCCGTCTCCTCCTCCTCCGCTTCCTCTCTCCTCCTCCCTTCCCTCTCCTCCTCCGTTTCCTCCTCCTCCCTTCCTTCCTCCTCCGTGTCCTCCTCCTCTTCCCTTCCTCCGCTTTTCCTCATCCTTTCCCCCCTTGTCCACCTCCTTCTCCTCCTCTTCATTGCTCATCTCTTGCTTCCCCTCCTCTTCTTCTCCTTCCATCCTCCTCTTTCTCTCATTCTCTTCCCCTTCTCCTCCTCTCTCCTTCTACCCCCCTTCCTCCTTCCTCCTGCCTTCATCTCTCCTCCCCCCTATCACCAAACTTGACACTTGCAGGAAAAAAATCCCGCGTCAACCTTATATTTTCCTGCCCTCTCTTTATTTTCCTTCACCATCCCTTTTATCTTTCTCTTCCACTCTTTTATAGTTGTTTTTATACTTTATTTTTCCTTTAATTTCTCTCTCTTTTTGGTGTCTGATTCTCTCTCTCTTCTCTTCTCGTCAAGACAGTCTCTGTGTGGGTCTTGTACTGTGGTAGGGGAATTTCCCGTCACCTAGGGGGAAACACATGAATTATTCCTCGTGTTAGGGGAGAATGTGGGGACACTTAGTCACTAGGGGAGTTTCCCATTGTCACCTGCATACACACACATACATACTGTAGAGTACATTCACGCATACTCACACATACATACACACAGACGCACACTAACACTCATACACTCACATATACACTCACGCATACACACATGTATACAATCACATATACACACACACTCATGCCCAATACATACAGTACATACATACATACATACATACATTACCCAAATAAATATAGCCAGGCATAGAGGCCGTATATAGCCAGATATATAGAGCCATAGAGCCAGATATATAAAGACAGGTATAGAGATAGAGTCATTGAACCGTGGTATGTAAAGTGAGGGAAGGGGAAGGGAGAGGAGGAGAGGGGAGAGGGAGAGAAAGGGGAAAGGGGGGAGGAGAGGGGAGAGAAGGGAAGGGAGAGGGAGAGAGGGACAGACAGACCAGAGCCTCTGCCTGGTCAATATGGGAGAGGGGAGAGGGGAGAGGGGAGAGGGGAGAGGTAGGGAGAGGGGAGAGAGGTAGGGAGAGGGAGAGAGGTAGGGGAGAGAGAGAGAGGTAGGGAGAGGGGAGAGAGGTAGGGAGAAGGGAGAGGTAGGGGAGAGGAGAGAGGTGGGGAGAGGGAGAGAGGTAGGGAGAGGGAGAGAGGTAGGAGAGGGAGCTTAGGTGCCTATCTCCACACTCTCCCACGATGGGTTAAGAGGAGAGAGAGAGAGAGAGAGAGAGAGAGAGAGAGAGAGAGAGAGAGAGATGAGAGAGAGAGAGAGAGAGAGAGAGAGAGAGAGAGAGAGAGAGAGAGAGAGAGAGAGAGAGAGAGAGAGAGAGAAACTTTGCTCACTCAAATAGCTGCATTAATTACCATCAAGAAAATTCGACTTAAACCTCTTCCTTACTCTCCCCTATATCAATGTATACCTGTATCTATGTATATCATGTATATCTACGAATGTATATATCTAGGTATAAATATATAACAAATATGCGATACAGGTATATAGCAAACAAAGACCTAATCATATATGAAGAGATAAATGAAGAGGAGAATAAACAAGAGATTGGAATAAATGATAGAAAGAGAAGAGTGATAATTGTGATATACTGTAAGATAGAGAGTTATAGTATAGCAGTATAGCAGTATAGCCGAATAGTAGTACAGTATAGCAGTATAGCAGAATAGTAGTACAGTATAGCAGTATAGCCGAATAGCAGAATAGTAGTACAGTATAGCAGTATAGCCGAATAGTAGTACAGTATAGCAGTATAGCCGTAAAGCAGTATAGCAGTATAGCCGTATAGCAGTAGAGTATTTTAACCACAACTTCCATAATAACAACAAGCTTTAATCTAATGTCTCTATAACTTATGCTTTAACAACAGTTGTATCTATAACCAAACACTGTTATAGTTATTTAACACAACTATGAGGTGTTGTGTTATAGGCGACAACCTCGTTTGTAACTGACCTTCTGATTGGTCTACTGTACAACAAGCCATTCGTTAATTGGTTGAGCGGTGATGACGTCATGATTTGTTGTTGTGGTGTTCGCTGCTAATAGATGGCGCCACTTATATTACGGATAGATAGATAGATAGATAGATAGATAGATAGATAGATACCCCTAACCTAACCTAACCTCCTCTGGTTGTAATGGTGAGGGAGGAGAGGTGAGGGAAGTGAGGAGAGGTGAGGGAAGTGAGGAGAGGTGGGGAAGTGAGGAGGTGAGAGTGAGGGAGAGGTGGGGAGTGAGGAGGTGGGGAGTGGGGAGAGGTGGGAGGGGGGGAGTGAGGAGGGAGGAGGTGGGAGTGAGGAGAGGTGAGGGAAGTGAGGAGAGGTGAGGGAGTGTGTTGGAGTGTTGGAGATGAATCTTCCCCAACACTGATGGATGCTGGCCATTCTTCCCGGCCTCGTGACGTCATATCGCTTCCTCCCGTCACCTGATATATCACCTTATACTGAAGGATAGATCACTTTACACCGAGAGATATATCACGTTATAAGGGAGAGTATATCATGGTATAGAAATATATATCTGAAGGCATTATAGAATTACATCACATTATAGGCAGGAATATATCTCACTATAAGATATATATAACCTATAACAAGTATACTCCCTACAGTATATCGAGAAGAAATATATCACCACAAATACTTTAATGAAAAATATATCGAGTTGGAGGTCTCTCAGTAGAAGGGAGACAGAGAGACTATGTGAGAGATAGATGTTGTGTGTGTGTGTGTGTGTGTGTGTGTGTGTGTGTGTGTGTGTGTGTGTGTGTGTGTGTGTGTGTGTGTGTGTGTGTGTGTGTGTGTGTGTGTGTGTGTGTGTTTGTTTGGTGTTGTGTGTGTGTGTGTGTGTGTGTGTGTGTGTGTGTGTGTGTGTGTGATGATAATTACACGTTTAGATTAAAGAAACCCACAAGACGACCCGGTGCAGGTAACTGCCAGGTACGTACAGGTAATTGTTTACACCTGAGATCTACCTGGTGTTTGTTTGCGTTTATTTTTACACTTTTAGCGCGTTACATGTTTTACACACAGGGAGAGAGATAAACAAATGAATGAATGAATGAATGAATAAAGAAAAGAAAAAATAAAGAAAAAGAAAAGAAAGAAAAGAAGAGAGAAAGAGCACTCTGGTATATAAAAAGCTCACACAAATTTTTTCGTCATTCTTAATTTACAATTTTAGTTCAGGACGCCAAAGTTGATCCTGGGCTGTCTGTGTGAGTGTGTGTGTGTGTTGTCTGTGTGTGCGTGTGTGGTGTGTGTGTGTGTGTGTGTGAGTGTTTGGGTGACTGTGTGTTTGGTGACTGTGTGTGTGTGTGTGTGTGTGTGTGTGTGTGTGTGTGTGTGTGTGTGTGTGTGTGTGTGTTCATGTCTCTTACTGTGTGTCTGTTTGTCTGTCCTGTCTGTCTGTCTGTCTGTCTGTCTGTCTCTGTCTGTCTGTCTGTCTGTCTGTCTGTCTGTCTGTCTGTTCTCCAGGTTAATCTCTTAATAATTCTAATCCAGACACAATGAGATCACACTTGTATGGTCGTGACGCCCTGCAAGTACTGTGTGTGTGTGTGTGTGTGTGTGTGTGTGTGTGTGTGTGTGTGTGTGTGTTCAACCATGCAACGACAGACAGACAGACAGACAGACAGACAGACAGACAGACAGACAGATGCAGCACATTACAGTATCTGAACAGTGCCAATAAATGACATATAAATGACGGTATTAGTGCCTCTTACTGGCCCTAGGCACTGGAGAGAGAGTAGAAAAAAATACGTATAATTTCAACCTTATTTTTGTTGATTTAATGTTGATATAAATAAAAAAACAAGAAATAAAATAATTGACTTTTTGGGGATAATTTAGAGATTAAAGAAAATGGAAGAGACTGAAGGATAAACTAATATAAAAAGAGTTAATTATTTTAGCTTTTTTTTTGTCTTTTACCATAACTATCTTACTATTACTACTACTACTACTACTACTACTACTACTACTACTACTATCAGGGGCGTTAGTTAGTGATGTGTGCAAACCAGAATGAAGACATAACCCAGGGAGACCGGACAGCTCGCCAACCGCACTGCCTAACTACCACCACCTGCACTGTAAGTTTGGACACAGGTGTAGCAGGTGTGGCAGGTGTAAAGCAGGTGTGTGGGAGGTGCATAGCAGGTGTGTCCACTATGAATGTCTGGATCAATACTCCCCTTACAGTTGCCCAAGGAGGTGAGGGGAGGTGAAGATGGGTGAGGGGAGGTGAGGCAAGGTGAGGGGGAGGTGGGGGCAAGGTGAGGGGAGATGAGGCAAGGTGAAGGGTAGTGAGAGCTTAATCAAGATGTGGGAGGAGGAGATGAGGGTAGATGGGAGGTGAGGGGTGAAGGGAGGTGGGGGTGAAGGGAGGGGGTGAAGGGAGGTGGGGGGTGAAGGGGGTGAGGGGGTGAAGGGGGGTGAGGAGAGGTGAAGGGAAAAAGGAGAGAAAAGAACTGAAGGAGAGTGAGAGGAGAGGGTGTAAGAGTGAGTGGGGAAGAGTGAGGAGGGAGGTGGGGAATGAAACGTAGAAGAACAGAGAAATAGGATGAGAGAGAGAGAGAGAGAGAGAGTTAATGTTTACTACAAACACACCTGTGAACCTCCTAACTAGTTTGGCCAAATACCTACACCCATTACACGTATAAACACACACACACACACACACACACACACACACACACACACACACACACACACACACACACACCAGAGCAACAGAGGGCGTGGTGTGTTGCTAGTGGTGGTGGTAGTAGTGAGATGGTGGTGGTGGTAGTGTGGTAGTGGTGCAGGTGGTGATGTTGGAGTGATGGTGGTAGTGGTGGTAGTAGAGGTGGTGGTGGTGGTGGATAGTGATGGTGGTGATGGTGATGGTGGTGGTGGATGGTGGTAGTGGTGGTAGAGATGGTGGTGGTAGTTGGTAGAGGAGGGGTTGCCAGGGAGGAATAAAGCGTCATCCTGGTCCCATGTATAAATCATGGAGGTAAAATCCGTTTTGTGCCGTAAATCTAGTGAGTCTGCCGCGTGCACACCGCCCTCACATCTCAACCTGTCCCCACGCCTTCACACTTGTCTCCACGCCTCCACACCTGTCTCCACCTCCATACCTATCCCCATGCCTCCCACCTGTCCCCACTCCTCCAACCTATCCCTGTCCCCACTTACACCTCCCACGCCTCCCATGCCTCCCCACCCTCCCTCCCAACCCCTCCCACGCCTCCCTGTCCCACCTGTCCCCACCTCCCCTGTCCCTCAGCCTCCACACCTGTCTCCACACTGCCCATCAGACAAGTGCAAACTGGGACTAATCGATCCATTGTTTACCATGATGAGATGTATCAAGTGAAACATGTATATGGAGCAAGTAACAAGATCACTGGATTACAAGATGATGTACCCGCGAGACTAAGGTTAGGATAATACCTCTGGCAGTATGTTCCTCAAGTAGATGTGAACAAAACTAAATGTAAAGTGTGTGTGACATGCAACCCACACACACTCTGACAGTATGTCCCTTAGGCAGATGTGGACAAAACTAAATTGTGTGGCCAGACATGCGGCCACCAATGCACTACTCCGTCACGAACTGTGAGAAAAACCTTGGGACAGGTCCAAGTATACAATGACACAGCACTTTACCTGTGAGGGCAAGACAGGTGATATACTGTAGCTGAGTCAACCCCTGTATACTGAACTACACAGTGTACAGGAATATCCTGACTACTGGGGCCTGAAAAGCTGTTCTGTAGCCAATTCACATTAAATTCAGATACACACACACACACACACACACACACACACACACACACACACACACACACACACACACACACACACACAGCAACACTCACACACGCAGCTCAAACAAGTCCCGCTGTTTGAGTTGCTCTCGTCCGTGCAGTGAATCAACACAAATTGCTAATACTTAACAGTGTAGGAGAGAGTGACTCACTACCACTGAAGGACATGTGCACTATACATCCTCCTCTTCCCTCCTTCCTTCCTTCCTTCCTTCCTTCATCTTCCTTCTCTCTAACTCACCGTCACTAATCGACATACATTCCTCCTTTACCCCTGTAGTGAATGTTGTGAATGTTGTAGTGAATGTTGTGAATGTTGTGGATCTTTTAGTGAATGTTGTGAATATTTCAGTGCATGTTTTAGTGAATGTTGTGAATGTTTCAGTGCATGTTTGAGTGAATGTTGTGAATGTTATAAATATTGTTAGAAGAATGTGAATGCTATGAATGTTTTAGAATGATAAGAATGTTTCCTAATATGTCCAAATCTACTTGAGTCTTAATCTGTGAATGTTTTAATCAGACATCATTCCCTCATGGCTAAACCAAGTCTGTCTGTCTGTCTGTCTGTCTGTTCGTGTCAATAACAAAATAATGTCTGAATGAAGGTCTTCTTTCATAACTTCTACGTCATCATCATTTCATTCATTTATCTCATCAAAATTCAAGTTGGTTTATTATTACGAATGAACACCAATTAACCCCCTTGAGTACAATGAGTTAACCCCCTTGAGTACAATGAGTTAACCCCCTTGAGTACAATGACAACTTCTTGAGTCCATTTTGTGTATTAACGTCACTGTGTATCTAAATGTCTTGAGTACAATGAGTTAACCCCCTTGAGTACAATGATCCAATCCCTTGAGTACAATGATCCAATCCCTTGAGTATGACGTGAGTGATTGGTTTTGATTCCCCTCCTCAAGTCTCGTTTAAGAATCCTGATTGGTAGTTATTCCTGTTCTCCGTGTAAGTTAATCTCTGATCCCAAACACTGGATGGAGGAGGTGAGGGTGGAGGCTGGGGGGGTCTTGTTGGGGTGATGGAGGAGGTGGAGGGTGGAGGCTGGGGGGGAGGGGGTCTTGTTGGGGTGATGGGAGGAGGTGAGGGTGGAGGCTGGGGGGGGGAGGGGGTCTTGTTGGGGGTGATGGAGGAGGTGAGGGGTGGAGGCTGGGGGGGAGGGGGTCTGGTTGGGGGTGATGGAGGAGGTGAGGGTGGAGGCTGGGGGGTCTTGTTGGGGTGATGGAAGAGGTGAGGGGAGGCTGGGGGGGAGGGGGTCTTGTTGGGGTGATGGAGGAGGAGGGTGGAGCTGGGGGCCCGGCTGGGGTGATGGAGGAGGAGGGTGGAGGGGCTGGAGGGGTCTTGTTGGGGGCATGGAGGAGGTGAGGTGGAGGCTGGGGGCCCTGTTGGGGTGATGGGAGCAGGGTGAGGGTGGAGGCTGGGGGGGGAGGAGGTGAGGGTGGAGGCTGGGGGGCCCTTGTTGGGGTGATGGAGGAGGAGGTGAGGCTGGGGTGGGGGTCTTGTTGGGGTGATGGAGTAGGGTGAGGGTGGGAGGCTGGGGGGGCCTGGTTGGGGTGGATGGAGGAGGTGAGGGGTGGGAGGCTGGGGGGGTCTTGTTGGGTGATGGGAGGAGGTGAGGGTGGAGGCTGGGGTGGCCCTTGTTGGGTGATGGAGGAGGGAGGGTGGAGGCTGGGGGGTCTTTGGGGTGATGGAGGAGGTGAGGGTGGAGGCTGGAGGGGGGCCTGGAGCTGGGGGGGGTGATGGGAGGTGAGGGTGGAGGCTGGGGGGGTCTTGTTGGGGGTGATGGAGGAGGTGAGGGTGGAGGCTGGGGGGTTCTTGTTGGGGTGATGGAGGAGGTGAGGGTGGAGGTGGGGGGTCTTGTTGGGGTGATGGAGGAGGTGAGGGTGGAGGCTGGGAGGGGGCGGGGGTAGGAGTCTTTCTCAACAAAACTGGGGGTAAGTAAAGTTTGGTCGTAGTTTACCCCAGTAGTGAGTCCCCAGACCACCAACACACCACCACAACACCTCCCCCGGGGCCATTCTCACCCCAATCTCTGGTAATGGCTTTCCACAACTCCAATCACCTGTCATTACGTGTTCTTGTGACTGAAGTAGGGAGAGAGAGAGAGAGAGAACACGACACATGGAACACTGCCTTCAAGAGTTTCCAGCCGAGTGAGAAGCAAGAGATTCCTGGAAGACGAAAACCTACAATAAAAGAAGTACCGGGGAACTGGTGATGAAAAAAGTACCGGGGAACTGGTGTTGAAAGAAGTACCGGGGAACTGGTGTTGAAAGAAGTACCGGGGAACTGGTGTTGAAAGAAGTACCGGGGAACTGGTAATGAAAGAAGTACCGGGGAACTGGTGTTGAAAGAAGTACCGGGGAACTGGTGTTGAAAGAAGTACCGGGGAACTGGTGTTGAAAGAAGTACCGGGGAACTGGTGTTGAAAGAAGTACCGGGGAACTGGTAATGAAAGAAGTACCGGGAACTGGTGTTGAAAGAAGTACCGGGGAACTGGTGATGAAAGAAGTACCGGGGAACTGGTGTTGAAAGAAGTACCGGGGAACTGGTAATGAAAGAAGTACCGGGGAACTGGTGATGAAAGAAGTACCGGGGAACTGGTAATGAAAGAAGTACCGGGGAACTGGTTGTAATATACTTATGTTAATTAACCTCACACTCAACAAGGAACACACTTATATGACACACACTTATATGACACTTCCAGGAGAGAGACACACTTAAAACCAGCTGTTGGAATTAGATATTGACTCAAGGATCGACTTGGCAGGATATAATTAAATGAGTATTGTAAGCCGTGTGGAGGTTAGGTTAGGTTAGGTTAGGGGCAGGTTAGGTTAGGTTAGGGGCAGTTTAGGTTAGGTTAGGCTAGGGGCAGGTTAGGTTAGGTTAGGGGCAGGTAAAAAAAATGCTGGAAATTCTTAATTGCTGTACAGGTAATGATTAATTGGCTTGGAAGACCTCGATTCCATAACCCCGGAAGCATATGAATTCCATATTTCTCATTAACAAAACCTGAAATATTGAGCTGAGAAATATAAATACAAAACTAATCTTGTTAAATGAAGACACAGAAAAATATGAAGATAATTTTATAAGAGGAACAGACTCACCGGAAGCTTAGAGGAATAACCAAGCGTTGTAATTAGTGGTACAAAGGGCAGTCTTTAGGAGGTGTGTGTGTGTGTGTGTGTGTGTGTGTGTGTGTGTGTGTGTGTGTGTGTGTGTGTGTGTGTGTGTGTGTGTGTGTGTGTGTGTGTGTGTGTGAAGCTTCCATGTTCCAGGAAATAAAACTGGAACATCAGTGTCAGTTTCCAGGTTTAACTAAGGACAGAACGGCAGAGTCAGTCATCAATAATTCAGAAGGTACAACTAGAATGGCGCATAGTTTAATACTTGAGGCTGAACGGTAGACGGTACATACTGACGGTACGTATCGTAGGAGTTGACGATAGACGGTACATATCGTAAGAGTTGACGATAGACGGTACATATTGACGGTACATATCGTAGGAGTTGACGATAGACGGTACATATTGACGGTACATATCGTAACAGTTGACGATAGACGGTACATATTGACGGTACATATCGTAAGAGTTGACGATAGACGGTACATACTGACGGTACATATCGTAGGAGTTGACGATAGACGGTACATATTGACGGTACATATCGTAGGAGTTGACGATAGACGGTACATATTGACGGTACGCATTTAAGTAGTTGAGGATGGAACAGGGCATATCACAGGGGGAGGGGAGGGGGTTGAGGGAGGGGACGGGGGGGAGGTGAAGGGGAGGGGGAGGTATGGGGAGGGGAAGGGAGGTGGGACAGGACCTCGGGGTGACACAGCTGGCCGGGTACTGATGATGAGAACTTGAGCAGACAACCCAAACTTTCCTCCTTCCCCCTCTCCTCTTCCCCCTTTCCTCCTCTTCTCTTCTCTCTCCCCTCGTCTCCTCTCCCATCCTCTCCCTGTCCTCTTTACTCTCCCCTTCTCCTCTTCTCTTCCTCCTCTCTTTCTTCTCTTCCCTGTCCACCTCTCTTTCTCCTCCCCTTCTCTTCTCTCTACCCCTCTCCTCTTCCCTCTCCACCTCTCATTTCCCCCTATCACCCCTCTCTCTCCCACCTCCTTAATCTTGCGGCTTCCAACTGGTACCAGAGGATGAAGACAGACCAATTCCAGTCTCTCTCATCTCTCAGCATCTCTCAGCCTCCAGTCTCTCTCAACCTCTAGCTGCTAGAGGTTGAGAGATGCTAGAGTCTAACATCCGTCGTCTCTCAGCATCTCTCAGCTTCCAGAATCTCTCAGCCTCCAGAATCTCTCGTCTCTCAGCATCTCTCGTCTCTCAGAATCTCTCAGCCTCACTCTATTGATTCCAGCTTGGCGGAGACGCTTATAGGCTCTTGCAGTCTCCCCTGATTATCCAATCAAGAACAGGGAAGGAAAATATCGATGTTGGTGGAAGATTATGATAAAAACGGAGAAGAGAAGAGAAGAGAAGAGAAGAGATAAGGAGGTAAGAGACAAGAGAAGAGAAGCCTGGAAACCTACACTGGCTGGAGCGAAGGTTTCCAGTGATTTACAAATTAAGTTTTCCCTTTTTTCATTCTTACCGTAAATCAAAATAAAAAACACAGCCCACAGTCCAGATTTACAATGATTCTTAAGGTTTTTCTTCGTTTACACTAAATAAACAAAAGCAAACGCATCAACTTGTAAAAAAAAAAATACATGGCGTTTTATTTTCACCATTCACCAAAAACAAAAGCGCATCTATGGTACTTGTAATATAAACAAAATATAATGTATAACGTTGTATTTATCATCTTTATTTATTTCAGCTATGTCTATGGGGTCCACTTTCACTTTCATTACAAAAACCAAAAAATATTAAGAAAGAAAAAAGAAAGAAAGAAAGAAAAATATAAGCCTTCTCAAATTTCACAAACGTTATGGTGAAGAAGAATTGACATACGACTCCTTCTGAGGATCGAGAGAGAGAGAGAGAGAGAGAGAGAGAGAGAGAGAGAGAGAGATCCTACACACACACATCCTGTTAGTAGGATCTATACCTGCCAACCTTTGAGAACCTCGGGGACAGGTAAAGCCTCTCGGTGGCTGGGTGGCTCTGTGGGTGACTGGGGTGGCTTCTTGGCAGGGTGGGTGGTTGGGTAACTGGCTGGGTGAATTCTTGGTTGGGCTGGTGGCTGACTGGGTGGGTGGGTGGGTGGGTGGGTGGGTGGCTGACTGGCTGGATGGGTGGTTGGGTGGGTGGCTGGGTGGGTGGGTGGCTTCTATAGGGTGGTTGAGGGAAAGAAGCCATTTGTGAGTTTCATCATCCGGTTTGAGATTAAATTTCACCGACGAATGATAACAGCTGAGGCAGAATGATAACAGCAGAGGTAGAATGATAACAGCAGAGGTAGAATGATAACAGCAGAGGTAGAATGATAACAGCAGAGGTAGAATGATAACAGCAGAGGTAGAATGATAACAGCTGAGGCAGAATGATAACAGCAGAGGTAAAATGATAACAGCTGAGGTAGAATGATAACAGCAGAGGTAGAATGATAACAGCAGAGGTAGAATGATAACAGCTGAGGTAGAATGATAACATCAGAGGTAGAATGATAACAGCAGAGGTAGAATGATAACAGCTGAGGTAGAATGATAACAGAAGAGGTAGAAAGATAACAGTAGAGTGTAGAATGATAACAGCATGGAATTGATAACAGAAGAGGTAGGTTGATAAACAGCAGAGGTAGAATGATAACAGAAGAGGTAGAATGATAACAGCAGAGGTAGAATGATAACAGCAGAGGTAGACTGATAACAGCAGAGGTAGAATGATAACAGCAGAGGTAGAATGATAACAGCATAGGTAGAATGATAACAGCAGAGGTAGAATGATAACAGCTGAGGCAGAATGATAACAGCTGAGGTAGAATGATAACAGCTGAGGTAGAATGATAACAGCAGAGGTAGAATGATAACAGCTGAGGTAGAATGATAACAGCAGAGGTAGAATGATAACAGGATAACACCAAGCTTTACCTGATAATTTCTGTCAGTCTTAAGTTTGACACATCTGCGTGGGGTTAATTTTAGCGACGCTCGCCAAATTACGCCGCGAAATGAGGATGAAGAGGAGGAAGAGGAGGGAGAGGAGGAAGAGGAGGAAGAAGAGGTGGAGGAGGAAGAAGAGGAGGAAGAAGAAGAGGAGGAGGAAGAAGAGGAGGAGGAGGAGGAAGATTGAGTGGTGGTTAGTTATCTTGTGTAATAATTTAGTAGGCGGTTCACTGCTCTCTCTCTCTCTCTCTCTCTCTCTCTCTCTCTCTCTCTCTCTCTCTCTCTCTCTCTCTCTCTCTCTCTCTCTCTCCTTTCCTACCTTTTCCATCCCTCTCTCTCACTCTACCTTTCCACTTCCCTCCCATCTCCCTCCCACATAGTCACTCTCAATATTCAGAGAGACTCGGTGTTATGGTGGCAGGGAATGGTGGTAGTGATGGTAGGGGTGGTGGCAGTGGTGATGGTAATGGTGTAATGTAGGGCCGTAGGTGTAGTGTGGTGACAGTAGTGGTAGTGATGGTGATGGTGGTGGTAGGGATGGTAGTAGTGATGGTGATAGTGGTGGCAGGGAATGGTGGCATGATTGATGGCAGGAGTGACAGACTGAAGGTGTTAGTGGCACTGATTACACGGTCTTGAGCCTTCAGTATTGTAATCTCTCGCCAGCTTATGTTAATGATGAGAGAGAGAGAGAGAGAGAGAGAGAGAGAGAGAGAGAGAAGAGAGAGAGAGAGAGAGAGAGAGAGAGAGAGAGAGAGTTTCATGATTCAGACACAAATATTTATACAATTAAGTTAAACTAGTCAAGGCAAGCCAACACTCCTCCCCCACCCTCCTCTTCCTCCACGCCACAACAAGATTAGGTTAGGTTAGGTTAGGTTAGGTTAGGTTAGGTTAGGTTAGGCTAGGTTAGGTTAGGTTAGGTTAGGTTAAATTTAATGCATGTTTTCATTTGAGTTTTCCCCTTTAAAACTTCCGTACCTAACACCCTCCCCACCCCTCCCCACACTTCCCCAACACTCTACCCCCAACCTCCTCCCCAATATTCTGCTCCAACACTCCCACACTTCAACACTCATTACTCCCCAACATTCCCCAACCCTTCCCCACCCCCCCACATTCCTCCCCAACACTCCCCAACCTCCCCACACCTCCTCAACACCCCCCACACCTCCCAACACTCCCAACCTCCCCAACCTCCCAACACCCCCCAACCTCACTCCCCACACTTCCTTAACCTCCCCACACTCTGCCCAACACTCTACACTTCCCCAACACCACATCTCCCAACACTTCAACCTCCCCTAACACTCCCACACCTCCCCAACACCCCCAACCCTCCCCACACCTCCCCAACATTCCCCACACCTCCCCAACACTTCAACCTCCTGGGTCCCTTCCCTAACACTCCCAACCGTCCCAACACTCTGCCCGTCGTGGTTTCTTTGATATTGGACTAAAATGGACCACTGGAGTCATTTCATGTTTGACGACTGGAGTCTGTTTCTGTCTTGGTGGTGGGTGGTGGTGGGTAGTGGTGGTGTGGTGGGTAGTGGTGGTGGTGGGTGGTGGTGGTGGTGGTGGTAGGTGGTGGTGGTGGTGGTGGTGGGTGGTGGTGGTGGTGGTAGGTGGTAGTGGTGGTGGTGGTGGTGGTGGTGGTGGTGGTGGTGTGGTGGTGGTGGTGGGTGGTGGTGGTGGTGGTGGTAGTAGTAGTAGTGGTGGTAGTAGTAGTGGTGGGTGGTGGTGGTGGTAGTAGTAGTGGTAGTAGTAGTGGTGGTGGTGGGTAGTGGTGGTGGTGTAGGTGGTGGTGGTAGGTGGGTGGTGGTAGTGGTGGTAGTGGTAGTGGTGGTGCTCCTACACTCAATCCTACACTCGTTCCTCCACTCAATCCTACACTCAATCCTACACTCGTTCCTACACTCGGTCCTCCACTAAGGATCCCATAACTTCACTCCTACCCTCCACAACACAACCCGCCTCACCCTGGCATTTGGCGGTGCTAGATTTATCGTCAAATATTCGCTCGTAAAAATTCGCCAAATTTAGGCAGAGTATCGGAAAACGCCAAATCATATATTATGGATATGTGTTCGTTCGTAAAGTTCCCCAAATTTAGGTTTGCGATTTTGCTGACTCAATCTTGCGTCCGGAAACTCGCCAAATTTAATGGTGGAGTTTGGCGATTCTAGATATATACACAATTACATCTTAAAATCGCCAAATTTAATCATGAAATTGGCGATCATAAATATATCCACAATTATCCTTCCCCCAAAATCGCCAAATTAGTCCGGGATTTGGCGATCGATCAGGAAATTGGCGTTGGGCTGTGGTTCTCGCGGTGGTTGGTAATTTCGCGATTATAACCACACAAAATGGCCCAATATAGCGGGTTACTGGGCCAGGAATATAGCCACTAATGCCCTAAGGTTATATTATAGTCAGGTAATATAGGACTGCCGCTTATATCATCCTGGACAACTTAACTGATGCCTGGCTGAGCGGATGATGATGATGATGATGATGATGATGATGATGATGATGATGATGATGATGATGATAATAATAACAACAACTACCTCATCCACCACCACAATCACAACATAACCACAACCACCACTACCACAACACTCACAACCACCACCACCACCACCACCACAACATCTACAACATCAGCTACATCATAATACAATAATATAATGTAGGTTGTAAATTAATAGAAATATGACCTATTGTATAAATGAGAGAGAGAGAGAGAGAGAGAGAGAGAGAGAGAGAGAGAGAGAGAGAGAGAGAGAGAGTACAGGTAAGGCAGGGCAGGACAGGTAAACAGTTTACAGGTAGACCATCACCACCTGAGGAACACAAGGTCTCACGTGTAAACATCCACCTTCACCTGAGCTATTAACAGGTGTAAACTCAACCCCTGGCCGTAACCTCCCTCACACCTCAACCAACGGCATCTGTTAACGGGAGAAGACATGGGTATTAACAGGAGTAGAGGTGTCTGTACAACATATCCAAACACACACACGAGGTCAATTGATCCTAACACGAACGCTTCCACCTGGATTTCCCTTACAAGAACGACAACATCAGCTCATACGAATAATACAAACAAAATATTACCTAAGACGAACGCATACAGTCGGATTCCTACAAAAACAAAACAAAAGAAAAACGCTAATATCAGATCAAAGGAGTATTTACTTATACCAAGAACCAGCCACCTCTCACGTTCGCAGGCAGCCGGATTTTGCACTCACGAACGACAAGCAATCAAAATAAAAACACGATATCACCCAATTGAGGAGAGGAGAGGAAATTGGAGAGGAGAGAAGAGAAGAGAAGAGAAGAGAAGAGAAGAGAAGAGAAGAGAAGAGAACCAACACAACAGCGGCAAGCGATATAATAAACTTTCCTTATATAGATGCATTAAGGCGACCACATCACTCGCTCCAAGAATATTTGACTCATACAAACTGTTTATAAGGATTCCCAGGTCTTCAAAGATTCTAAAAATACATCAAAATAATAATAATAATAATAATAATAATAATAATAATAATAATAATAATAATAATAATAATAATAAAATCACAACAATAACAACTAGACATACCCAATAATATTCAATAAAAAATAAATAATAAATAAAATAAAATAAGGTGTTTTAAAAAGTACAAATTTATTTAAAAAAAAAATCTGAACGCCGACAAAGTGAATATTGAACGCGAAATAAAAACTTAATTAATTTTTTTGATTAGTTCACATTGACGGGATATTAATGTTGTATGATGTCTCTTGTCAATTTTATCTCGCTGATAAAAAACAAGAATAAGAGGAAATTGATAAATATATAAGATGAAGTATTGAAGGAGAGAGAGAGAGAGAGAGAGGGAGCGACAAAGATAAAATAGAGAGAGAAAGACATATTGAGATAAAAAGGGAGATAGAGACAGAGAGAGAGAAGCATAAACAAGGGGAGAAAGTGAGCAGAAATACGTAGGGAGAGAGAGAGAGAGAGAGAGAGAGAGAGAGAGAGAGAGAGAGAGAGAGAGAGAGAGAGAGAGAGAGAGAGAGCTTAACCTAACTCTACCTTTCACGTTTCATCATAAACAGATCTCCCTCAAATTCTATCTTTGTTCTCCCCAGTACACCTGAGGCGCCTGCCTTGTCTTACCTGTACAACGAGGTATTATTGACTGTCTATTGTAAACAACACACACACACACACACACACACACACACACACACACACAGTCACACACACACACGCACACACACCCCAGTACCTGCCTCTCGGATAACAGTGTGCCGTGGGCGTGAATAACAGATGCAATATGTAAATTAGAGCAGGTACCACAGAGCGTCATGAAACAGGTAAAAAAATAATAACTCGAGGTTAACATTACATCAATACTGATTCACATATACAGTTCAAGGGTTCGATCCCCCGAGGAAAGGTAAAAAAAAACTGAAACACTCTTAGATTCGGTAAATTAAACAGTAAAACATGAATTAGCTTTGTAAAGACGATTAAATCTTTTTTTATTCACTTAATCAGCTTAAAATAAATAGCTTTCATTTTGTTTTGTTTGAGGAAATGAGACAATGAAAGAAATAATTATTGGCTTTGTGAGATTCGCGCGTTCTCTTACGGTGGGCAGCGGGGAGTGAGGTGTTGACATGGTGGCGGTGAGGGGCTACGGGACTAAAATAATACTAACAATAACAACAGACAGACAACATTAACAACAGTAACAACAGACAACAATAACAACATAGACACTAACAACATACAGAAATAACAACTGGCAGACACTAACAACATACAACGCTAACAACAAACAACAACAAACTAACCTCAACTATACCAGCCAACATAACACGTCTGTTCTTTACTACGTCATCTGCATCTCTCGTCCGTGTTTCCTCATTGGTGTACTCTCAGTGACGTCATACACACAACACAACCACCAATTTGCTTCTTGTTCAGTCGTTTTCGATATAAATCAGCACCTAGATTATTAGCTCTCTCTGTGTGTGTGACCTTGACCTCTGACCTTAACCTTGACCTGTGACCCAGGCCCCAAATAGGCTTGTGGGTATAAACCTTGGAATTTTAATCTGAGAGCTTGAAGGAGAGATATCCAAGAGTGTCGCTGTGTGTGTGAGAGAGAGAGAGAGAGAGAAAGAGAGAGAGAGAGAGAGAGAGAGAGAGAGAGAGAGAGAGAGAGAGAGAGAGAGAGAGAGAGAGAGAGAGAGAGCACTAATATCATCGTCTAAAATAATAAAATTAAAATAAATAAAATAAACAAAATACTCCAAATTAAAAATGGCCGACCGTCTCTTCTGTTGATTAAATATAAATAAATTTACTTTCACAACAAAATAAAAAGTCAGTGGACAAAGATCTTTTTTAATTGAGCTCTTAATTAAACAAAATATAGTTTTAATTAACTCTCTAGTCAATTAAATAAACACTAAAATACCTGTAAACAAATAGAAGCCTTGGACGTAAGGTTGGGAGAATATTGGACCTCCGTGTGTGTGTGTGTGTGTGTGTGTGTGTGTGTGTGTGTGTGTGTGTGTGTGTGTGTGTGATGGAGACTCAGTAAAGATGGCAACAAACAGAGGGTACAGGTGGGAGCATGACCTGAAGCTCTCTTGCTGGATAAGCTGTGCCGTTTCTCTTTAAACTTTACTACACACACGTATACTACACACACACACACACACACATACTATACACACACATAAAGGTACAGACACAGACATACATACATACTGACACACATAAAGACACACACACACACTGACACACATAAGGAGACAGACACAAACACACACACATGCACACATACATACACACACAGTCGTTTCCTGAATGATGGTTCGTCTTTATGTATTTCGTTATAAAGGAAACTTGTACATAAGCCAACAAAACTCTCTATTTGTCCATATTTCTTTTAAAACACCTAAGACAATTCCCTTCAATAATACGTATAGCTGAGTCTTGAACGAACTCTATCCTAATTACTTCTTTAAAAAAATATAACTACAATACTACTTTTAATAGACTTTTTTTGTTTATCATATTACTTTTAATTACTTTGGTCACAGGGATTCCAAAATGACGGGAAAAAAATAAAAATGTAATTATCAGGTAAAAAAAAAGTTGTACAGATTACGGACAGGTAGAAAAAATTAACCTGAACGATATTACCTGAGCCTGAGAAGATGATGAGGATAATTAACTCACTTAGAGGTAATTGGAAGAGTTATTAAAGGTAATAATCAGTTAATAACCCGAGAGTTAAGAAATAAGTGTGTTGTCATTCTACCCCACGACACTGTTATTGGAACCTGGTGCGTCTCCTTTAAGTTAAAAAGAAAGATTAGATTAGATTAGATTATATTAGATTAGATTAGATTAGATTAGATTAGATTAGATATTTCTTCAGTAAAATCGTCATACACTTTACATTGACTCAGCACATATTAATAACACAGGTAAACAAACACGTAGGTATAAAGTCTTCAGAAAGAACATAAACAAATGACAATCGAAGCCAAAAACAAATGACAATCGAAGCCAAAAACAAATGAATATCGAAGCCAAAAACAAATGAATATCAAGGCCACTTATTATATCGTTTATAACCTAGAATTTCATACACACTTCACTTAATTCTGATTGAAGGTAATTTTATATATAATTAAGAAATATAAGGAGATGGAACTGCATGTCGTAAAACTAATTGGGTCGTAATTGTAATCGTTTTTAGACACGCCATGTTTACCCAGCTGGCGCGTGACGTCACAAGAGGGAGATGTATCCTAGCCAGTGTAAATAACTAAAATACACATTAATGACTAGTTGGCAACACAGCGGCACAAACGTAAACAAACAAAAATAAACAAACGAATAATATTAATAACAAACGTAAAACAAACACGTGTAAATTAACCAGAAAAAAATAGATTTACAGTAAAAAAAACCAAGATAAATAAGTGATTTACAGATAATATAATAACAATGTACATAAATAACTTAGTGGAGGTTCAGGTTATGACACTTATGACACCCTTTAAGACATGACACAACCGGATATGACACTGAGACATGACACAAACAGGCATGACACTCGTACTACTTATGCAAATGAGTAACAATTTACCCCCCAATTAAGTGTCAGAGAGAGAGAGAGAGAGAGAGAGAGAGAGAGAGAGAGAGAGAGAGAGAGAGAGAGAGAGAGAGAGAGAGAGAGAGAGAGAGAGAGAGAGAGAGAGGAGAGAGAGAGAGAGAGAGGAGAGAGAGAGAGAGAGAGAGAGAGAGAAAGAAAGAGAGAGAGAGAGAGAGAGAGAGAGAGAGAGAGAGAGAGAGAGAGAGAGAGAGAGAGAGAGACGACATACCTTATACCTCACCACATACTCATCCCAGGGAGTATACCAGCCTCCAGCATACTTAACTCCCTACTGTATATGCCCCCGACGTGTCCCAGCCCCATATACCCGGGTTAAGTATGCTATTATACCTCCCATATCCAGGCATTATCATACGTACGGGCATACATATCACGCCTCCCATGTCCTGAACGTAATTAACCTCCAAAATGGCCAGTCTCCAAAATTAGCTTCAGGGAATTTGGAGACTTTGTGAATTAACTCCAAAATTATTATAAGACTTTGGAGATTTTGAGTCTGAAAGTAGTTTGTGTGTGTGTGTGTGTGTGTGTGTGTGTGTGTGTGTATGTGTGTGTGTGTGTGTGTGTGTGTGTGTGTGTGTGTGTGTGTGTGTGTGTGTGTGTGTGTGTGTGTGTGTGTGTGTGTGTTTCAAAGTTAACCTTCATAATTTAGAACAATTCAAAATTATACTCCCAAATTCGGCCCTACAGAGAGAGAGAGAGAGAGAGAGAGAGAGAGAGAGAGAGAGAGAGAGAGAGAGAGAGAGACCATAAACTCTATCATACAATCCTTAACACAACACAACATACAACATAAACATTAAACATTCACTACGCAAAAAAGATAAACATACAAGCATAAAAAATCCTATGACTCAACATTCTCCGGGTTAAACATAATAAACATTGAAATATAAATGTTTAAAGTTCAACATTTTAACATTTTAGTGTCGTATAAACATTCCCAGATTCCAGGAGTGAATTAGTGTTTGTTAATTAGCATATGTGTAATGTTTATATGAGAATGATTCAGTCTTAAACATTTAACAGTTGTAATTAAACACCAAAAATTAAAACAACTAAACACACATTAAAAATTTTCCCTAAACCCAAGTAAAATTAAAACATCCAATTTTCACCAGACAATTTAAACTTTTTTCTCCAAATTACAACAACAATAATTTTTTCCCTACATAAAAAATTCCGACTAATTTTTCCCTACATAAATACGAAATAATTTGAAATAAAACCACGTAAAAAAAAATGAACGTGATTTCAGCTTAACAAACACACGATAGAGTTAGCTTAGTAATGTGTGTTCCTTTATGTATAGATATGATTCACTATTTATCGTTCACCTGGTAATTGGGACCGTATTAACCTTGATGGAAATTGGACGGTGAAATATGGTATAAATTGGTACAGTATTGGAGGGGATAATTGGTGTTTTTTCTGTGTTTTCTACTTTTTTTTCGTGTTTTTTCTCGATAGATGTGATATATTATTTACTTGTGTTTGGAATGTTTATTATATACGTACATAAACGAATATACACACAAACAGTCATACAGTTTAATATGCATACATAATATACACATGTACACATAGACATAAATATAAACACACACACACACACACACACACACACACACACACACACACACACACACACTTATATTCTTCTGTTCTGTTGATGTGTACGACAGTTTAGGTGATGCCCGGCAGCAGTTGTGGAGCCTCTCTGCCAGACGTACGATTAACCACCCAATTTAAAGGAAGGACAAGCAAGAACAACACTAGTACCTCGTTGCCAGACATATATACAGACAACAGGTAGTAACCAAACGACGGTATCTGAATGGTTGCTTCGTTAGCCAATGGGAGAAGCGATAACAAACAAACATGGCGGTAGTAAGCGAGTGAGATAATTGAATTTGTAACACCAACAAAATACGTTACCGCGTCTGTAAACACAAAACAACAACAACAACAACAAAAACAACAACAAAACGTGTAACCCTTTTTCATACAAGGAAAGTGTTTGTGTTTTAGAAAGTGTAAATGGTACACACACACACACTTGTATATGCGTAAGTTCTAATTTATCGGTCACCTTCGCCATGTTTAAGAGCGTGATTGCGTTCTAATTGGTTACTGAATCAACCAATCAGATGTCGTCCCTCGCCAGCTAAATTTTCTAAACGCAATGTAGCAAGGTCAGGTCAGGGTCAGGTCAGGTCAGGTCAGGGTCGGGTCAGGTTAGGTCAGGGTCGCGTCAGGGTCAGGTCAGGGTCAGGTCAAGGTCAGGGGTCCAGGTCAGGTCAGGTCAGGGTCGGGTCAGGTCAGGTCTGAGAGGTATAAAGTATTTACATGACATTTTTTGTAGAATATAAAAACTTTTTAAACGTGTTGTTACATGACGTCATAACAACAACAATAACAACGAGAACACAAACAACAGCGGCACCAGTTATCGTACAAAGTCACACATGTTATCGTTTAATTCTACGTCATCACCAAACTATTGTTTATGTTGTCAAGTTGTGTTTATTAAAATGTTTATTTGTTTCTCCTTTGTTATTATACTCGTAGGGATATATTAGTATATTGTTTATTAAGTCTTATTATGTATTAGCATTATGAGATACGGTAATAAGACTAAGATGGTATTTTAGGGAGTTTTAAAATTCTTGTCAGGGAAAAAAGGGAAAAAACTTTCTCCCTAACACCAAAAGTAAAAGTAACTGGGAAAAAGGAAATATTTTATCTGAGAAGGAAAAATATTTCAGGGGAAAACTTTACTTAGGAAAAATCTGAAGGAAATTGTTCTTAAAAGACGAAAAAAATAATATCTCCCAAGAAAAAGTTCCCAGATAAGAATTATTTTTTTTCCACCTGAGTAAAGAAAGTTTGTTTAACGAGAGAGAGAGAGAGAGAGAGAGAGAGAGAGAGAGAGAGAGAGAGAGAGAGAGATACTACAACCTCTTCAAATTTAATCTCACAGCTCACTCACAACACCAACCAAAAAAAAAGGCCTATTTCTTTAGTGAAATGTAATTCCCCGCGCCATAGGCCTACCCACACTACCCAGCTTAAGGGAATTGCTCGGTTACTTCCTCTGCTACAGCTGTATCGAGTGAAACGTCAAGACGATTCTCATTTATCTTTTATTTATGGAAAGAAAATGCGTCGGTGGTGGGGGGAGGGAGGGGGGGGGGGGGAGATAGAGAGAGGAGAGGTGGGGTGGGAGGGAGGGGGAGGACGGGGGAGGAAGGAGGTGAGTGGGGATGGATTCTTAGGTTAATTTTCCTCCAAGGTTAGAGTTTAAATTTATACATTAATTCTTAGATCACCTGCAGATTCCCCCTCTCCCCCCACCCCTAGTTTACTTAACCTGAAGATTAAACACCCTAACCTAACCTAACCTAACCTAACCTAACCTAACCTAACCTAACCTAACCTAACCTAACTAAACCTAACCACAATCAAACCACAACCAGACCAAACCTACCTAAACTAAAGCCCAACTTTCATTAGGTGAATTAAGCCAGGGTGTCTAATCCTCACCTGAGCCGAACAACAACAACAAAAACAACAACAACTTATGAAATACGTCAACATTACGACCACAAGTTAGGCCAAGACAGGCTGGAGACAGACACACATACATACAGACATACAGACGCACAGACACACAGACACACAGATACACAGACATACAGACACGACACAACACCTGATACTCTCACAGTGTTTGGAAATATTGGATGACGAACTCCCGTGGGAAATTTGTGGTAGTAGTTGTGGTGGTGGTGGTGGTGTCACGGCTCTACACGCCTACACACACGGCTCCACACGCTTCCACACACGCCTACACACACGGCTCCACACGCCTACATACACGCCTGTAAACGGTTCTACACGCTTACACATACGGCTCCACACACGTCTACACACACACACACCTACACACGCCTACAACTCCTCCACACGCCTCTACACACGCCCACACGCCCACACGCCCACGCCTCCACACGATCATAATATGGCCTGTTTTTTTTTGTCCCCAGGAGGAGCATCTTATCAGCAACCTTCAGACCAGGTGTTGTGTGTTGTGTTGTGTGGTGTTGTGGTAGGTTAGTGTGATGAGTTAGGCCTGTATTGTGTTGTTGTGTTGTGTTGTGTTGATGTGTTTTTGTTGTGTAGGTTAGTGTGATGAGTTAGGGCCTTGTATTGTGTTGTTGTGTTGTGTTGTGTTGATGTGTTGTGTTGTGTAGGTTAGTTGATGCAGTTAGGGCTCTTGTATTGTGTTGTTGTGTTGTGTTGTGTTGATGTGTTTTTGTAGTACTGTGGCTGGTTGATGAGTGAGGGCCTGTATTGTGTTGTTGTGTTGTGTTGTGTTGATGTGTTGTGTTGTGGTAGGTTAGTGTGATGAGTTAGGGCCTTGTATTGTGCTGTTGTGGTGTTGAGGTGTTGTGTTGTGGTAGGTTAGTGTGATGAGTTAGGGCCTGTATTGTGTTGTTGTGTTGTGTTGTGTTGATGTGTTGTGTTGTGGCAGGTTAGTGTGATGAGTTAGGGCCTTGTATTGTGTTGTTGTGTTGTGTTGTGTTGATGTGTTTTGTTGTGGTAGGTTACTGTGATGAGTTAGGGCCTTGTAATAGTTGTTGTGTTAAAGGAGGTGTTGTGCTGTGTAGGTTAGTGTGATGAGTTAGCCTTGCATTGTGTTGTTGTGTTGTGTTGTGTTGATGTGTTGTGTTGTGGTAGGTTAGTGTGATGAGTTAGGGCCTTGTATTGTGTTGTTGTGTTGTGTTGAGGTGTTGTGTTGTGGTAGGTTAGTGTGATGAGTTAGGCCTTTGTATTGTGTTGTTGTGTTGTGTTGTGTGTGTGTGGTAGGGTTAGTGTGATGAGTTAGGGCCTTGTATTGTGTTGTTGTTGTGTTGTGTTGAGGTGTTGTGTTGTGGTAGGTTAGTGTGATGAGTTAGGGCCTTGTATTGTGTTGTTGTGTTGTGTGTGCTGATGTGTTTTGTTGTAGGTTACTGTGATGAGTTAGGCCTGTAATGTGTTGTTGTTGTGTTGTGTTGAGGTGTTGTGTTGTGGTAGGTTAGTGTGATGAGTTAGGCCTTGTATTGTGCTGTTGTGTTGTGTTGTGTTGTTGTGTTGTGTGTTGTGGTAGGTTAGTGTGATGAGTTAGGGGCCTTGTGATGTGTTGTTGTGTTGTGTTGAGGTTGTGTTGTGGTAGGTTAGTGTGATGAGTTAGGGCCTTGTATTGTGTTGTTGTGTTGTGTTGTGTTGATGTGTTGTGTTGTGGTAGGTTACTGTGTTGTGTTGATGTTGTGTTGCGTTGTGGTAGGTTACTGTGATGAGTTAGGGCCTTGTATTGCTGTTGTTGTGGTGTTGTGTTGCATTGTGTTGTGTTGGAAGAAGACAATGTCACCCAAGTCTTGACAACATTTCACAGCCAGAGGAGGACCAGTGATCTGACAGGTGGGGGGGAGGGGGGGGAGGTGGGGGAGGAGGAGGGGAGGGAGGGGGGTGGAATGGGAGTGGGGTGGAGAGAAGGGGGTGAGGAGAGAAGGATGAGAGGGGTGAGAGGGAGTGAGTTGGAGAGGAGAAGGTAAGGGGAGGGATGAAGAGAAAGGGGTGAGGGGGGTGTGCAGAGAGGCAGGGAGGAGAGGGGAATAGGGAAAAGAGACGTGGGGGAGTGGGAGAAGAAGAAAAGGGAGAGAGACGAGAGGAGACGTGGGGAGAAACAGAGAGAGAGAGGGAGGTGGAGAAGGAGAGGCCAGTAACACTCCTCCATCACCAATAGAAGCACACCATAAGCTCAGTACTGACCAATCACGAGGAAGTATACCAACACCCTCAACATGGCGGCGTAAACAAAACACAATCAACTCTTCTACTTAAGTCTACTGTATGATAACTCTTTGTACCGTATAGTATTTTGTATTTTTTTGTATCTATTTTGTATTTGTGGTTTAATTTGGTCATTTAGGGTTGAACGGAAAGATGACGGTGATGACGTGTATACTGTAGGTAAAGGTCAGCTACACACACACACACACACACACATACACACACGCACACGCACACGCACACGCACACTAGCCCACCCACACCCTCACCCACGCACACCCTCACGACCTACCCATATCCACCCCCACCTACCCTCACCCCCACCCTCACATACACCCTCGCCCACCCACCCACTAGATCTGTTCATGTTGTCTGTATCTTGATGTTCTTTGACAATTCAATTTCGGTAAATTATTGAAGCGTAAAGCCGAGAGGAGGCGGGAGGGCCGAGGGAGGGGGGGACGAGGGCCGAGGGGGGCAGGAGGGCCGAGGGGGGGGCAGGCCGAAGAGAAGAGAGGAGGCAGAGGAAGAGAAGGAGGCAGGCGGGCTGAGGAGAGGAGGAGAGAGCAACAGGAGGTGGAAGAGGAGGGGTAAGAGAGGAAGAGGAGCAGGAGGAAGAAGAGGAGGAAGAGGAGAAGAAGACAAGCAACCGAGAAAAACAAATAAGATAAAAAAAACCTCACATCTGGTAAACACATTATTGGAACATTCTCTAACTCGAGGGACACCAACAAAGTCTTTTAATAATGCATAAACACTACATAAAGAACGCGCTGAGAGTAACATCCGGTCAGTTTTATGGAGACTTGGTGATACGAGGAAGAGTTTGCATAAATAATAACATCAGAGCGGAGATAAAGATTGTAGTTGGTGGTGAAGTTATATCGTGTTTACTGGTAACCTTTGTTGAGGCATTTATGTACGGTTATGGTAGTGGTTGTGATAGTGGTTGGGATTGTGGTTGTGGTTGTGTTCATCGTGTGAGTGTAACTATAAAGTGAAGTAGTTATTATTTTGAGTAGCAGTAGTAGTAGTAGAAGAAATCTGCCGTGATGTCAGAGTAGAACCGACCCTCCTTCCATTGGACGGTGAGATTTTCCAACATAGGACTTCAAACACATCCAACGAAGCCCGTGTTGACGTCAGTGCTCGAGGATTCTGGACGCGGGGACAGCGAGCTTTCTTCGACATCAGGATTTTTGATCCCATGGCCGCATGTCACCGTAACTTAACTCTCGATGCTGCACACAGGAGGAACGAGAACGACAAGATATTGGCATATGGGGAGAGAATACAGAACGTTGATCAAGGCAGCTTCACTCCTCTAGTGTTCACAACTTCTGGTGGGATGGGACCAAGTGCAAGATGCTTCTACGCCAGACTCGCGGAGGTGCTATCCGAACAGAAGCAGCAGCCCAGAAGTTATGTTACAGCCTGGATGAGATGTCGACTGTCCTCCTCTCTCCTTAGGTCGGCTTTGCTCTGCCTCAGGGGAAGAAGAGCATCGGCCCCAAAGCCGACAACAGTTGCAGATATTGACTATGAGGCTACAGTCACTGAATGCCGCATAGATCTGCGGCTCAACTAACTCAACACAGCTAGGATAGCTACTTATGGATTAGGATATTTAATATTAAGGTAATAAAATGGTGGCGAAGGTGTGGCCATAGGGGGAGGATGGAGGCCACGTAGTAGTATTGAAGTAGTACAGTAGTAGTAGTATCACCATTTCACAACACGTATTGTTGTTACTTATTCAGGTGAAAACAACGATGGACAACCAGGTAAAATAAACAAAGGAACTCAAGGACGAACAAATACACGGACAGAGAGACTCACTCACGGTAGGGACGGACCCACTCACGGATGAAGGAACACACGGACGACAGCATATAACAAGACAAAAAACCTACAGAATATTTAACACACAAGTAGCAAACATCACCACAACAAGATCTCTCTCTCTCACATCTCCTCACTAGCTCGTAAGGGAGCAGTGAGACAACTTTTTAAGACCTAACCTAACCTAACCTAACTTGACCCAATCTAACCTCACTTAACCCAATCACAAGCCCCACTTAACCCAACCTAACCTAACACAACTCAACCCAAACCAACCTAATCCAACTCATCCCAACCTAACCCAATCACAACCCCACCTAACCTAACCTAACCTAACCCAACCTTGCTAAATATTGTCCCAAATAAAGAAGTGTCCAGGGAATTGTGTACCCAGAAACTGTACATTGTTGAGGGAAGTTATGGGGGCCTGTCTGGGAGCATTAATAAATATGTTGGGTATTTTATGGGCATAGTTCCTTCAAGTTGTGGCGCAGGATGTGTATGATGGCTCCTCCTCCTCCTCCTCCTCCTCCTCTTCATCCAATCCTTCCTAATCCTCCTCCTACTCTTCCTGTTTCTCTATATCCCCTTCTTCTCTTTTCTTCCTCCTCTTCTTCTCTTCATCTACCTCCTACTATTACTGTTCCCCTTCCTCCTACTTTTCTTACTCCTCCTTCTCCTCTTGGGGATTTTCTTCAATAAATACGTTTAAGGTAAATAATAAAAACATAATAATAACAATAATAATAATAAAAACTCATGAATATATGAATGAGATATACAAATAGTTTATAAGATATATACACCAAAATTTATACATATATACAAAACATATACACACCAAATATACACATATACAAAACGCCAAAACTAATGCGTATACACAAAATGTCTTCAAAATATACACCAAAATTTATACGCATATTAATAACGCCAAATTTCATACACGCTCAGAATACTTTATAAGATATACAGCCAAATTCTATACAACTGTACAAAGGCTAAATTTATTACGAATATAAAAACTGTCAGCAAATTCCCAATCTCAAATCTCCCAATTTTCAAACTTGTCACTTTCGGGAATGTAGGAGTTGTAGCGTCGGGAATGGGAATGATTTAGTTGTGTGGAATGAGAATTATTTAGCTGTGTGGAATGGGAGTGATAAATCTGTCTGGAATGGGAATGATAAAGCTGTCGACTGGAATGGGAGTGATAAAGCTGTCGACAGGAATAAGAATGATAAAGGTATCGACTGGAATGGGAATGATAAAGCTGTCGACTAGAATGGGAATGAGAATGATAAAATTGTCGACTGGAATGGGAATGATAAAGCTGTCTGGAATGGGAATGATAAAGTTGTCGCCTGAAATGGGAATCTTGGCTCCTTCGGGGTGAGGAGAGTGCTAGTAAATTATCCAACCAACATTTTAGTGTGGGATAACGGGGAGTGGAGGGGGAGGAGAGTGGGGGAGTGGGGAGAGTGGGGGAGAGAGGGAGTGGGGAGAGGGGAGTGGGGAGGGGAGTGGGGAGGGAGGGGAGAGGGGAGAGGAGGAGGGGGGATGGGGGTGGGGGAGAGGGAGGTGGGGAGGGAGAGGGGAGGTGGGGGAGAGGGGGAGGGAGATGGGGGGAGGGGGTGGGGGAGAGTGGGGGAGAGGGAGGGAAGAGTGGGGGAGAGTGGAGATGGGAGAGGGAGGAGGGTGGGGAGGAGGAGGGTGGGAGGAGGGAGGTGGGGGGAGGGAAGGAGAGGGAGATCAAGGGGAGGAGGCAGGGAGAGAGAGGGAGTAGGAGGAGAAGAGGTGAGGAGGATGGATGAGAGAGGAGAATAGGGATGGGGATAGGTGGATGGAGGAGGGTGGGAAATAAGGAAGGAAGATGTGAAGGAGAAGGATGGGGGGGGAGAGAAGGAATAGAAGAGGTGAAGAAAGTGAAGAAAAGAGGAGGTAGGGAAGAAGAAAGGAGAGAGGAGGAAAGGAAAAGTCAGAAGTGGAGGAAAGAAGGATGAGAGAAGTGAAAGGGCAGTTCACCATCCCTCCCTTCCTACAACCTCCCACCTCCTCCTCCTCCCCCTCCTTTCCCTCCTCCTCCACCTCACCCCATCCCCTCCCTCCTCCTGCCCTCCTCCTCCTCCTCCTTTCCAACCTCCTTCCTCCTCCTCCTCCTGCCCTCCTCCTCCTCCTCCTCCCAACTCCTCCTGCCCTCCTCCTCCTCCTCCTCCTCCTCCTCCTCCTCCTCCTCCTCCTCCTGCCTCCTCCTTCTCCAACTCCTCCTCCTCCTCCTGCCCTCCTCCATCACCTCCTCCTCCTCCTCCTGCCCCCCTCTTCCTCCTCCTCCATCACCTCCTCCTCCTCCTCGCCTCGTTAGAATCTTGCCCGGAAATATTTACAAATGTTTCAGACAATTGCTTGGATTTTTCGATAATTCTTTCCTCACAAATGTCTTTCATAAGTTCTTGGTAAACATTTCATATTTTTGTCGTTTAGAATGTTGTGTGAATGTTTAGGACGGTAGATGTTGATGTTGTGTGAATGTTTAGGACGGTAGATACTGATGTTGTGTGAATGTTTAGGACGGTAGATGTTGATGTTGTGTGAATGTTTAGGACGGTAGATACTGATGTTGTTTGAATGTTTAGGACGGTAGATGTTGATGTTGTGTGAATGTTTAAGACGGTAGATACTGATGTTGTGTGAATGTTTAAGACGGTAGATACTGATGTTGTGTGAATGTTTAAGACGGTAGATGTTGATGTTGTGTGAATGTTTAAGACGGTAGATGTTGATGTTGTGTGAATGTTTAAGACGGTAGATACTGATGTTGTGTGAATGTTTAAGACGGTAGATGTTGATGTTGTGTGAATGTTTAAGACGGTAGATACTGATGTTGTGTGAATGTTTAAGACGGTAGATACTGATGTTGTGTGAATGTTTAAGACGGTAGATACTGATGTTGTGTGAATGTTTAAGACGGTAGATACTGATGTTGTGTGAATGTTTAAGACGGTAGATACTGATGTTGTGTTAATGTTTAAGACGGTAGATACTGATGTTGTGTGAATGTTTAAGACGGTAGATACTGATGTTGTGTGAATGTTTAAGACGGTAGATACTGATGTTGTGTGAATGTTTAGGACGGTAGATATTGATGATGTGTGAATGTTTAAGACGGTAGATTTTAAAGACATTCTGTAAAAAATATTTCTGAGTTATGGTAAAAAAATAATAATATTAATCAGAGGAAAAAGTAACGATGGATTATTGCTTCCTCCCTCTCTCTCTCTCTCTCTCTCTCTCTCTCTCTCTCTCTCTCTCTCTCTCTCTCACCTACCACACCTGAGTAATTACCTGGGCGGCGTCTCTCAACTCTCAGCCAGGTCATTTTGCTCAACATACCATCAGCTTGAAGAGGCGATGGTGAAGTGAGGTTTATTTCAGCTAATGAGATGGAGGAGTGGAGGGAGGGAGGGAGGGAGGGAGGGAGTAGAGAGAGAGAGAGAGAGGGAATAACAACAACAACAACAACAACAACAATAATAATAATAATAATAAAAATAATAATAATAATAATAATAATAATAAAAATAACAATAAAAATAATAGCAATAATAATAATAATAATAATAATAATAATAATAATAATAATAATAATAATAATAATAATAATAATAATAATAATAATCCCCCAAATTAACAATAACCACAGCGTCAATCCAAAGAAAAAAGAAAATTACAGAATACCTAAAAAGACGGGAAAAAAAAAATTTGTACCGTGTTGTAAGCGCCCCAGCCAGGCAATGTAAACAAAGCCAGCCAGTCTTTCACCACCACCACAGAAAAGGGGGAATTGAGGGGGAGGGTGAGTAAGAGATAAATAAACTGGGAAAATTTCCCCCCTCGCCCCACATTGCTGTCAAACACACCAGAGAGACTTATGGGAACTTTTTTAATAGTGTGTTCTCTTTTCTCTCACTATCGCCTCCTTGTCAGTACTTAGACACGCTCACACTACACAACCCCCCCCACCCACCCTCCTCTGCCATTTTTATTTTTTTGAGATTTATTATAAGATTGTAAATAGTGGACGATGGTGGGGCCCTCTCCTCCCTCCTCCTCCTCCTTCTTTCTCCCTCCTCAGCCTCTGTTTCGTGATATTCGTTTAACGGTGATTTTGTTTACTTCTCTCTCTTCTCTCATCCGTTAACCCATTTAGATGCTGGCAAATCCTTTTGCTTCAACAGGAGGGAAGTGATGGTAGTAGGTAGTCGTTGGTGGTAAGTAAGTAGTAGTAGTAGTAGTAGTAGTAGTAGTAGTAGTAGTAGTAGTAGTAGTAGTAGTAGTAGTAGTAGTAGTAGTAGTTAGGAACAAAAGGTCATCAACACCTTCAGTAAACACATAAGAACATTCGCCTGACACAGAAGTGACGTGTTGGCCCTGGGTGACTGCCAACCATACCTGAGAGAGAGAGAGAGAGAGAGAGAGAGAGAGAGAGAGAGAGAGAGAGAGAGAGAGAGAGAGAGAGAGAGAGAGAGAAGAGAGGGGGGGAGAGAGAGAGAGGATGCTACGATATAAATTCAAAATCCATCATGTCTATTTATATAAGTGTTTTTGACTTCCACAATAACAATAAACAAAACAAGGACTATACACCTCACTGACCACAAGGTTAGTACACCTCAACAAGCCCCTGGGAGAGACCTTGACGATCCTACAAGCAAACTACGACACATTTATGAATATTTACTGTAACCTGATACAAAACAAGGCCACAGGAGGAATGTTAGTAATGCTGTGTCTAATATTAATCTACTTAAATATACTTCCACAACAACACTGACTGACTGGCTGGCTGCATCACATATACGACGTGTTAAAAAGTTGTTGGCCGGGTCGCTGCCCACAAACTTACCCAAATCTGTCAGAAGTTGTCAGAGGCAGAGCATGATTCAATCTTTTCTGCCAGGGCTTCACTACGACCACACTTCCTATTGTTATGTTAACCTAGTTTTGGTCAGATGGTTAATTTGTGTTGCTCAGGGCGTGTGGTGGTATGACTTTAAGAACACCATGTACAAGAGTTACCTGTACGGAAAGGTGTGCAGGGGTGGTCCAGAGGAGGGGGTGATGGCTGTAGGACCATGGTGAGGAGTGACGGAAGACTCTGGTGTACGTAACGCTGGTGTGTGTGTGTGTGTGTGTGTGTGTGTGTGTGTGTGTGTGTGTGTGTGTGTGTGTGTGTGTGTGTGTGTGTGTTAAGTTGCGGAGTTGAATTAAGTGAATGCATTAAAATAAACTGTTGTCCCAGAAGAGTTTGTTGTTATGTTATCGTGAGGAAGCACTGACGAGGGACGATGCTACTAGACGCTAAGGTCTTCAGCTCACTGTTCAGAGCTTCACAGGCTGGACACAAGCACACAGACTCTCCTCACCAGTCATTCAGGCCATGATGGTATCAAGGTGATGTGGTCAGCCTCAGGATGCAGCTGAGGTCATGGAGACTAAGTCGATCTTCAACATATTACCTCAAATACCTTGGTGGACGGTGTAGGTGAGGTGAAGGGCTGTGCCAGTGTGAAGGGACTTGAGCTCGAAGGGAATGCTTAATGAACGTGTTTGAGATGTTGAGTAGGAAGACCGAGGCAAGAGGAGCACTACTAACACCTCTCTCTCTCTCTCTCTCTCTCTCTCTCTCTCTCAACAGAGCTGAGAGTTCATGACGGACTTGGTGCGTCTCATGGAGAGAGGTGGTGTGGGTTGGGCAGCTTGAGGTGTCCCTCTGGTTGGCTCCTGGCTGGTTGTGTATATGCTGGCAGAGGCTTTGTGGTGCTCAGGAAGAATCCTCTCTCAGCGTGGTGGATGTTGTGCTGGGGGGCAGGCATGTAAATAACTCACCGTGGGGAGACCTTGGCTGGTGTCTGACCCTCTCTAGATCACCCAGACACAGGTTGAAGGCTTTTGTGAACAAGAATCTCACAAGTCCATCACAATTGCCTCATATGGGAGTGTGTGTGAGGTCGAGGCACCAGAGGACGTGGGTGGAGTCTGGTACTACTGTATGAGGAGGTCCTTCACACCTCGGGTACTATGACAATCACCCCAAGTACAAGACGAGAATAAAATAGGATCGATTATTCCCTCTCTGATCCTCTTTATGTCATTCACCTTATTCTCAAGGGCATGACAATAGCAGGGAGGCCCCCGGGGTGCACCAGGCAGGACGTTGTCACGGGGATTGATTGCTTGGGGTCCAGCAAGACGGCTTTCACTTGCTCGATGATGGATGGTGCAGACAGGACCATTTTACTCTGAACAGCTATTGACGGAGACGTAGAACCTGTCTCTTGTGTTTCCATCTGATTGAGAGACGTAGAACCTGTCTCTTGTGCTTCCACCTGACAGAGAGACGTAGAACCTGTCTCTTGTGCTTCCACCTGACAGAGAGCCGTAGAACCTGTCTCTTGTGCTTCCACCTGACGGAGAGACGTAGAACCTGTCTCTTGTGCTTCCACCTGACGGAGATTTACTATTAAGAATAGTGCCAAAGGGACATCGTCTATAAACCAAATAATGACTCATAGACAAGCTGTTGAAAGTGCTTATTAAGTACATTGAGAGTCCTTGTGAAGAGTCCTTGATGAGTCCTTACTGAGAGTTCTTTAAGAGTCCAGCTGAGACACACACCAGGAGGTCAGGCTGTGATCACCGTCTCTAACTGTACTGTGGCAAGTGAAGTATTATTATAAACTGGTCTTATTAACAGTACCTTCTCTCTCTCTCTCTCTCTCTCTCTCTCTCTCTCTCTCTCTCTCTCTCTCTCTGTCTCTCATTTAATCACTCACTCACCCACTCACTCATCCAGTCACCGCCCTCTCACCCATCCACCCACCTACCCACACCCTCACTCACTCGTGGCCAACAATCAGTAAAAAAAATAAAGACTAAAAAACTGTGTGTCGATTATCCTCAAAATGTGTTGACTCAGGGACCCTATTGTTTGTTCACGTGACCCTCCACAGCCAATCAGAGCTGTTCACGTGACCCTCCAAAGACCAATCAGAGTTGTTCATGTGACCCTCCACAGACCAATCAGACCTCGGACTGGGGCACCTTCCTTTAAGCTTCTGGGAGAACAAGTGTAAAAGAAAGAAAGAAAGACAGAAAATGGATAATAGGAGAGAAGGAATTGATTCTTTGTTTACATTAAGTTACAGAGACATCTAGCGGCGAGATTCACAACTACAGGAGGTGTGATGTTGTTTCGTACTTGTAGGAACTTATGTTAATCTGAAGGAGAACTTAACCCTGAAATAGTGAAAGGGGAGGTGGGGAAGGGGAGAGGTGTGGGGAAGAAGAGGTGTGGGGAGAGGGAGGAGTGTGGGGAGAGGTGTGGAGGAGGAGACATGTGTAGGGAGGAGAGAGGGGGTGTGAAGATAATGGGATGTAGAATGCTGGGAGAGTGGTATGGAAGGGGAGAGGCAATGGTGAGAGGGGAGGAGGTTGTATGGAGAAGTAGGAGGGGGCTGTGTGGGGAGAATGGGGAGAGGGGAGGGGCTGTGGGGGGGGGGGGAGAGGGGAGGGGGCTGTGAGAGGGAGAGGGAGAGATAGGTAAGAGGCTTGTTTGGGGCTGAG
>NW_024738608.1:4808090-4846025 GCF_018991925.1 Homarus americanus | reverse complement strand
CAGTATACTTCGTTCGGTTACGTATTACTTAGAACAACAAAATTATGTGAGTATTATGGATAAAAAAAGACACATATACACGAGTTTATTAAATGTACACACACACACACATACACACACACACACACACAACTTAGTAGGAGGGGGTGAAGGAGGTGAGAGATGGGGAAGGAGAGGAGAGAGGGCAGGGAGGATGAGGAGAGAGGAGGAAGAGGAATGGGAGAGTAAGGGAAGGTGAAAGGAAGGAAGGAAGAGTCATGTTTACATACATCGCAATAAAAAAAATCCGAAATTTATAAAGAAATATAAAAACATTCCATAAATTCTTGATATGATTATTCCATGTAAATTGTTATGTTGTGTAAATAAGACTTGTAAATATGAAAAACAAACATAACAAAACACTAATATTTGTTCAGAACACACGCATATATCACCCCTTAATAGCGGGCTCTCGCGTAACCTAACCTAACCTAAACAGATTCTCAGAGGTTATTAATATTTTTCTCTCGTATCTGGAGATGTGAGAAGATTCTAATTAACTAAGGTAAGACACCATTACACTTTCCAAAATGGCTTCCAATTACACTAAAGACTGTACTGTAAGATCCAATTTCTAGTTCTTGCTAATGGGATGAAATTTTACTGTAAGACAATTAGTGAATATGAAGTGCATTTTATTTCCCAGTGTCCAGATTCATAAATGATCGTATGGTAGAAATTCACTTAAATAAACGTATCTAATTGACTCACAGGTAAATATTATGGTAAAAATGGCGTCAAAATTACCGTAAAAGTCTACCCAAAATGACCTTACGTTCTGCCATTGACAACTTGGAGGAAAATCAAAGTTAGAATCTCTCAAAATTTAGCCCCAACAAACCCGTAAGTTAAAATGGATCCGCTAAGGTACAGTACAGTCTTAACGTAATATCGCCACCATATTTATTTACGGTGATATTTACGTTATATATCATAAATTTACGGTAAAAAACAAAATCTAGTTTTAACAATTTACGATTAAGTGTTAAAGTCAGCGAGTGAGGAATGTGGTTTACTGTAGTCCTCCAGGATCAAGACACAGGAACACAACAATGGTTTGAGTGTTTGAGAGTGTAAGTGGTTTAACAAGTGTGTTTAAAACCTTGCTGCTAAACCATCTTATACCTACAAATAAACCAAACCTGCATCTTCATAAACTGCCGTATACTACCTAAACCTCCATCTAGCCAAACCTACCATCTGCCTATACCACCCCCCCCCCCAACACACAACAAACCACAACAAACAACAACAAACCAACAACAATACCAACAAATGTTAAATCCATCTTCATTACAAGTCTTACACATACACTCATGGCACATCAGATGTGAGACATCTTTCAAATTGGGCCAACGTCTTGGCCAAATCTCTAACTCTTAACAATATATGAACAACCAGACCATTGCGATCTTGCCCAGATGACAGATCAGTAGAACCAGATGTGAACACAACAACACTTAAACCTGCCGTCTCTGCCTTCAAGCCGTTAACGTTCAGTACTGTTAAAAAAGGCATAATTTGGGTAGCCGTATAAACAGGGAGCGGCAGTAACCAATACCACACACACACACATACCTGCCTCCACCCTCTTATGTGTCGTAACAGTCTGCCTCATACCTTACTGCTACACCTTATACATATACTGTACCATTCTCCCTTAATCTTACTGCACCTTATAATTACTGCTACACCCTCCCCACACCTTATACCTTATACTGTCCCCCCACAAAACCAACACCCCCACACAACACACCCACAACCACCCCAACCCCCCCAAACACCACCCCAACAAACACAAACACAACAAAACCAAACACACAAACACACAAACCACACAACCAACCCACCACAAACCCCACCACCCAACACAAAACAACAACAAACACAAAACCCCCAACACAAACACACCACCACACACCCCCACAACACTCTCCTACACCCTACACCTTATACTGTACCATTCTCCTGCACCTTATACCTCACTGCTACACTCTCCTACACCTATACAACACCACCCCACCACCACACCCCACACCCACCAACACCACCCCACAACCCACACACCCCACACCACAAACACCACCCCAACCCACCACACCCCACACCCCACCCACCAAACACCACTACCTAACTGTACCATTCTCCTGCACCTTATACCTCACTGCTACACTCTCCTACACCTTATACCTTATACTGTCCCATTACCCTACACTCTACATTACCTTCCTATAACTTATACTACACTTTACACTCCCCAGTGCACCCAATACCGGACACAATCATCTGACATAGTTTACCCCCAATACCGGACACAATCATCTAACCATAGTTACCTCCTAATACCGGACACAATCATCTGACCATAGTTTACCTCCTAATACCGGACACAATCATCTAACCATAGTTTACCTCCTAATACCGGACACAATCATCTGACCATAGTTTACCTCCCAATACCGGACACAATCATCTAACCATAGTTTAACTCTAATACCGACACAATCATCAAAGTCTAATACCGGACACAATCATCTGATCATAGTTTACCTCCCAATACCGGACACAATCATTTGACCACTTTACCTCCCAATAGCGGACTCATACACAGTAATCCCCGCTCAGTGTCATCCATCAGCGGGCCACCCTCAAACCCTTGTACTGGGGTTGTTAAGGGAATTAGCATAACTTAGTATTCTGATCATTTGTGGGCAACACAGTGGGCAACCACAGACTGATTGAGCCTAGTTAGCAAATGGTTCACTCTGCTAATCCCCCCTCTCCCCCCCTCCTCCCCTCCCCCTTCCCCCTACCCTATGACCTTCTTCCGTTGCAGTTCATACAGGCCCCAGTCCTAACAGGCCCTAGTCAAGAGGATTGGGGTCCACTTGGTATTAGGTAGTTGTGAATGAGCAAGGTTCATTAAGATTGGATCCCATTATGATAAGGGTTCACAGAATTGGGATCTAATAGGATAAGGGCCCATTAGGACTGGAATCCCTTAAAACTGGGGCCCATTTGACGACCCTCAGGAGGTGGTGGTGGTGGAGGGTAGGAGGAAGATGAGGAGGGAGAAGAAAGAGAGGAGGAGAAAGACAGGAGGAGGAGGAGGAGGAAGACGAGAATAAGGAGGAAGAAAACAAGGAAGAAGAAGATGAGGAGGTGGAGGAGGAAGAAGAGGAGAGGAGGAGGAGGAGGACGAGGAGGAGGACGAGGAGGAGGAGGAAGACGAGGAAGTAGAGGAGGAAGAAAAGGAGGCAGAGGAAGAAGAAGATGAGGAGGTGGAGGAGGAAGAGGATAACGAGGAAGAAGAGGAGGTAGAGGAGGAAGACGGATGAAGAGAGATATAAAAAAATAAATTAAATGGAAGGAGGAGAAGAGAGAGACAGGGTAAAAGAGAGATAGAGAGAGATAGAGAGAGTGAGAGAGGAGGTGAGATAAACAGAGCTTAGAGACCAGGAAATGGAAAAGGAAATTAATGTGAGTTGAAGTGGGAGATGGAGAGAGAGATAAGAGATGCTGGTGAGAGGGAGAGAGGGAGAGGGGTGAGAGGGAGAGGGAAGATGTTGAAAAGAAAGAGTGAGAGAAAAGATAGGAGGAAGAGATAAAAGAATGAATTAAGAAAGAGAGAGAGAAAAGATAGGAGGAGGAGATAAAAAGAATGAATTGATAAAGAGAGAAAAAAAAAAAAAAAAAGAGAGAGCAAACCAACAAAAATCACTAATTCAAGCACACACACACACACACACACACACACACACACACACACACACACACACACACGGCCCCAACAACAAAATAGACCATCCTGGGAATAATAAGAGGACCATAACCCACAGTGGGAGGCACCGAGTAGAATAAAAGAGCTGGAACTATTTTTTCCCAGGATGAAGAGACAGCACAGAGAAGGAGGAGGGGGTGAACAGAAGGGGAGAAGAGGGGAGGGAGAAAGGGGAGGGAAGAGAGGGAAGGGAGGGCAGGGCAGGGGAGGGAGGGAGGGAAGGGGAGGGAAGAGAGAGAGAGGGAGAGGGAAGGGGAGGGGAGGGAGGGAAGGGGAGGGGAAGGGAGGAGAGAGGAGGGGGAGGGAAGGGAGGGAAGAGAGGGTGGGGAAGAGGGGCAGGGCAGGAGAGGGGAGGACAGGGCAGGAGAGGGAGGGAGGGAGGGGCAGGGCAGGGCAGGAGAGAGGGAGGGAGGAGGGCAGGGCAGAGGGGAGGGAGGGAGGGAGGGCAGGAGAGGGGGAGGGAAGGGAGGGAAGAGAGGGAGGAGAGAAAGAGAGGGGAGGGAAGGAGGGAGGGAGGGAAGGAAGAGAGGAAGGGGAGGGCAGGGCAAGGCAGGAGAGGAGAGGGAAGGAGGGGAGGGCAGGAGAAGGGAGGGAAGGGGAGAGGGGAGGGCAGGAGAGGGAGGAAGGGAAGGGAGGAGGGCAGGGCAGGAGAGAGAGGGGAGAGGGAAGGGAGGGAGGGCAGGAGAGGGGAGAGAGAAGGAGGAGGAGGGAAGGGGAAGGGAAGAGGGAGAGAAGGGAGGGCAGGGCAAGGCAGGAGAGGAGAGGAAGGGAGGGAGGGCAGGAGAAGGGAGGGGAAGGGAGGGAGGGCAGGAGAGGGGGAGAGGAAGGGATAAGGGGAGGGAGGCAGGGCAGGAGAGGAGAGGGGAAGGAGGGGAGGGCAGGAGGGAGAAGGGAGGGAAGAGGGGAGAGAAGAGTGGGAAGTTTGTTGAGCCCACAGGTGAAGGTAAATCATTAGAGGGGAAACTGTCCTTTGTGAGCCTGAGGGGAGGTAGTAGGGCCTCTTTGGGTGAGGGGAGGATAGTTGAAGTTGGGTGCTTTTGGGGTGAGGGGAGGTACCTTGAGGTGAGGGGAGGTGAGGATCTCTTAGGGTGAGGGGAGATGGGGGACTCTTAGGGTGAGGGGAGGTAAAAAGCTTCATAAGGTGAGGGGAAATGAGAGATCTCCCCTTAACAGCAACAAGGAGAGTAGCAGTCTCAGGGGCCGGAGAGGGGAAGTGGGGGGAGATAGAGTAGCAGAAGGCTCCTCATTCCCCTCTTCTCCCTCTCACCACCCCGCAGATATCCAGAAAGAGGGCAGCGGTTTCCCCTCTCAGTGTGCGTCGCCCCAGCTGGCTCTCGTTACCATGGTGATGGGTAATGTTGACAAGAAAGAGCTGTGCATGTGGACGCTCCGATAGCCTGAGGGATACTGACCATCTCTATGTTATGTTTTTGTTTATATACTTGTGTGTCTGTTTAATCATTTCTTCTTCTTCTTATTATTATTATTATTATTATTATTATTATTATTATTATTATTATTATTATTATTATTATTATTAGTAGTAGTAGTAGTAGTAGTAGTAGTAGTCGTAGTAGTAGTAGTAGTAGTAGTAGTAGTAGTCTTCCTATGATGGCGATCACGCCATGGTGTGCAAGAAGGGGGGCTTCATATGCATGAGGCATGACCAGGTAAGGGACCTCACAGCAAATATGTTGAAGGAAATCTGCCGGGATGTCATGGTAGAACCGACCCTCCTTCCATTGGATGGTGAGATCTTCCAACACAGGACTTCAAACACATCTAACGAAGCCTGTGTGGACGTCAGTGCTCGAGGATTCTGGACACGGGGACAGCGAGCTTTCTTCGACATCAGGATTTTTGATCCCATGGCCGCATGTCACCGTAACCTAGCTCTCGATGCTGCACATAGGAGGAACGAGAACGACAAGATAAGGGCATATGGGGAGAGAATTCAGAACGTTGATCAAGGCAGCTTCACTCCTCTAGTGTTCACAACCTCTGGTGGGATGGGACCAAGTGCAAGATGCTTCTACGCCAGACTCGCGGAGGTGATCTCCAAACAGAAGCAGCAGCCCAGAAGTTATGTTACAGCCTGGATGAGATGTCGACTGTCTTTCTCTCTCCTTAGGTCGGCTTTGCTCCGCCTCAGGGGAACGAGAGCTTCTGCCCCAATTCCGACAACTGCTGCAGATATTGACTATGAGGCTACAGTCACTGAATGCCGCATAGATCTGCGGCTCAACTAACTCAACACAGATAGGATAGCTACTTATGTATTAGGACATTTAATATTAAGGTAATAAAATGGCGGCGAAGGTGTGGCTATTGGGGGAGGCTGGAGGCCACGTTAAAAAAAAAGTAGTAGTAGTAGTAGTAGCATTATCTTAGGTACAAAGGCGAAATAACCCACTGGACTCAGCTGTCACTATCAGGGCGGCCATCTTTTGTTTTGATTGTGACGTCACGATCAGCTGATGAGCCTCCCATGTCAACAAACAAGGGAGATAAGAGCGCCGCTCACCCTAAAATTATACGAATACTTTTCATTATATTTATGTGGGCAATTTAGTGGTTGTGGCAGTGGCTAATGAGGTAGTTTATGGTAGTTAGTTATTAATATAAATTACGGTAATATTTTATACGAAGGGATATATCATAATTTTCTTTATATAAGATGATGGACGATTATTACAGGAGCCGACATTAATAAAACAAACCTAACTTATGTAACTTAACGTAACTTGACTTTATAGTGTTATTAGATTGTTAAGTTAAGTTAGGTTAGGTTAGGTTAGGTTAGGTTAGGTTAGGTTAGGTTAGGTTAGGTTAGGTTAGGTTAGGTTAGGTTAGGCCTCCATTACACGTAGAGGAGAGCTTAAAGAATGGTCTGTCTGCCGGATTGTTTGTCTGTGTGTCTGTTACTTATATAGTAATGCGGGGTGTTGGGACATTCCACGCCCACTACCACACATTCACGCCACACATACGCCCACCTCCTCAAGACTCTGACACGCCCACACGCCCCCTATACATCACGCCCACACGCCCCCTAAACACCACGCCAACACGCCCCCTAAACACCACGCCAACACGGCCCCCTATACACCACGCCACACCCCCTATACACCACGCCCTACACGCCCCTATACATCACGCCCCACGCCCCTAAACACCACGCCAACACGCCCCCTATACACCACGCCCACACGCCCCTAAACACCACGCCCACACGCCCCTCTATACACCACGCACACGCCCCTATACACCACGCCCACACGCCCCTACATACCGCGCCCACCTTTGCCGCCGTGATCAGCAGTATCAGTCACCTGCTCCGCCTCGCAATTTCCGATACGAGCAGCCGAAATATCCTCAAACACCCACCAATTTCCTCCCCACCACCCACCCAGCCCACCCCACACCCACCCTGTCACCCACAACCACCCTGGCATCACCCCCACACCCACCCCACAACCCACCCTGGCATCACCCCCCACAACCCACCCTGGCATCACCCCCACACCCACCCTGGCATCACCCCACAACCCACTCTGGCATCACACCCCACAACCCACACCCTGGCATCACCCCCCCACCCATCCCCACCATTACACAATACCTCTCTCTCTCTCTCTCTCCTCCACTTCTTCACTTCACACACACACACACACACACACACACACACACACACACACACACACACTTTCTTAAGAACACAAACGTATCCCAGAGGTGAAGAGTGTGAGGAGGAGGAGGAGGAGGGTGTGAGAGGAAGGGAAGAGGGAGGAGTGAGAGGAGGAAGGAAGAGGAGTGGTTTGAGGGAGGGAGGAACTCGGAAGAGGGAGGAGGAAGGAGGAGGAGGAGGATGTGAGGAAGTGAGAGAGGCTGGGGCAATAAAACCTTCACCACGTCCTACATTAATGAGTAACAGTCACCTAAGATACACCTGTTGTTGTTGGAGTCAGGTAAACACACAGGTGTCTTTGTTTGTTGTTTATTTATTTGTTGCTATGGTGGACAAGTATGAACACCGGACAATAAACCTCTCTCTCTCTCCCTAAACTCTCTCTCTCTCTCTCTCTCTCTCTCCCCTCTCATCCTGCCCTCCTCCTCCCCCTCCTCCTCCTCCTCCCTCCCTCCCTCCTCCTACCTCCCCCTCTCCTCCCCCTCCCTCCTCTCCTCCTCCTCCTCCCTCCTCCTACCTACTCCCTCCCTCTCCTTCCCTCCCTCCCTCCCTCTCCTCCTCCTCCCCTACCTCCCTACCCTCCTCCCTACCTCCCTACCCTCCCTACCCCTCCTCCTTCCTTCCTCCTCCTCCCTACCACCACCTCTCCATCTTCCTCAGGTAAAGAATAAAACCTCTTAACAAGCAGACTAGCCTTATTAGCCAATCAGTAGCCAAGGACTCACAAGCACTCACAGTGAGAGAATAAAGCTAGCTCACTTTAATTCGCTCACTTTACTTTAAAAAAACTCTCGTGAAATATTCCAACTCGATACTTGTGACTACGACTGAGTGAACCTTTTAGTAGGCGGAGGGAGCGTGGCCAGGAGAGAGAGAGAGAGAGAGAGAGAGAGAGAGAGAGAGTTCAGTATACAAACAATGGTAAACAATAAGACGATTCAAAAAATTTTGGAAAGAAAGACAGTTGTAGTGTGGGTGTAGTGTGGGTGCAGTGTGGGTGTAGTGGGGGTGTAGTGTGACCTCAGCAACGTGTCACACTTATATCAAGAATAAAAAAAATATCTGGATTGAATTCATTTATTATACATGCACGTGGGAGAGGGAGGGGGGAGAGGGGAAAGAGGAGGGAAAGGTGGGAGGGGGAGAGACGTGGGAGAGAGGGAGGGGGAGAGAGGGGGAAAGAGGAGGGGAAAGGCGGGAGGAGGAGAAGGGGGACGAGGGAGGGGAGATGGAGTTAGGAAAGGGGGTTAAGGAGGGGAGAGAAGCGGGAAGAGGGGGAGGGGTGGTAGAGGTATGGGGGAGAGGAGGGGAGTGGGAGGTAGGGGAAGGGGAGAGGAGGGGGCTGAATTGTTGGTGTGCGAATTATGTGCGTAGTGAGGGGCCGTGTTTTACCCCTCCCCCTCCACTGCCCCTCCCCTTCCCCCAGGTAAGGCAGGCTGCCCCCTTCACCACATTCTAGACGAGGCAGGTTGAGGCAGGCTGAGGTAGGCCACCAGAATCGCTAACACTTAATGCAAAACGAATCATCGAAAAACAGGTTGCTGGAATGACCTGTAAGTCTCTGAAGGCGAGATACAGGCCATGTTACAGGTCAAGCAGGCCAGTTACACATTACAGGACGCCAAACTGATCATTTTCTTAATATCTTGACATAACTCACACACGTCACTCATCAGACACTCACACCTGCGGTAACTCACGGGCTGGACCACCTTCTGTTAGGTTAGGTTAGGTTAGGTTATGGTGATAGACTTAAAACTTGTAATATTGTTGAAAGTTTGGTGCCTCCTCATTATAACTTTCCCCAATAATTAATCTATGAAGCGAGGATGTCTAAGTTACAGCCCTATCCTAACCTAACCTAACCAAACCCAAACTAACCTAACCCAGCTTAATCTAACCTAAAATAACCCAGCTTAATCTAACCTAACATAACCCAGCTTAATCTAACCTAACATAACCCAGCTTAATCTAACCTAACATAACCAAGCTTAATCTAACCTAACATAACCCAGCTTAATCTAACCTAACATAACCCAGCTTAATCTAACATAACATAACCCAGCTTAATCTAACCTAACATAACCCAGCTTAATCTAACCTAACATAAGCCAGCTTAATCTAACCTAACATAACCCAGCTTAATCTAACCTAACCTCACCTCACCTACCAGTTCATACACGGGGTCACGCGGTGTAGCCAACAACATGCACTCATCCAACACACCTGACATGTGATAGTTAACGCAAAGGTGAACAGGAATTTGATTTGAAAATAATAAAAACATGTTTACCTGTAAGAGAGATTAATTAAGACAGGTAAGGCGCTGTTGTCATCACTACTTCTGCTGGAGTTCGTGCACACACACTCTCAGTTCACACACACACTCTCAGTCCACACACACTCTCAGTCCACACACACACACACACACACACACACACACACACACACACACACACACACACACACACCAAACACACTCACTTAACACACTCTCACCTACAGAGTGCGACACCAGTAACATTAAGTAACATTCACTTCACAAACTACAATATCACTTAACACACCAGCGACTTAAGTAATGTTATAAATGTGATGTTTAAGTAACAGTTATAAGTAGCCATTTTTTAAGTGATGTTTATAAGTGTGATGCTCTAAGGCAAGTTAAGTGTTTAGTGTGAGGTTAGGTTAGGTTAGGTTAGGTTAGGTTAGGTTAGGTTAGGTTTGGTTTGGTTTGGTTAGGTTTGGTTTGGTAGGTTTGGTTAGGTTTGGTTAGGTTTGGTTAGGTTAGGTTAGGGTGAGGTGGTGGTGGACCAGCTCCCAATCTGTGGACAGTACAGCAGCTGCATCGATCCTCACTACTCGGGGTGTCAAGGCCAGAGAGGCGTGTCTGTGCTGGGGAGGTGTTGGAGTGTTGTTGGGGAGGTGTTGTGGGTGCTGAGGTGTTGTTGGTGAGTGGTGTTGGAGAGGAGTTGGGTGGGGGTGTGCTGGGGAGGAGCTACTGGGGAAGTGTTGGAGAGGAGGTGTTGGGCAGGTGATGAAATGCTGGGGGTGCTGTAATATAATGATCAACAACAACAACAGCAACAACAATCAACAACAACAACCACCACAACAACAACCACCACAACAACCACTACCACCACCACCGCCACAACAACCACTACCGCAACCACCACCACTACCACCACAACAACCACCACAACAACCACCACAACATCAATAACAACAACCACCACAACAACAACCACAAACTGCCACCACCACCACCAATTAATTACAACAACCACCACCACCACCACCGCCACAACAACCACTACCGCAACCACCACCACTACCACCACAACAACCACCACAACAACCACCACAACATCAATAACAACAACAATCAAGGTCGATACATATAACATCACATTTTCAGATAATTAAAACCATCATTATACTCTGAGATACTTGACCAATTTAACCAAGTATAATTAATGTGAGGTTTTATCTACAAGAGCACACTACTACTACTACTACTTTTACTACCATCACCACCACCCTCATTACTACTACTACTACTAACACCACTACCACAACCACGTCCACTACTACAACTATCACCACCACCACCACCACCACTACCACCACCACCACTACCACTCCCACTCCCACCACCACCACCACCACTACCACTCCCACCACCACCACTACCACTCCCCACCACCACCATTCCCATCCCACCACCACCACCACCACTACCACCCCCACCACCACCACCACCACCCCACCCCACCACCGCCACCACCACCACCACTCCCACCACCACCACCACTACTACCACTCCCACCACCCACCACCACCACTCCCACTCCCACCACCACCACCCCACTCCCACCACCACCACCACCACCACCACTACCACTCCCATCACCACAACCACCACTACACACCACCACCACCCCATTCCCACCACTGCCACCACCACCACCACCACCACCACCACCACCACCACCACACATGTAGTACCACTGTGGTCTAACAGCTCTTCCCAGTGCAAATATTTGTCTAGTCTAAATGTTTTAATTAATAGTTTAGAGCTGGGACAAGGAGAGGAGAGAGAGAGAGAGAGAGAGAGAGAGAGAGAGAGAGAGAGATACACGGCCTCCCCACTCTCTCTCTCTCTCTCTCGCACACACAAGAATCACACGAATATTCTAATGTAATAAAACAAACGAAGGTAGTTAGACCAACCATCATTAATATTCAACCCTTCATCTAGCTAATTAAACCACCTGTGTCACTGAGATGATAATATTACCTAAATATTACTATTACAGGAATAACTATTATTATATAACCATATCCCTTACCTGTGTGTGTGTGTGTGTGTGTGTGTGTGTGTGTGTGTGTGTGTGTGTGTGTGTGTGTGTGTGTGTGTGTGTGTGTGTGTGTGTGTGTGTGTGTGTGAGTGTGTAAATATATATGATGATTGCACTGTATGAATATCTATCTATCTGTCCAGGTATGAATGATCACCTCACCTGGCTCAGTTAATTAATACTTGTTCTAAGGCCTAACAGGTGAACTGGAACCGTCCGTATGTGTGTTGTGTCGCTGTGATCACTTCACCCCCCGGCCAGGTAAATAATGGGAGGGGTGGGGGTGGGGGGGAGGGGGAGGGGTGGGAGGTGGGGGGGAGGGGGGGTGGGAGGTGGGGGGGGGGAGACAAGAGTCTAAAGTGATTAGGGGAAGAACGTCATACTAATTTGCATATTCAATATTCCAATTATGTGGGTGATTATCTTGTGATGCCTGGCTGATGCTGCTGGTGGGGGGTGGTGGGGGTGGGGGGAGAGTGAGGAGGAGGTGGGTGAGAGAGTGAGTGAGGGATGAAGAGAGAGGAAAGTGAGGAGGGAAGGAGGTGGGTGAGAGAGAGAGAGACAGAGAGAGAGAAAGTGAGGAGGAAGGAGGTGGGTGAGAGGATCTATCTCCTTGATGTTCAGTAAAGGTTCTCTTGGAGTTTCATTTTGTCTTTGTCTCTTTCTCTGTCTTTTAATCCTCCATCTTTATCTCTCTGTCTCTATTTTCATTTTTTATTATCTGTCTTCTCACTCCATATCCTCTCTCTCTCTCTCTCTCTCTCTCTCAAATGTCTTTCAATACACATAACGTAGACATCATCCCCGTGACGTCACCGTTTGTTTACACCGCCATGTTGGAGGTCAGTCACGTCACACCACCTTGGGCTAGACACTGCTATCATCCTTCACATGTAAAAGTATCGTACGGAATGAGGTCAGCTGTATCAAGCCTGCCTCAGACTACCGTGTTGACGTGAACCTAACCTAACCTAACCTAACCTAAACTAACCTAATGTAACCTAATTAATGTACCCTAACTTAATGTAACCCAACTTAATGTAACCTAACTTAATGTACCGTAACTTAACCGAACATAACGCAATGTAACTTGACCTTATCCTACCCTAACCTAACCTAACTAACACTAACCTGATCTAGCCTAACCTAACTCCTCCTAACTTAACCTAACTTACTTTAATCTAATCTAACCTTAACTGTATACCTAGCAAATAAACAAACAAACAAACAAACAAACACACAACACACACACACACACACACACACACACACACACACACACACACACACACACACACACACACACACACACACACACACACACACAATCAGCTTCAGTAGTAATAAACATTAACTAACAACACCACAAACTGACCTTGAATTAAAATTTGCTCATTCAGTATTACGAGAGAGAGAGAGAGAGAGAGAGAGAGAGAGAGAGAGAGAGAGAGAGAGAGAGAGAGAGAGAGAGAGAGAGACACCCTCTTATTACTTTGAGAATCTGGAGAAGAGAGACAGCTGAAGTTGTTATCAAGGTGAGAGATTTATACTGAGCAGTGAGTGGTGGCCCTGAGGTACTGAGCAGGAGGGTGGGGCCCTGTAGTGTACTGAGTGAGGTGGTGGCCCAGGTGTTGAACAGTGAGTGGTGGCCCTGTAGTGTACTGAGCAGTGAGGGTGCCCTGTAGTGTACTGAGCAGTGAGATGGCCCTGTAGTGTACTGAGCAGTGAGTGGTGGCCCTAGTGTACTGAGCAGTGAGGAGATGGCCCTAGGTGTACTGAGCAGGGAGGCCCTGTAGTGTATCTGAGCAGGAGTGGTGGCCCTGTAGTGTACTGAGCAGTGAGTGGCCCCAGGTACTGAGCAGTGAGGTGGCCCTGTAGTGTACTGAGCAGAGGTGGCCCCTGACTGAGAGGAGTGGTGGCCCTGTAGTGTACTCTGAGCAGGAGTGGTGGCCCCAGTGTACTGAGAGCAGGAGTGGCCCTGTAGTGTACTGAGCAGTGAGAGATGGCCCCAGAGGTACTGAGCAGGAGTGGTCCTGTAGTGTACTGAGCAGTGAGGGTGGCCCTAGTGTACTGAGCAGTGAGTGGTGGCCCTGTAGTGGAGCAGTGAGAGATGCCCTGTAATTAGCAGTGAGTGGTGGCCCTGTAGTGTACTGAACAGTGAGTGGTGGCCCTGTAGTACTGAGCAGGAGTGGTGGCCCCTGTAGTACGACAGTGAGAGATAGCCCTAGTGTACTGAACAGTGAGTGGTGGCCCTGTGGTAGTGAGTGCAAGGGTGGGCCCCTGTAGTGTACTGAGCAGTGAGTGGTGGCCCTAGTGTACTGAGCAGGAGAGATGGCCCAGTGTACTGAGCAGTGAGTGGTGGCTGTAGTGTAGTGAGCAGTGGTGGCCCTGAGGTACTGAGCAGTGAGAGATGGCCCTGTAGTGTACTGAGCAGTGAGTGGTGGCCCTGTAGTGAGGTATACTGAGCAGTGAGTGTGGCCCTAGTGTACTGAGCAGGAGAGGTGGCCCTGTAGTGTACTGAGCAGGAGTGGTCCCTGGTGTAGTGAGCAGGGTGGTGGCCCTGTAGTGTACTGAGCAGGAGGGTCCTGTAGTGTACTGAGAGTGAGAGATGGCCCGGTGTACTCTGAGCAGTGAGTGGTGCCCTGTGTAGTGACAGGAGGGCTGCAGTGAGGTGGTGGCCCCAGTACTGAACAGTGAGTGGGGGCCCAGTGTACTGAGCAGGAGTGGCCCCAGCACTGAGCAGGAGTAGCCAGTGAGGAGGGGTGGGCCCCTGTTGCACTGAACAGTGAGTGGTGGTCTGTAGGCACTGAGCAGTGAGAGATGGCCCTGTAGTGTACTGAGCAGTGAGTGGTGGCCCTGTAGTGTACTGAGCAGTGAGTGGTGGCCCTGTAGTGTACTGAGCAGTGAGAGATGGCCCTAGTGTACTGAGCAGTGAGTGGTGGCCCTGTAGTGTAGTGAGCAGGAGTGGTGGCCGTGTAGTGAGCAGTAAGTGGTGGCCCCAGTGTACTGAACAGTGAGTGGTGGCCCTGTAGTGTACTGAGCAGTGAGTGGTGGCCCTGTAGTGCACTGAGCAGTGAGTGGTGGCCCTGTAGTGTACTGAGCAGTGGGTGGTGGCCCTGTTGCGTACTGAACAGTGAGTGGTGGTCCCAGAGTGTACTGAGCAATGAGAGATGGCCCTGTAGTGTACTGAGCAGTGAGAGATGGCCCTGTAGTGTACTGAACAGTGGAGACATGGCCCTGTAGAGTCCTGAGCAGTGAGGGATGGCCCTGTAGTGTATTGAGCAGTGAGAGATGGTCCTGTAGTGTACTGAGCAGAGAGAGATGGCCCTGTAGTGTACTGAGCAGTGAGAGATGGCCCTGTTGTGTACTGAGCAGTGAGACATGGCCCTGTAGAGTCTGAGCAGTGAGGGATGGCCCAGTGTACTGAGCGCTGAGAGATGGCCCTGTAGTGTACTGAGCAGTGAGATGGCCCTGTTGTGCACTGAACAGTGAGACATGGCCCTGTAGAGTCCTGAGCAGTGAGGGATGGCCCTGTAGTGTACTGAGCACTGAGATGGCCTTGTAGTGTACTGAACAGTGAGACATGGCCCTGTAGAGTCCTGAGCAGTGAGAGATGGCCCTGTAGAGTCCTGAGCAGTGAGAGATGGCCCGGTAGTACTGAGCAGTGAGAGATGGTCCTGTAGTGTGCTGAGCAATGAGAGATGGTCCTGTAGTGTACTGAACAGTGAGACATGGCCCTGTAGTGTACTGAGCAGTGAGAGATGGCCTGTAGTGTACTGAACAGTGAGACATGGCCCTGTAGAGTCCTGAGCAGTGAGAGATGGCCCTGTAGTGTACTGAGCAGTGAGATGAGTTCAACCATCCTGAACAACTAGCCCCTTTAATGGCTTCTCCATTTCTTTCTCCCGTCTCAATCCTATTCTATTCTCTCTTATTCTGTCTGTCTGCCTGTCTCTCTTTTCTCCCCAGTTTTTCCATGATTTTAATTTTTCCTTCCCTTCCCTGTCCTCCTATCCTCCTTCTCTTCCTCCTTACCCCTTTTTCACCCCCTCCTCCTCCCCTTCTTCTCCCTCCTCCTTCCTCCTTTCCTTTCCTTTCTTCTCCCTCCCTCCTTCCTTCCCTTCCTTCTCTCCTTAACCCGTTAGGCAAAACAGAACTATCCAACACGATATAATAAGAGCGACGACCACCATTAAATAGTATTGGATATTGACTCTTATGATCTGGTCGTCTTTATCCTAACACACACGGAGACTCGAGTAAATAATAAATGTTCACTTGTTTGTTTTTTTTTTGTTTACTACGGGACAAAAATAGAGACAAATCATATGTGTATGCATCCATGTATGAATACGTACACACACACACACACACACACACACACACACACACACACACACACACACACACACACACACACACACAATTAAGGGTCAGGAAATAAGAAACAGTCTCTGGCAGATAATGACATCCAGCACGACCACCACATGACCAGCTACCTCAAGTCAAGGTCCAGGTCACGGAGGTCACGGAGGTCAGGATGTCACGGAGGTCATGGATGTCACAGAAGTCACGGGAGTCACAGAGGTCACGAAAGTCACAGAGGTCACGGATATAACTGAGGTTACGAAAGTCACGAGGTCACGGAGGTCATGATGTCACGGAAGTCACGGAAGTCACGAGGTAACTGAGGTCGCAAAGGTCACGTTGTCACGAAGTCTCGAGGTCACGGAAGTCACTGAGGTCACGAAGTCACGGAAGTCACTGAGGTCACGGAAGTCACAGAGGTCATGGAGCAGTAATGTGATATTAAACTAACCTTATTAATGTCAAAATATTTTACCAATTCACTATCATTTTGTCGATTTTTTTCTGAAATACGAAGAAAAATCAACGAAAATAACATGTTAGGATGATATTAATATGATAGAATGATATTAACAAAGGCGGTATTAACATGTTAGAATGGTAGGACTATGAAGATATAAACATGTTAGAAGACTTCATGATAGACATATATTAACATGATAGACTTATATTAACATGATAGAATGATATTAACAAAGGCGGTATTAACATGTTGGAACGGTGAGAGTGATGTTCCTTTAGTTCATCCTAGGAATAACATGCCAGGGTGCTTTCTCAGAAGACCATACTTGAGAAGAAAAATATACGAATTTCTTTTTCATTTCTTTAAAAACGACGACCATTGAATAGAGGAAATGGGGCGAGTGGGGGCGAGTGGGAGAGGGGTGAGGGGAGGAGGTGGTGCAGAGGAGGAAGGAGAGGGTGTGAGGCAAGACAGGGAGGAGATGTGAATGGGAGAGGAGAGGAAAGGGAGGAGGGGAGGAGGAGGAGGGGAAGGGGAGAGAGGAGAAAGCACACTTTAATCTCAGTAAGAGCATCCTGAACCGTAAATAAGAGAAAAAGGTGAAAATCAGGTAAAGAAAATCATGTGTGCTCTCTCTCTCTCTCCTCTCTTCTCTCTCTCTCTCTTCTAGATACCTATTCCTCCCCCATCCACAACTTTCTCTTCCCACCATCCTCCAACATCCCCACCATTCTCTCATCCCCATCTCCCCACCATCTTCCACCCTCCCCAACACCCACCATCCTCCAACATCTCCCCCCCCCCACCAGAGTGTCCTTGGAGGCAGCAGTCTTAATAGGATGGTCTTGGTTGTCGGTATTGACGGGTGAGGAGAAAATATGTGATTTGTTGATCGATGCTGCAGGTGAGAGAGAGAGAGAGACACACTAAGTTATGCTCTCTCTCTCTCTCTCTCTCTCTCTCTCTCTCTCTCTCTTCTCTTTCTTTCTCCTTAATTCTTCTCTTCTTCTTCATTCTCCTCCTCCACTTTTCTGTTTCTCCTCCTCTTATTCCTTCTTCTCTTCGTTTTCTTCCTCAACCTCTTCCTCCTCCTCCCTTCTTCCTCCTCCTCCCTTCCTCCACCTGCCCCCTTCCTCCTCCTCCCCCCTTCCTCCCTACCCCTTCCCTACTCCTCCCCTTTCCTCCTCCTCACCCCCCTTCACCTCCTACCCCTTCTACTCTCCCCTTCCTCCTCCTCCCCCACCTCCTCCCCCTTCCCTCCTCCCCCCTTCCTCCTCCCCCTTCCCTCCTCCCCTTCCTCCTCCTCCCCCTTCCTCCCCCTTCACCCCCTCCTCCCCCCTTCCTCCTCCCCCTTCCCTACTCCTCCCCTTCCTCCTCCCCCTTCCTCCTCCCCCCTTCCTCTCCTCCCCTTCCTCCTCCTCCCCCCCCTTCACCTCCCTCCCCTTCACCCCTCCTCCCCTCTCCCCCCTTCCTCCTCCCCCTTCCTCCCTCCTCCCCCTTCACCTCCCACCCCCTTCACCTCCTCCCCTCCCTCCTCCCCTTCTCTCCTCCCTCCTCCCCTTCCTATTCCCCCCTCCCTCCTCCCCAGGTCTGTAAGGAGTAGTGGTCATTACTCTCCGTCTTGAGTTGCATGGTGAGCCACTAATGGTGCCTCTCTCTCTCTCTCTCTTCATCCTTCTTTCCTCCCTCTCTGTCTCTCCTTCCCTCCCTCTTTTCTTCCCTTGCTTCACTCCTTCATTCTCTCCCTCCTTCACTTTCTCTACCCACTTTGTCTACATTTGTACTATTAAAAATCCTCTTCTTGTCTGCACGTCTTAATGGCAGTTTGCACCTCTAGTTTACAATATACGCCTTCATTATATGCAATATACGCTCCTTGTGTGCAATATGTGTTCCCTTTATGCAATGTAGGCCCCTTGTGTGCAATATAATCTCATGAACTCTTGATATAAAACGCATTGTCTGCAACATACACTGAGTGCAGGCAAAACTCCCTTCTTACTGCCAGTATACGCTCTGTGTGTACAACAGTTCTGTCATATACATTATTTGTTTGCAGTGTATAGTCCCTGCTTGCAATATAAATTTCTCACATGCAATATAGTCTTTTACATGTAATATTCTTTCCCTGCGAGCAATATAAATTACTTGCATTCAATATACAGTCTTTGAAACAATATACATTTTTCTCACGCTATGTACATCTCTTCCATGCGATATACGATATACACAATATACACTCCGTTTATGTCTCCTCGTTATGCTCACTCAGTTTATGGCTCACTCAGTTTATGTCTCACTCAGTTTATGGCTCACTCAGTTTATGGCTCACTCAGTTTATGGCTCACTCAGTTTATGGCTCACTCAGTTTATGTCTCACTCAGTTTATATCTCCTCAGTTTGTCTCCCCAGTTTATGTCTCCTCGTTTATGTCTCACTCAGTTTATGTCTCCTCAGTTTATGTCTCACTCAGTTTATGTCTCACTCAGTTTATGTCTCCTCCAGTTTATGTCTCCCAGTTTATCACTCAGTTTATGTCTCCCAGTTTATGTCTCCACTCAGTTTATGTCTCCTCAGTTTATGTCTCATTCAGTTTATATCTCACTCAGTTTATGTCTCCCAGTTTATGTCTCCTCGTTCATGTCCTCAGTTTATGTCTCACTAAGTTTATATCTCCTCAGTTTATGTCTCCCAGTTTATGTCTCACTCAGTTCATGTCTCCTCAGTTTATGTCTCCCCAGTTTATGTCTCCCTCAGTTTATGTCTCCTCAGTTTATGTCTCACTCAGTTTATGTATCACTCAGTTTATGTCCTCCCAGTTTATGTCTCCTCCAGTTTATGTCTCCACGCAGTTCATGTATCACTCAGTTTATATCTCACTCAGTTTATGTCTCCCAGTTTATGTCTCACGCAGTTCATGTATCACTCAGTTTATGTCTCCTCTTATCTCCCAGTTTATGTCTCACTCAGTTTATGTCTCCTCAGTTTATGTCTCACTCAGTTTATGTATCACTCAGTTTATGTCTCCCCAGTTTATGTCTCCCAGTTCATGTCTCACTCAGTTTATGTCTCACTCAGTTTATGTCTCACTCAGTTTATGTCTCCCAGTTTATGTCTCACGCAGTTCATGTATCACTCAGTTCATGTCTCACTCAGTTTATGTCTCCCAGTTTATGCTACCATTACTCTCCTTTTTACCGAGACAAAAGTTTTTCTCTCTCCTTTCACCCGACTCCTCTCTCTCTCTCTCTCACACCTAGCTTTCCTCTCCTCTCCTCTCCTCCTCCCCACTCTACCCCCCTCTCCCAGCACCTTACTAAACACCGCTATAATCAGGGTCATTACCACCTCAACTGGGCATTATAGGTAACGTATGACGTCATTCCGATAACACATGTGCGTTATTGTGTTACAGGATTATTATTTGGAGACGTGTGTATGTCTGTACCGTGGTTCATGTATATATTTACAACACCTGTGTATACTGTCAATGTTATACCTGTGGTATATATATATATATATATATATATATATATATATATATATATATATATATATATATATATATATATATATATATATATATATATATTTAGAGCACCTGTGTGTAGCGGGCATGTGTGGGTCTGTGTTTATATGCCTGTGTGTGTATAGAACGTATACCTGTGTATGTCTATGTATGATAGTATTCAGATGTATGGAGAAGAGAGAGATATTTTTAATCAGACTTAATGAAATATATGAAGATAGTAGGAACTGCTGTTGATTACTTAAAGACTTACCTGCCGCTAATTACACAGGTGAGGCGCTGCTTACCTGGTGGTGGTGGTGGTGGTAGTAATATGGTAAAGGGGTAGTGGTTGTAGTAGTGATGGTAGAAGTGGTGATAGTTATACTAGTAAGTAGTGTGTGGTGATGGTGGTAGTAATGATAGTGGTAGTGAGGGGGGTAGTAGTAGTAGTAGTAGTAGTAGTAGTAGTAGTAGTAGTAGTAGTAGTAGTAGTAGTAGTACCTATGTCACACTCGTACCTGAAATAAAGAGAAAAAATATTGAAAAACCTCAAAATACAGGAATATACAAGAAAATACAACAAAAATACATCATAATACAAGAAGATACAGTAATATACAGTAAATACAACAATACAAGAATAAAACACCTCAGTAACTAAGGTCTTGTCTCCATCAACACAGTACAAACATCTCTCTCTCTCTCACTCTCTCTCTCTCTCTCTCTCTCTCTCTCTCCTCCTCTCTCTCTCTCCTCTCCTTTTCTATCTTCTCCTTCCCTCCATCTCCTCGATTCTCCCTCTGTTTTAATCCGAATTTACACTCTCCTTCCCTCCTTCTCCCTTCATTAATCCCGCTCTCTTCCCTCCTTTTCTTCCCTCCGCCTCTCCCTTTAAATTTATACTCTCCCTCCCTGTTTCTCCCTCCTCCTTCCAATAATTCGCTTTCCTCCCTACTTTCCTTCTCTCCCTCTAAATTTATTCTCTCCCTCCCTCCATTCATTCCTCTCTCCTCCCTCCTCCCAAACCTCTCCCTCTACACGTTAATCTGAATTTATACTCCCTCTTCCCCCTCTCTCCCCCCCCTCTCATCTCCCTCCCCCTCATCTCCCCCCCTCACTCTACTTCACGCCACAAACACACCCACAAACTACGCCTAAAACACGAGGTTTACGCAACATTTACGCCATTAAATCAGTATTAGTGGCGTACCTCACTCAGCATTCCCCAAGGACCTCCCTCTGCCCCTCTCTCCTCCCCTCTCACCACACCACCGTTCTATGGGACGCTGATTCGTTCCAGGGCATCCCAAAACCAAACCAGTTGTGAAGGTGTGCCTGATTTAGCAGTTGAGGAAGTGAGGGTTGTCGAGTGCAGTGGCTGGCGTATGGTCGTCTTAATCCATCTTTTGTCCCCTTTATACCCCTGAGAGCCACTACCCCAGAGAGCTATTACCCCTGTGTGCCACTACTTTTCTTTGCCACCCTTGTTCACCACTACTATACCCCCTGTCAGCCACTATATACCCCGCCGCTACCTCCCTACTGTTACCCCACTACTACCACCTGCCACCACCGACACTCTCCTCCCCACCACCCCCCTCTGCCACCACACCCTCTCCGCCACCACCCTCTCCATCACCACCGACCCTCTCCTCCCCACCACCCCTCCCACCCTCTCCGCCACCACCCTCTCCGTCACCACACCCCTCTCCGCCACCACCCCTCTGCCACACCACCCTCTCCGCCACCACCGACACTCTCCTCCGCCACCACCCTCCTCCGCCACCACACCCCTCTCCGCCACCAACCCTCTCCGCCACCACCTCTCCATCACCACCAACCCTCTCCGCCACCACCCCTCTCTCCGCCAACACCCCTCTCCGCCACCACCTCTCCATCACCACCACCACCCCTCTCCGCCACCACCCCTCTCCATCACCACCAACCCCTCTGCCACCACCTCTTCCGCCAACACTCTCCGCCACCACCCTCTCCGCCACCACCTTCCACACAACCCCTCTCCGCCACTGCACTAATAGACTATGCAACTCGACTGGAAAGCCAATCTGTGGCAAAAATGGCGACCATGTAGCCGTCCAGGGCTTAACATCTCGACAAATGAGTTGGTCACTGACGCCGCCTACCAGCTGTGTGTGTGTGTGTGTGTGTGTGTGTGTGTGTGTGTGTGTGTGTGTGTGTGTGTGTGTGTGTGTGTGTGTGTGTGTGGAGGTGTGTGAAATTGCATGTGTCATATTTTTATAAATTAACACTTCAATATCTGTGTCTAAGAGAGAGAGAGAGAGATAAAGAAAGAAAGGAAAGAAAGAAAGAAAGAAAGAAAGAAAGAAAGAAAGAAAGAAATAAAGAAAGAAAGAGAGCACCAGCCAATCCATGTTTACAAACAATAACAGCCAACTGCCACAACACAGCCATAAAGGACCTAAAAATGTAAATAACATGTAAAGGCCCTAATATATAAAGTTAACTTGGCGGTGAAATACACATACGATCACCTATACAGATATACACGCATACATACAGGTATACATACAGGTATATACACATTTATATTCTGGTGGTTGGGACAATTTTCCGAAAAGAGAGATACTTCCCAAGTCATTATATATACACCAGAAATCACACATCATACACACACACAGATGTTTGCGTATACTGAGTGTATGTATGTATGTATGTATGTATGTATGTATGTATGTATGTATGTATGTATGTGTGTGTATGTATGTACTGTATGTAGTGAACCAGAGAGTTACACCTGCCTGATAATGACTCTACCTGCTGTGTTAATTAAACTGCATGCAAAAAATACACACTAATTAATACTACACCTTACATCCTATTCCTGTATTGTGTTGTATGATGTAGTGTGTGTATGACTGTATTGTGTTGTATGATGTAGTGTGCGTATGACTGTATTGTGTTGTATGATGTGGTGTATGACTGTATTGTGTTGTATGATGTAGTGTGTGTATGATTATTGTGTTGTATGATGTAGTGTGTGCATGACTGTATTGTGTTGTATGATGTAGTGTGTGTATGACTGTATTGTGTTGTATGATGTAGTGTGTGTATGACTGTATTGTGTTGTATGATGTAGTGTGTGCATGACTGTATTGTGTTGTATGATGTAGTGTGTGTATGACTGTATTGTGTTGTATGATGTAGTGTGTGTATGACTGTATTGTGTTGTATGATGTAGTGTGTGTGTATGACTGTATTGTGTTGTATGATGTAGTGTGTGTATATATTTGTATTGTGTTGTATGATGTAGTGTATGTATGACTGTATTGTGTTGTATGATGTAGTGTATGTATGACTGTATTGTGTTGTATGATGTAGTGTGTGTATGACTATTGTGTTGTATGATTTAGTGTGTGTATGACTGTATTGTGTTGTATGATGTAGTGTGTGTATGACTGTATTGCGTTGTATGATGTAGAGTGTGTATGACTGTATTGTGTTGTATGATGTAGAGTGTGTATGACTGTATTGTGTTGCATGATTTAGTATGCATGGGGCTGTGTATAGTGTTGTATGAGGCTGTGTGTATTTTGCCTGGATATATAAGCTTATCAACACAATTATATACATACACCGTGTATAGTGTGTGTTATGTGTGTTTTCAGCCCAACACACTGTATCGTATATGTTGGTGTGTGTGTATTGGTGTATGTTGTATATCGTGAGTGCCAGTGTTTGTATAATCAATGTTAGTTGTGTATTGTATCTGTATTATGTGATGGTGGTAGTGCTGGTTGGGGTAGTGATGGGGATAGTGATAGTGGTGATAGTGGTGGTGGTGGTGGTGGTGATAGTGGTGGTGGTGTGGTGGTGGTGGTGATGGCAGTAAATGAGGGAAATAGAGATGGTGGTCGTGTGTGTGTGTGTGTGTTTTACAGGCCCCGCGTGTAATGTCTCTCCCTCCCTCCCTCTCATCTCCCTCCTCCATTGCCCCCCCTCCTCCACTGTCCCTCCCTCCCTCCCTGTCCCCACCCTCCCTCCACTGTCCCTCCCTCCCTCTGTCCTCTCCCTCCCTCCACTGTCCCCCCCTCCCTCCCTCTCCTCTCCCTCCCTCCCTGTCCCTCCCTCCCTCCCTCCCCCCTCCCTCCCTCTCATCTCCTCCTCCACTGTCCCCTCCTCCTCCACTGACCCCCCTCCCTCCTCCACTGTCCCCCTCCTCCTCTGTCCCTCCTCCACCTGTCCCCTCCCTCCCTCCCACTGGCCCCCCTCCTCCTCTCATCTCCCTCCCCTCCCTCTCATCTCCCCTCCTCCCACTGCCCCCTCCCCTCCACTCTCATCTCCCCTCCCTCCACTGCCCCCCCCCTCTCACTCATCTCCCTCCTCCGCAGCCCCCTCCCTCCCTCCCACACAACCCCCCTCCTCCCTCCCTGCCCCCCTCCCTCCACTCTCATCTCCCCTCCCTCCTCTCATCTCCCTCCCTCCACCCCCCCTCCCCTCCCTCTCATCTCCTTCCCTCCCTGTCCTCTCCTCCCTCCCTGCCCCCTCCCCTCCTCTCATCTCCCCTCCCTCCACCGTCCTCTCCCTCCCTCCCACACCCCAGGCCCCCCTCCCCTCTCTCCACTGCCCCCCCTCCCCTCCCTCTCATCTCCCTCCCTCCCTCTGTCTCCTTCCCTCCCCACTGTCCTCTCCCCTCTCCCCTCCCACCCCAGCCCCCCTCCTCTCTCCCACCGTCCTCTCCTCCCTCCACCCCAGCCCCCCCACTCCCTCCCTGCCCCCCCTCCCTCCACTCTCATCTCCCTCCCTCCTGACCCCCTCCCTCTCTCCTGCCCCCTCCCTCCACACCACACCTGGGAGGGCCCCCTCCCTCCACACCACACCTGGGAGGGCTCTTGCAGGAGACGCAGGTAAGAAGTTGTTTACCTCACACACAGTCTCTTGGGTTTCATAAGTAAAAATTCTCCTGTATGATGTGTTGTGTTGATGCTGTTCCTTCTACGTTTCTTCCCTCTCCTTTCTCCCCTGTTCTTCCTCCTCCCCTTTCTTCTCTCTCCCACCCTCTCCTTTCTCCCCTTCCCCTCCTTCTACAGCTCTTCTTTCCCTTCTCTCCACCTTCTTCCAATACCCTTCCTCACCTTCTTTCCTCCTTCCACCTCTTTTCTTCCCTCTACTCCTTCGACTGTCCTTCACCCCCTTCTCTCCTCCTTCCACCTCGCTTCTTCCTTCTTCCATTGTCCTTCCTCCACCCTTCTCTCCTCCCCCTTCTCTTCCTTTCACTGTCTTCCCTCCCCCTTCGTCTACCGTCTACACCTAAGTAAAAGTTCTCCTAATCATCAATCGTGTATTCTATACTTTTTGTTTACGCTCTTCCATTCACCGTACACCCCCCCCCTTCCCCTCAGGCTCTTCCATCCACTGTACGGACTGAATCATAAAATTTTTTCCCCTAACTCTTGCGTGGAATTTTCCCTAGTTTTTTGTTTACGCTCTTCTGTCCACCGTACTACCCCCTCCCCTCCCCCCTTCCCTTAAAGCTCTTCCGTCTACTGCCCACAGGTGTATAAAACTCTCTCTCTCTCTCTCTCTCTCTCTCTCTCTCTCTCCTATATCTACGTAATTAGCCAATCATTCCACAATCTCGTGTTTTTTACCTGGCAGGATGTTGTGTTTACGCTGTTCCCTTCACTGTACCTACCCCCCTCCTCACGCTGTGTCCTCTGGCGGGTGTAATGAAGCTTCCCAATTAATTATCTCAGTCATAATAGACCCTTACCTCTTCCATTCACCCTTCCACCATTGATAATCACTCCTTAGCTTCCCCACCTCCCGCTCTCCCCTATTCTCCCTTATCTTCCTTTCCCACATCCCTCCCTCTCTCTCTCATCCCCCCATCCCTTCCTTTCTCCCTCCCCCTCCCTCTCTCCCTCCCACTGGGTGTTCAGACTATCACGGTGTTTGTAGTTAGCGTCTAATGAGGTTGTGACGTCGCGATTGAGCAGGACCAATCAGCTCCCAGAGAGATTAGGTTACGAGGATAACGAGGCCGAGTGATGGTTGTTATGGCAGGTTGTTATGGTGATAGTAGTGATTGTTGGAGGTGGTGGTGGTGGTAGTAGTGGTGTTGGTGGTAGTAGTAGTAGTAAAAAAAAGTAGTAGTAGTAGTAGTGTTAAGTGAGTAGGAACTAATGAACCAGACTGAACACTAGACTGAGGTAGTGAGGCCACACGGCACTGCACTAGACCACTTTCACTTCCTCATCGGTAAAGTCACTCACCCATTAACACCCGGAGGAACTGCAGGTGTTTCTGGGCTCGAAACGGTGACCTTTAGAGCAGGAAGTGAGTTGTATACCACACATACCACCCCCCCCTTCAACACACACACACTCACACACACACACACACACACACACACACACACACACACACACACACACAAACTACATTTCTAAACTTAATTAACAAAGTCAACTACATTTCCAAGTGACAACAACAGTCGAATTCCCTACGGAGCCAGACAGACAGACAGACAGACAGACAGACAGATAGATACACAGACAGCCATACATACACTACTTGGCTTGCTGTGTGTGTGTGTGTGTGTGTGTGTGTGTGTGCATATAGTAGACGTGTCATTAGATATGTGTGTTTATAGCAGGTAAACATACAGTTGTGTATTGATCTATGTAAATACTCAACTATGCGTACACATGTATACTAATTGTGTGTGTGTGTGTGAAAAATTTGTCCTTCTTAAACCCTGTGTCTCCTTCCTTCCTTCGTTCTTTCCTTCCTTCCTTCACTCCATTTCTCCTCCTTCCTCCTTCTATCTCATTTCCCCTTTCTCTTTTTCTCTTCTTCCCGTTTGTATTCTGTCCTCTCTCTCACCGCCCTTCTTCTTCTCTCCCTCTTCTTCTCTTTATCTACCTCTCCCTGCTCTCACTCGCCCTCTCTATCTTCCCTTTCCCTACCTCCCCTTCTCTCCCCCTCTCTTATCCACTCTCCCACTCTTGTATTCTTTCCTTCTCTCGCCCTGCCCCTCTCCCACTCCTTTGTCTCCTCCCACACTCCCTCTCACTCTCTTCCTCTCTCCTCCCGCTATTCCTCTCTCCACCCACTCTTCCTCTCTCCTCCCGCTCTTCCTCTCTCCACCCTCTCTTCCTCTCTCCTCCCCTCTCTTCCTCTCTCCTCCCGCTCTTCCTCTCTCCTCCCGCCCTCTCTCTTCCTCTCTCCGCCCTCTCTTCCTCTCTCCTCCCACTCTTCCTCTCTCCGCCCTCTCTTCCTCTCTCCACCCGCTCTTCCTCTCTCCTCCCGCTCTTCCTCTCTCCTCCCGCTCTTCCTCTCTCCACCCACTCTCCCGGGTAGCGTGGTGCTGGAGGTAAATAATTGATGAGTACCTGGGCAATACTGGCGAGGTAACTCTCCCCCGCCGCTCTGCTTACCTCCTCTTCTTCCTCCCCCTCCTCCTCCTCCTTATCCTTCTCTTCTTCCCCCTCCTCCTCTTCCTCCTCCCCCTCTTACCCGCGCCCTTGTATGGTTGAATCAAAGTTAGTATCTCCTAAATCCGTCTACCTATCTCCAAAATCCGTCTATCTCTAAAATCTGTCTATTACATCTCCAACATCTGAAGAAATGACAAAGATTAATTTATACACAAAAATGGTATAATAAATAAAAATAAAATACAAAAAATACAACTAATAATATTAACATAAAATAATAATTAATAGGATAAACAAATCGATAAACAATAGAAAAGGTAAACACTCAAACGAGCAATAAACAAAAAACAAACAGAAAAAAGGATAAACAAAGAAACTAAAAATAAACAAAGAATAAACAATATAATATAAACAGCAACAAACAATAAACAAGAGATAAAACAGAAACAAACAATAAACAACAGTAAAAAATTCCCGGACTTTTATTATTATTTTTTTAACAATATCTTGTAGTGTACACAGAGGAAGGGAAGAAAAAACCTAACAGGGAAAAAGTAAAGGAAAAAAGTCGAGTTTTTTCCCTTGTCACTACAGAGTTACACCGATATCCAATTAAGGTGTAAAGAAAACGGAGAATAAAGAAAATGGGAAATAGGAAGAGAGAATAGACATAGAAAACGGAAAGCAAAGAAAACAAGAAACAGAAAAACAATCAAAACGGAAATAAAAAAAAACTGAATGAAAATGTTAATTGTTATTCAGTAGTTGACTATTTTATTATTTCTCTTTATAATCACGAACAAATCTGGCTACGATTATAATTACATATAGGCCTAAAAATTAATAAAAAAAAATCTAGCGAATTCAAAGTAAACTATAGGCCTAAAAAAAAAATCTTAGTCTATATTAATTTCAGGATTAAATTTTACTCTAATAACTTTTCCTGTTTCAATATATTTCCGGGTTTAATTTCGTGTTCAGATTTAAGACAAAAATCTGGGTAATCCTATGTTCAGTCACAGGTGGAAAAATCCGATTAAATCCCCACCGACTCTATTTCCATACCAGGTTTCTCTGAGTATTTATATATATGAAGGGAAAACATCACATTTTCTCCTCCGTCTGTGAAAACAATTGTGAAAAAAACACATCCAAAAAAACGTGATTTTTTCTGTGTTTTTTTCCTTTTGTTTGATGGTAAAACTATTGAGTGTTGTACCGGGTGTGTTGTACCGGGTGTGTTGCACGGTGGGGTGTGTTGCACGGTGTATGTGGGAGATGTGGGAGGAGCTGTTTTACACACACACACACACACACACACACACACACACACACACACACACACACACACAATCACACATACACTTGGACAACATAAAACACAATAAAATGTTAAGTAAAACACCAATAATAATAACAACAACAACAACAACAACACTCTCCACAACACACACTACATAACACTGATTTAATAATAACTCATATAATTAAATATCTGTAATGTTATTAATGACAAAAGCCAATTACCTGGTGCTGGTTCATCATAATACAGACAGCATAATGTGATCACCTGTAATACGATCGAGATAATATATTTATATAAAATTTACTGGTTGATAAAATAAAAATGGCTCAACTTTCAATTATAGTCGCTGGTGTACACGGCGCCAATAATTCTACTATGATAATTGATGAGGTTTAAGGTGTGTGTGTGTGTGTGATTTCATATAATTATTGTTTGGTAATTAATTTTAATGACATTGTAATGAGGATTTTTTTTATTTATGTGAATTATTATTATTATTATTATTATTATTATTATTATTATTATTATTATTATTAGTAGTAGTAGTAGTAGTAGTAGTAGTAGTAGTAGTAGTAGTAGTTTCAATAGAACCCATTTACGCTATATTTAGCAACAGTGGTAGTTGTGGTTGTAGTGGTAGTTGTGGTAATAGTGGTAGCTGTGGTAGTTGTGGTAGTAGTGGTAGTAGTGCGTGTGTGTGTGTGTGTGTGTATGTAGTCACACACAGGGCGGTGACATGCGTCTAGAGTGGCAGAGTTGTTAGTGTTAAGGTGCAAGCACTGCTTGCTCCCTCTCGCTTGCAGCTGCCGCCGCTGGCTAGCCCTCGTGGCGAACAGGGAAGCAACTTGCATTAGTCCTCCCCTGCCAGTACACAGCCTCCTCACCATCAAGACTCCTGCTGTGCCTCCTCGTGACAACACACGGTAACTGGGTGCCTCGTGGTCCCTCTCCCCAGTCGTCGCCACACTTGCACCGCTGGATCAGGAAAAGGAAGAGCCAAGATGTGTGGTTGCAGCCTGCGCTCCTGCCTCACAACATAAATCAACTCACGCGCAGCCATCATCCAGTTCATCATACCTCTCATCATCATCAAAACCCCCACTGAATCACTCACGTCACGCCTTCTTCATCAGTGCATACGCCCCAACACTGGATGCAGAGGATGACATCAAGGAGACCTTTTACGCCGACCTCGACAGAGTGCTAACCTCTATCCTCAGAGAAGACAAGGTTGTGCTCCTTGGCGACTTCAATGCCAGAGTTGGTAGAGACGCTAACATTTGGCAGGGAACCATATGGAGAAATGGACTAGGCAAGTGTAATCCCAATGGCCTACTCCTCCTCAGCAAGTGTGCTGCACACAACCTCATTATCACCAATACCTTGTTTAGGCAGGCCGACAAGTTTAAGGGTTCGTGGCAACACCCACGATCCAAACACTGGCATCTCATTGACTACATCGTTGTCAAAGAAAGAGATCGCCGAGGTGTCCTCATCACCCGTGCCATGCGTGGCTCAGACCACTGTGACAATGATCATCGACTTATCAGATCCAAGCTCTGACTTCACGTCGCCCCAAAACGGCGAAGGCAGCAAGCCTCCAGAAGAGGTTTTAATACTAAGCAGGAACTTCGCACTCTGAAGAAAGACTGGCTTAAAAATAAAGCATGTGAAGCACAAAAACTTGCAGATCAGCAGCACAAGATGCGCGAATTTTTCATTTCCACTAAAACATATTATGGGTCAGTCACTCGTGGCGCAGCCTCCCTCCGCTCATCGGACAGTAACCTCATAATTAAAGACCATGAAGGCCTCCTTCAGCGCTGGAAAGAGCACTTCCATTCATTGCTCAACCGAAACACCGATGTGGATGTCCTGACTACCCAGCAGGTCCCTCAGCATTCAGAGCTGACCCACCTCAGCTATCCTCCATCCCTGGATGAGGTAGCTACTGCCATCAAACAGATGAAAAATAACAAAGCCTCAGGGCCTGATGGAATCCCAACCGAGATGTATAAAGCAGGAGGACCTCTGTTTACCAGCCGTCTCCACTCTCTCCTGGAGAATATATGGGAAAAAGGAGGAAATCCTGCAAGCTCTTAAAGACGCCTCCATTGTCAATATTTATAAGAACAAGGGAGACCGGTCAGACTGTGGCAACTACCGTGGGATCTCGCTGCTCTCCGTAGCTAGCAAGATTATCGCCCGAGTCCTCCTAAACAGACTTCTTCCTGAGGCGGAAAACTTCCTCCTTGAATCTCAAAGTGGTTTTAATCCATCACATGGCACCACTGACATGATCTTTGCTGCCCGTCAGATACAGGAAAAGTGCAGAGAACAGCGTCGTGACCTGTACCTGGCTTTCATCGACCTAACCAAGGCCTTCGGCTCGGTCAACAGGGAAGCCCTCTGTTGGACACTCAGTCGTTTTGGCTGCCCACCAAAATTCATCGCCATTGTGGGGCAACACCACGATGGCATGAACGGAAGTGTCCTGCACAACGGCACCCAGTCAGAGTTCTTCCATATCCAAACAGGGGTTAAACAAGGGCGTGTACTGGCGCCAACTCTCTTTTTCCATCTTCTTGGCTGCCTTCCTTACTCGTACCAGTGCCAATTTAGCCAGCGGGGTGAACATCGAGTACCGGGTGAAGGGAGGTCTTTTCAACATAAGACTACTCCAGGCAAGAACAAGGGTGTCAGCAGCTGCCATTACTAAACTTCAGTATGCAGACGACCTCACACTTGATACTCACACTGAACACGACCTACAGGAGATCCTGAACACCTACGCAGACGCGTATGCACACTTCGGCCTTGAGGTGAATGTACGTACGACTCAGATTCTCTTTCAACTTGCCCCTGGTTCAGACACACCTCCACCATCCATCCACCTTAACGGTACTACCCTCTCTAATGTTGCCCACTTTCGGTATCTCGGCTCCCACCTGTCCACCATCGCAGACATTGATGAAGAGATTCAGCATCGGACCAGATGTGCATCTCAAGCCTTTGGCAGACACCGAAATCGTGTCTTCAGGTGTAGGGAGCTGAAATTATCTACAAAGCTGCACGTATATCGAGCAGTGGTTCTCCCCGCCCTGCTATATGGAAGTGAGATATGGGTCATATACAGGAGGCACCTCAAGGCACTTGAAAATTTTCACTAACGTAGTCTACGTTCCATCCTCCGAGTTCGCTGGGAAGACAAGAGAACAAATGTTAGTATTCTTGCTGACACCAATTAACTGTAGGAGCATCGAGGCTACCATTATCCATGAACAACTACGTTGGATTGGCCATGTTACCCGCATGGACGACAGTAGACTGCCAAAGCAGCTACCTTACAGTCACCTTACGAATAGTAATCGTAACGCTAGCGGGCAATTGAAAAGGTATAAGGATAGTCTAAAGACAAACTTGAAAAAAGTGCCAAATCGACCCCCTCACCTGGGAGTCGATTACACCACATCGTAACGCTTGGAGGAGCACACACGAGAAGGTGTCAATACTTTCGAGTTAGCCCAACTGCAAACCGAGGCAAACAAGCGCCAACGCCGGAAAGACGCTGCCACTGCCCCCCCCCCGCAGTAGATGGAACCCTCCACACGTGCAACGACTGTGAACGACGCTGCCGGTCCCGTATCGGCCTCTTTAATCACCTCAAAACTCACTAACCTAGGTGACATCCTTAATAACTCATATCATTGTACCATAGCTGGATGATCGTCATACTCGATTCCGAGTGTCAGCAAAGTAGTAGTAGTAGTAGGTAGCTGTGGTCGTTGTGGTAGTAGTGGTAGTTGTGGTAGCTGTGGTAGTAGTGGTAGTTGTGGTAGTAGTAGTAGTAGCTGTGGTAGTAGTGGTAGTTATGGTAGTATTAGTAGTGGTAGTTGTGGTAGTATTAGTAGTGGTAGTTGTGGTGGTAGTAGTAGTTGTGTAGTAGTGGTAGTTGTGGTAGCTGTGGTAGTAGTGGTAGTTGTGGTAGTAGTAGTAGCTGTGGTAGTAGTGGTAGTTGTGGTAGTATTAGTAGTGGTAGTTGTAGTAGTATTAGTATTAGTAGTGGTAGTTGTGGTGGTAGTAGTAATTGTGTAGTAGTGGTAGTTGTGGTAGCTGTGGTAGAAGTGGTAGTATTAGTAGTGGTAGTTGTGGTAGTGGTAGTTGCGGTAGTAGTAGTTGTGGTAGTAGTTAGCAGGAATAGTTTTTTAGTTGTGGTAGTAATGATGGTAGTTGTGGTAGTGGCCTTGGTGGTCATTACGGTACAGCTGGTTAATATGAGTCATTATTAGTGTTAACTCCCCCTAACTGTTGATTAATGTACCCCCCCCCTCCCCACACACTCCCTCCTCTTCCCCCTCTCCAGACACTCCACCTCTCCCAACACACTCCACCTCTCCCCCTCCTCCTTCCTCTTCCCAACCTCCGACTCTGTTTAAGCTCTTCCTCTCCTCCCTCTCCCCAGGCTTTTACTCCCGTCCCCTTCTTCTCCTGTTCCTTCTACCTTCCCTCCTCCATCTCGCTCTTCACCATACCACCTTTACTATCTTCCACCTGGGGTCTTTCATTACTACCACCACCACCACCACCACCCACCACCACCACCCTCACAACCACCACTACCACCACCACCACTACCACCATCATCACTACCATCACCACCACCACCACCACCCTCACAACCACCACCCCCACCACAACCACCACCACCACTACCACCATCATCACTACCACCACCATCTTGCGCAAACTATGACTCATTCTTAAGTGTTAAAAACTTAATTATCATACTTTACCAACTTTTATGCATACTGTGAGCTGAAAATTCCTGTTAAAATATTCGCATAATGTTACAACTTGTTCTCACCAAATTTACATACAGACATAACTCACTTTCGCACATATTTCAGCGTGAATTTCTGGCCTCTCGGTATTAACTGTTTATATATCGCTACGTGTTAAACTTTCCGCCAGCAAATGACTTTAAGGATAGATTCTGTTGGTGTTTGTCTTCAAGTTTCTTCTCACATAAATGTTTCCTAGAGTAAGGTGGATTATATCGCTGCTGTGTTGACGTTTTTCTAGGACAGAAGATTCATGTGGATTCTCTGGCGTTTTTCTATTTCAAATAATTATTTTCTTATTGCCTTATTGGAATTTATTTATACATAATAATAATAATAATAATAATAATAATAATAATAATAATAAAATAACAACACTCGCTTGATATAGACGTTCTGGTAAGCGATTCGGATTGGTGAGCCACGTCTTGGTAAACACATAAAGGAGAGTTTTTACGACACTTTAAACTATTTCCAGGAGGTGTGATGGTCCTGGAGGAAGAAAAATGCTCACCAAACGATTATTTTTTTTACCCATAATAGAATTCACCTGTAAGCACCTGCTGTCACCTCAAAAAATACATTAATTTCATCTTACCTGCTACACCTGAGGCTTGATTATCGCAACAACAATAACTCATTCGATCTTGGCTTCAAATTCTTCCTGTGACACGACACAATTTAGATTATGTTAAATACTTCCACTTTTGGCGACACTTTCCTTAAATCCTTAGATACTTTCGTCACTGTCTCGTATGCAGGACCGACACACGCACACACCCGAGTACTGACTGACTGACTGACGCCCACCAAAACCAACCACCTGGCTCCGGTCACCGTACAGTAGTTTACACTTGTTACCACTCGTCGCCTAGTTAACAGTTCTGGGTTATCTATTTCAACTCTAAATACATTAAACTTTTATATTATATCTTATTTATATATTCGTCTCATCTTATTTTATTACTAAAGTATTAAATAAACAATCAATTATGTTTGTTTGTTTGTCTAGTTATATTCTGTTTTGTTTGCTATTATTTACATCACCGTATTTTGTCGCCTTGTCTTCTCTTGTTACATACGGTATATTTTCTCTTGTTATAATATATACCTTGTCATAACTATATCATATATCGTCTCTTATCATATAGAGGTCAGGAAACTTGTTGACATATAATGACTATAGGAACAACCCACCAGGGAGTGATGGTCAGGTCACGAGAGGGGTGCCAAGGTCAACCCGGAGATGGTCAGGTCACGGGATACTGGGTCATAGAGGGGAGGGGGGGAGGGGGAGAGGAAAGAAGAGGGGAGAAGGAAGGGGAAGGATGGGTGGGGAGGAAATAGTAGGTTGAGGAGTAAGATGGAGAAGGAGGGGAAGGAGAGGGAGGGTGTGATGTAGGGAAGAGGAAAGGGAGGAGGGAAGAAGTGGAAGGAAAGAGGAGGCTAGAGAGTGATGGAGGGAGAGAAGAGGAGGAGAGTAGAGTGATTTGGGGGAGGGAGAAAGGGATGGAGGAAGGAGGAGGAAGAGGGTGAGGGGGAGGGTAGAGTGAGATAGAGGAAGAGGAGGAAGGAGGAGGGGGTGTTAGAGGAATCGAGGAAGAAAGAGGAGTTGAGGAAAAGAAGGGAAAGTAAAGGATGGAAGGAAGAATGGAGAGGAGTAGAAAATGGGGAAGGGATAACACACAAGACGAAAAGGAACAAAAAGAAGAAAGAAGAAAGGAGAGGAATGGAGTGAGAGAGGAAGAAAGGGGTGAGAGAGAGGGGGTGAGAGAAGAGTGAGAAGGAAATGGGAGGGCAAAGAGAGAAAAGCAAGAGAAGAAGAGGAGAGAGGAGGAGAGGAGAATGAGAGGGGGAGGAGAGGGGAGGAGAGGGGTGGTGAGGGCAGGACACGCGATATCACGATATTTTTTAGTATTAGATGGGAGGCCGGGAGGGAGGGAGGGAGGGAGGGAGGGAGGGGGGAGGACCAAGACACAGATAAGCTCTGCCACCACACAGTATGGAAGGAGGAGGAGGGAGGGTGAAGAAGGAGGGAAGAAGACAGAAGTGAAGGAGGGATGCGTAAGGTAAGGAGGGAGGTAAGGTAAGGAAAGGGAGGTGGAGGGAGAGTAAAGTAAGGGAGAAAATGAGGGAAGGTAAGGGAGAGCAGGTAAGGGGAGGCAGGAGGGCAGTAAGCAAGTGTGGTGTAAGGAGGCAGTGGGCGTAAGGGGAGGTAAGGAGGGCGGAGGGAGATAAGCCGAAGTAAATTAACTCGTATATTGTTGGAGACGATCTCGTGAGGCTCAGGAGGCCTTAGAGGAGAAGAGGAGGAGGAGGAGGAGAGGAGGAGGAGGAGAAGAAGAGCAGGAGGAAGAAGGGAGGTAGATGAGGGAGATGGGGAGAAGGGGAGGAAGAGGGACGAGAGTGACGTGGAAGAAGAGGGATAAGGAAGAGCAAGAGGAGGTGGAGGTAGAGAAAGAACAGGAAAGAGAGAGAGAGAGAGAGAGAGAGAGAGAGAGAGAGAGAGAGAGAGAGAGAGAGAGAGAGAGAGAGAATAAGAAGGATAATATGACACATAACAATAAAAAGTAAATCACTTACCAGCAACATAATAATTGACGAATCACCTGAAGATTAACCACCCTAACCTAACCTAACCTAACCTAACCTAACCTAACCTAACCTAACCTAAGCTAACCACCAGTTCTTATAGACCGTGTGCAAAACGACTTCGTTCCGTACGTGACTTGTAACATGTAGGAACCTAACCACTTGTCCACACACACACACACACACACACACACACACACACACACACACACACACACACACACACACACATTAAGTTTTCTGTGAATCAATGAAGAGGTCAAGAATGTAATTTATATAATGCGTGTGTAAGTTGAGGATGAGTGAGTGTGTGTGTGTGTGTGTGTGTGTGTGTGTGTGTGTGTGTGTGTGGGTGTGTGTGTGTGTGGGTGTGTGTGTGTGTAGTCTCCTCGTTTTAAATTCCACTTAAATCTCTCTGTTCTTAAGTAAAATTATTCGTTTCAGTAAAAGAATAAAAAATAAATAAAAAAATATGTTAGGAAACATGAGAGAGAGAGAGAGAGAGAGAGAGAGAGAGAGAGAATGACACACTTATGACAGTCTGCAGAAGGCGTTGCTGTGACTCATTGTGTGGTGTCGTGTGATCTGAGGAGGAGGAATAAGAGGAGGAGGAGGATGGTGTTGGTAGTTGATTTGCTAAGTGGTGGTTGTGGCTTGAGTGTAGTAGTAGTAGTAGTAGTAGTATAGTAGCAGTAGTAGGATAGCTACTTATGTATTAGGATATTTAATATTAAGGTAATTAAATGGTGGCGAAGGTGTGGCTATTGGGGGAGGCTGGAGGCCACGTTAAAAAAAGTAGTAGTAGTAGTAGTAAGTAGTAGTAGTAGTAGTAGTGCATTCAGCAAAAACACTTTTCCTTTCACACACACACACACACACACACAATAACACACACAATACACACACACACACACACACATACGAATACATGATATGAAAAATGAGTAAAAGTAACATTAACATACCAAAACAATTATAAAAACACAATAAAACACCATAAAACACAATAAAACAATTAAAACAGCAACACACCATAAAACACATTAACACGCTATAAATGACAATAAAACACCATAAAACACAAAACACAATAAAACACAATAAAACACCATTAAAAACATGAAAAAACCATAAAACACAATAAAACAATTAAAACAGCAACACACCATAAAACACATTAACACGCTATAAATGACAATAAAACACCATAAAACACAAAACACAATAAAACACAATAAAACACCATTAAAAACATCAAAACACCATAAAACACTCACTGCCACACACACCCACAACGTACTCTCATTAAAGTCACAAGTGTGTAGAAGAACGATATATTTACTCTACCAAATTATTACATTATCACAAAATTGGTATAATTATACAGGAATTCCGCCTATAACTGTATCTCTCTGAAATTATAGTACGGGAGGAAATTATTGTGGGTTATTATAATTGTTAATAATTTTTTTCTATTTCAATGGATAGAAGAAATTTTTATGTATAATAATAATAATAATAATAATAATAATAATAATAATAATAATAGTAATAATAA
>NW_024738608.1:4775590-4803090 GCF_018991925.1 Homarus americanus | reverse complement strand
TCAGGAAGAGGCAGATGGTGTCAGGAAGAGGCAGATGGTGTCAGGAAGAGGCAGATGGTGTCAGGAAGAGGCAGATGGTGTCAGGAAGAGGCAGATGGTGTCAGGAAGAGGCAGATGGTGTCAGGAAGAGGCAGATGGTGTCAGGAAGAGGCAGATGGTGTCAGGAAGAGGCAGATGGTGTCAGGAAGAGGCAGATGGTGTCAGGAAGAGGCAGATGGTGTCAGGAAGAGGCAGCTGGTGTCAGGAGGATGGGTTGGTTGAGCCTGTCAGACACACTTGAGGCATCAGTGTTACCACCTGTGTGTGTCCATCTGTCGCTTGTCATAGTTGCCACATCCGCCACGACACCCTCCCCATCCTGCCTCTATCCTGCTACTCCATCCTGCCTCTATCCTGACTCTTCATTCTGCCCCATCCAGCCTCTATCCTGCCTCATCCGGCCTCTATCCTGCCCCATCCGGCCTCTATCCTGCCAATACGGCCTCTCTGTCCTATCACATCCGGCCTCTCTATCCTATCACATTCGACCCCTATCCTATCACATCCGGCCTCTCTATCATTTCTCATCCTGCCTCTCCATCCTTATCCATCTCCCCTACTTACCGGGAGACAATAATAATAATAATAATAATAATAATAATAATAATAATAATAATAATAATAATAATAATAATAATAATAATAATAATAATAATAATAATAATAATAATAATAATAAAAAATAATAATAATAATAATAATAATAATAACAACAACAACAACAACACAACCTAGAATAGTATCGACCGTGTGTACTCGTCTTGTCGAACCGAGTGAGCGAGTACCACCTGGCCACCTCACCACGGCACCCAGGATATATACAATTACCTGTGTGATGAGGAAGGGTAGGGTAGGGTAGGGTAGGGTAGGGTAGGGTAGGGTAGGGTAGGGTGGCAGCAATCTTATATCACCAGGAAGGATATTTTCCAAAGTGAATTTTTAGATTGAGTTTACTGTGTGTGTGTGTGTGTGTGTGTGTGTGTGTGTGTGTGTGTGTGTGTGTGTGTGGTGTAATCGTGACGGTACAATGTTCAGTAAACGACACATTTAAGCGTAAACAAAATCTACATCCATCGTACATCGTCAATTCCAAGTAACGTCATTACACTCCCATGTACACTAATGACATCACACACAACACAACCTAGTGACGTCACATATCCCTAGCTGATGACCCCACACATCACAACCTGGTGACGTCACATGCCCCCGGTAAGTGACGTCACATATCCCTAACTGATGTCGTCACTCAGCAAGAAGACAAACAAACAACTCGCTATCTTGGGAGGTGTAGGAAACCCCTCATGGGTGAGATCCACAAGTGGGCGGCTCAAGTGGGACTGTGGTGAAGGTGGGTGTTGTGGTGTAGCGCTGAGTGGAGCAGCTCTCGGGGTAACAAGATATGGAACACTTAGTTAACGGGTGTTTACACCTCATCATGTTACCTGTGTCTGTCTGTCTGTCTCTCTGTCTGTCTGTTTGTGTGTTTGTCTGTCTATTTTATGTGTCTGTCTGTCTGCCTAACTGCCAACACACACACACATACACACACACACACACACAAACGATTCCCTACGTACACGTCATCATCATTCACTCTGGCAGTTTTTTTCATTCATCAAGAGGCCAGAATGTGACCACTTTTATGAACGGGAACCTTTATTCATTAATTTACCGGGAGAGTGTGGGAGTGTGGGAGAGTGTGTGGGAGGGAGGGAGGTGGGAGGGGAGGGAGGGAGGGAGGGAGGGGAAGGAGGGAGGGGAGGAGGGAGTGGGAGGGAGGAGGTGGGGTGGAGGAGAGTGACGGAGGAGGGTACTTGATCCATCACCCACCATCACCCACCACCAGTCACCACCACACACCAAGTCACCACCACCACCACCACTCACCACCACCAACCACCACCACCCCACCACCATCAACCAACCACCCCAACCAACCAACCAACCAACCAACCACCAACCCACCCACCACCACCCACCACCAACCAACCCACCACCACCACCCACCACCACCACCACCACCACCACCACCACCCACCACCACCACCCACCACCACTCACCACCACCTCACCACCACCCATCACCCACCACCACCACCATCACCCACCACCACCCACCACCACCACTCACCACCACTCACCACCACTCACCACCACCTCACCACCACCCATCACCACTCACCACCACTCACCACCCCAACCACCCACCACCACCACCACCACCCACCAACACCCACCAACCACCACCACCACCACCACCACCAACCACCCACCACCACCACCACCACCACCACCACCACCACCACCACCACCACCACCACCACCATCACCACCACCACCCACAATCACCACCACCACCTCACCACCACCACCCACCACCACCACACACCACCACCACCACCACCACTCACCACCACCGCCCACACCACTCACCACCACCACTCACCACCACTCACCACCATCACTACCACTCAACACTCACCACCATCACTACCACTCACCACTCACCACCACCACTCACCACCATCACCATCACTACCACTCAACACTCACCACCACCTCTCACCACCACTCACCACCACTCACCACCACTATCACCACCACTCACCGCCATCACCACCACCTCACCACCACTCACCACCACTCACCACCACCGCTCACCACCACTCACCACCACTCACCACCACTCACCACCACTCACCACCACGTTGTTTACTACCTCTTGAGAAAATTAATTAGGTTAGGTTGTGGTCCTCTCCTGCTAAATATATTTAATTATTTACTTAACGGCGGAAAATAGACAATTAATTTATTTATGATAGACTTACAGTATCTATTTCTAGTCCTTTTTTATCTATCCTCCTAGCCCTTAACCTCCTAGCCCTTAATCTCCTAGCTCTTGTTCTCCAGGCCCTTGATCTCCTAGCCCTTAATCTCCTAGCTCTTGTTCTCCAGGCCCTTAATCTCCAAGCTCTTGTTCTCCAGGCCTCCAATCTCCTAGCCCTTGTTCTCCTAGCTCTTGTTCTCCAGGCCCTTAATCTCCAAGCTCTTGTTCTCCAGGCCTCCAATCTCCTAGCCCTTGTTCTCCTAGCTCTTGATCTCCTAGCTCTTGATCTCCCAGCTCTTGATCTCCTAGCCCTTGTTCTCCTAGCTCTTGATCTCCTAGCCTTGACCTCCTAGCCGAGCCTGTATCCCCATGCCATCCCTCCCTCACTCATTACCCCACACTATCCCTCCCTCACTCCCTCTATATCTCCCTCTCTCCCTCTCTCCCTCCCTCCCTCCTCCTTTATCTCCCTCTCTTATCTCTAACTTTCTAACTCTCTCCCTTGGTGAGATAATGAGAGACTGAGACCATCTATAGAAAGTACTGTAATGGTGCTCTCTCTCTCTCTCTCTCTCTCTCAAACCAATCTGATGGTCTTGTTTCCTTTACCTCTCTCTTCCTCTCTCCTTCATCCTCCTCCTCTCCCCCTCCCCCCTCTCTCAGACCATCTCAGGCCCGGATAATCGAGCTTGTTTGAGAGAATCAGAGGGAACAGATTATCTCAACTCCTCCAGCAGGATAATCTCGACAACTTTTACTACACTGAATGGAGGAGGAGAAGGAAGGAAGGAAGGAAGGAAGGAAGGAAGGAAGGAAGGAAGGAAGGAAGGAAGGAAGGAGAGAGAGAGAGACAGACAGACACACAGTTCATCAACTCCCTTAAGACAACATCCGTATCTTTACAACCTAACGATGACGGGTGTGCGCAGGAGTAACCTGATATGCGTACATAGCAACGTGTACGTGTGTGTGTGTGTGTGTGTGTGTGTGTGCGTCCATGTCCAGGTATGTAAGTAATAAAACAAGATAATGATGTCACGGATCTTGGTAACGTGAGCTGGAGATAATGTGTTCTTCCTCCTCATCCTCCTCCTCTTCTTCCTCCTCCTCCTCCTCCTCTTCTTCCTCCTCCTCCTCCTCTTCTTCTTCCTCCTCCTCTTCCTCTCTCCTCCTCCTCTTCCTCTTCCTCTTTCTGTTTAATTACTTGTTTATATCCAACCATTTTATTCCACCTACTTCAGCCAATCATTCCATAATTAACATTCCAACTATCAAACATTCCATGATTAACATTCCAACCATCAAACATTCCATAATTAACATTCCAACTATCAAACATTCCATAATTAACATTCCAACCATCAATCATTCCATAAATTAACATTCCAACTATCAAACATTCCATAATTAACATTCCAACTATCAAACATTCCATAATTAACATTCCAACAAAGAAACATTCCAAAAATTAACATTCCAACTATCAAACATTCCATAATTAACATTCCAACTATCAAACATTCCATAATTAACATTCCAACCATCAAACATTCCATAATTAACATTCCAACTATCAAATATTCCATAATTAACATTCCAACTATCAAACATTCCATAATTAACATTCCAACCATCAAACATTCCATAATCAACATTCCAACTATCAAACATTCCATAATTAACATTCCAACTATCAAAAATTCCAACAAAGAAACATTCCAAAAATTAACATTCCAACCATCAAACATTCCATAATTAACATTCCAACCAAGAAACATTCCCACCACCCAACATTCCCGGCGCCTCTCAGCAGCTGTAGGTAGGAATGCAGGTTATTGCAGCTCATCTGACCCGAGAATTATCTGTAATTAGTCGTGTGATAGATCCTGGAGGAAGAATTTGTTGTTTTACTGTGAGCATTAGTTGTGGAGGGAGGGAAGGGGAGGGTGCTGTGGTGGAGGGAGGGAAGGGGAGGATGCTGTGGTGGAGGGAGGGAAGGGGAGGGTGCTGTGGTGGAGGGAGGGAAGGGGAGGATGCTGTGGTGGAGGGAGGGAAGGGGAGGGTGCTGTGGTGGAGGGAGGGGGAGGGTGCTGTGTGGTGGAGGGAGGGAAGGGGAGGGTGCTGTGGTGGAGGGGAGGGAAGGGGAGGGTGCTGTGGTGGAGGGAGGGAAGGGAGGGTGCTGTGGTGGAGGGAAGGGGAGGGTGCTGTGGAGGGAGGGGGGGAGGGTGCTGTGGTGGAGGGAGGGAAGGGAGGGTGCTGTGGTGGAGGGAGGGAAGGAGGGAGGGAGGGAGGGTGCTGTGGTGGAGGGGGAGGGGAAGGGGAGGGTGCTGGTGGAGGTGGGGAGGGGGGGAGGGGGAAGGTGCTGTGGTGGAGGAGGGAAGGGAGGGTGCTGTGGTGGAGGGGAGGGAAGGGGAGGGTGCTGTGGTGGAGTGCTGTGGTGGAGGGAGGGAAGGGGAGGGTGCTGGGTGGAGAGGGAGGGGGAGGGAGGGAGGGGAAGGGAGGGTGCTGTGGTGGGAGGGAGGGAAGGGGAGGGGTGCTGGGAGGGGGGAGGGAGGGAGGGAAGGGGAGGGAGGGTGCTGTGGGGGAGGGAGGGAAGGGGAGGAGGGAGGGAGGAATGAGTCTGTCATGTGAATGGAGGACTAGAAGTGGAGGGAAGGAGGAGAAAGCGCGGAGGGGAGAAAGAGGAGGGTGTTTTTGAGTAATCTCACTAAATCATACCTCACCTCACCTCCACCCTCACCTCTCACCTCCACCTCCCCTCCACCTCCCACCCTCACCCTCCACCTCCACCCTCACCCACCCCACCTCCACCTCCACCTCACCCTCCACCTCCACCCCTTTCACCCCTTCACTGCCTCATTCCTCGCCATAGCCACACTACACCCACCACACCCCGGAAGTACCACACCACTACACCACCACACCAAGTACCACACCACACACACCACACCACAACCACACCACATCACCACACCACCACACCACCACACACCACCACACTACACCACCACCACCACACCACCATTACACCACCACACCACCACCACACACCTGTACCACACCACACACACCACCACACACCACCACCACACCACCACACACCACACCACCACACACCACACCCACCACCACACCACCACCACCACACCACCACCACCACCACCCACCCCACACCACACACACCACACACACCACCACACCACACCACACCACCACCACACCACCACACCACCACCACACCACAGAAGTACACCACCATCCCACCACCACATTACACCACCACACCACCCACACCCACGGAAGTTACCACCACCACACCACACCACACCCCGGAAGTACACCACCACACCACACTACCACACCACCACAGTTCCTGGTTTAATCTTATCTCTCAGTCTCTGTTTAATGAGGCGAGTTTTATGTCGTGCTAAAATTATGTGACTGTTGGAGACCTTGATGTGTTGACTGGTGACTGACGCGTGACTGTTGACCGACGCGTGACTTGTGACTGGTGACCGACGCGTGACAGACTTGTGACTGGTGACTGACGCGTGACATGTGACTGGTGACCGACTAGTGACTTGTGACTGACTTGACTTGTGACTGGTGACCGATTGGTGACCGACGCGTGACTTGTGACTGGTGACCGACGCGTGACTTGTGAACGGTGACCGATGCGTCACTTGTGACTGGTGACTAACACGACGCATGTGAGAGTCAGGAAGTATGTTACTGTCAGGACGCAAGTGGCTACTGGTGACTATTAGAGAGTATGTGATTGGTGACTGGTAGAACACGTGGGATTGGTGACTTCTTGAGTACAAACTCATACCAGCGTTAAAAATCACCAATCAACATTACTTTTCGGATCATCTATTGAATCACCAGTCCATTCACCAGACCAATCACCAGTCCATTCACCAGACCAATTACCAGTCCATTCACCAGACCAATCACCAGTCCAATCACCAGTCCAATCACCAGACCAATCACCAGTCCAATCACCAGACCAATCACCAGTCCATTCACCAGACCAATCACCAGTCCATTCACCAATCATTCCACAGACAGATCACCAATCACCCTCACCAAGTAGGTAGACGGGGATATGATTGGTCTGTCTGTCACCAATTCGCTCACCATTCAGTTCACCAATTGGGTTATCTGTTGCATTAATATTCGAAGCACCAATGGAAGGCCCACACGTTGCTTATTGGTGGTGGTGGTGGTGATGACAAGTGTAACGAGAGAGAGAGAGAGTTAACATCCCCGGAGATACAACACATTATCCTCACTCATTATCCTCACACATTATCCTCACACATTATCCTCACTCATTATCCTCACATTATTCTCACACATTATCCTCACATTATCCTCACTCATTATCCTCACACATTATCCTCACATTATTCTCACACATTATCCTCACATTATCCTCACAAGGTAAATATATTTCTTCAGTGTGTAGTGGATAAGGTGTTTTGCTTCAGGTGAATTTACAAGGTGTGTTTTTTTACAGTTTGGATGTGTAAAACGGTGTTGATATTGTTGTTTTTTTACAGATATAATGTGTAAAATATCTTCCATTTACATCTTTCGGGTTTCTTTTACAGATTGGATGTGTACAAAGTATATATTTGCGTCTTGAATGTGTGTAGTGCACATTATCATTTACAAATCGAAAAAGTAAATCCCATCATTATTTACAACATCGATTCACAAGTTACATCAACACTGACAACTCAACGTAAAACACATCATTTACAGGTCACATCATTATTTTCATCACAGATTTACAAGTCACATTAACATTTACAACTCAAATAATGTAAAAAAAAAAACAATTTACAAACCACCCAAAACAAAAATCATTTACATACCAAACCATCACGCCACCCGCCTATAATGGTGGCCCCTCGTGTAACGAGGATGGCTGGCCGAGGGGCCAACTTGGCGTGAATTTGTTTAAGGTGTAGAAGGAATAGTCCGAGAAGACCGGACAACTCGCCAACTGCACTGGCTAACCATTACCCCGGAATACGATCCGCAAATCGATTAACTTCCAGGTTCCCAATTACTGCTGGGTAGACAGAGGCTAATGGCGTAAAGAAACTTGCCCATAGTGTCACCCTGCCCGGGGATCGAACCCGGGTCCGCTCGCTTGTGACGCGAGAATGCTGACCGACCCCACCTTTCCCACCAACACACCCACCCACCCACTCAGAGATTGCCCATCTTCTGCCTACCCTGGCGTTCATCTATGGCAAGAACAAAATACAGAGCGTTTAAAGACCTAAATAACCAATATCTATTACCAGCAGCACCTTCCATCACGGGGGGGGGGGAGGGTTGCGATGGGGGTGGAGGTGGGGCGGAGGGGGGGTTGGGATGGGGGTGGAGGTGGGGCGGAGGGGGGGTTGGGATGGGGTGGAGGTGGGGCGGAGTGGGTGGAGGTGGGGCGGAGAGGGTGGAGGTAGTAGGTGGGGGGTATCACTTAAGTTAGGACATAAAGATGGATTCTCAATAGTTCGTAAGTTCAATTTCCTCCTCAAGTAGCCAATAGGGAACGGGTCTCATTGGCTAACTTGATTTACATAGATTCTCAATTGATCTTAGGTTGAATCTCCTCCCAGACGTGAAATAAGAGAGTTTATACCCGACTCACTTAACTTACGACATAATTATGGATTCTCAGAGGTTGTTAAGTTAAATTTTCTCTCTTAAATGATAGCATATGAGGTCCTTTACATAGTCGACTTAAACTACGACGTACAAGTGGTTTCTTAATGGCCCTTACGTTACATTTTCCCTTCTCGTGGTTAAATATCAAGACATTTATTTGACTTACTTTAACTACGACATAAAACTGAGATTCTTAACATTAAGATTTCCTCGTAACTGGTGATTTGTGAACGCTTAAACTGCCTTACTTTAACTACGGCACGAAAAAAAAAACGAATTCTCAGAAGAACTTACGTTAAATTTTCCTCGTAGTTAAGGATATGAATGTCACTAACTGCCTCAATTTAACTACGACACAAATATGAATTTTTGGAGATTCCTAAGTTAAATTTTTCCTCTTAACAGTTGACTTGTAAAGAGGAGTGAACTGCTTCTTGGAAATGACTTTACGCAGCTCTGAGACTCGCGGCCCCTGGGTGGATGACAGGTGGGTGGTGGTGGATGACAGGTGGGTGATGGTGGTGGATGACAGGTGGGTGATGGTGGTGGATGACAGGTGGGTGATGGTGGTTGATGACAGGTTGGTGATGGTGGATGACAGGTGGGTGATGGTGATGGATGACAGGTGGGTGATGGTGGTTGATGACAGGTTGGTGATGGTGGATGACAGGTGGGTGATGGTGGTGGATGACAGGTAGGTGATGGTGGTGGATGACAGGTGGGTGATGGTGGCGGATGACAGGTGGGTGATGGTGGTGGATGACAGGTGGGTGATGGTGGTGGATGACAGGTGGGTGATGGGATGACAGGTGTGTGGTGGATGACAGGTGGGTGATGGTGGTTGATGACAGGGGATGGTGGATGACAGGGATGGTGGTGATGACAGGGTGGTGGATGACAGGTGGGTGGTGGTGGATGACAGGTAAGTGATGGTGGAGGATGACAGGTGGGTGATGGTGGTGGATGACAGGTGGGCGATGGTGGTGGATGACAGGTGGGTGATGGTGGTGGATGACAGGTGGGTAATGGTGGTGGATGATGATAACCAGTGTGGTGCGTTGATGATTGTAAAATGTGTTGTAGCTGGTGGATTAGGTTGTGGTGGTGGTGGTGGTGGTGTGGATTAGGCTGGGTCTAATCCCTGTGTTGCAACAAATGATTAGCTTGGTGGCTTCTTAATACTAATCTTCCAAGAAGGTGTTCCAATCATCATCACATAAACGCTAATCTCAAGAGTTTTAACCCACTCATTCAGTCATGTGCAAATTAATTAGACTGTGAGTAATGGACTGGTAATGGTGACAGTCGATACAGTCAAATATATAAAACTGGAATTACAAAAAAAGTAAAATAAGACTTGTAGATGAACTGGTCTGTGAAGAGAGTTATCAGAGGTATTTATCATGCTTGGGATAACTCGTAAGGACAGGTAGAGAGACACAGGTGAGTGAGATAACCAATTAGTGTTGTTATATACGACACAAGAGATCGCTATAACAACAAATAGATCATCATACAGGTAGAGTAAATATATCAACAGCGGTAGACGGAGGCGATGGTGGACCAGAACACGAGTTGAGTTGAGTGAGGAGGAATGAGATGAGACGCGAGTTAACAGGAAGGACTGATGACGGGAAGATTATGATCGTGTACGGGTGATGTCCTCGTCCATTATTGGTGATGATGATGATGATGATGATGATGATGATGATGATGATGATGATGATGATGGAGTGTTTTTAACTTTACCTTTCTGCGGACGTCGGGGCTGTGCTCGTGTTGTGGTTGTCGTTGTGGTGACGTCATGGTTGCGGTAACGGTTGTAGTAGTGGTGGTAGTGGTGAGGGTGGTCAGGGGCGGGAGCTGTGTTACTCAAGCTTGAGGGAGGACACAAGCTGTTGTGGGTCCTGCTGCTGGTGATCTTCACGACGGAGGTGGTGTCGGGGGATCATGCTGAACCTTCACCAGATGTGACCTGCCCGCCACACACGCCCGCTGTGCCTACTGCTGCGTCTACTTCAGTTTCCCTTTGCTTTACTTCTGTTGCGGCGATTACTTTACACTCCCCGTGTGTCTGCTGTGTGTACCCTGTCACCCGTGTGCTGCTGTGTGTGTATCTGCTTCCTGGTGCCGGGTGTATCCGGACACCTGCTGTACTTGAGGATGCTGCTGGTGACCGCGGTAGTGATCAGGTGTTGTGGGTCCAGGGCAGTAGTGACTTGCTGGTGTAGTGATGACCCGCGTGAGGCGTCCCTGTTGTCACTTGGTGAGCAACACCCGCCCGTACAACACCTCCCAACACCCCCTGACACTACACCTCCCACCGTGCGCGACGTAACCGCATCCACCAACACTCGAATCAACAAACACTTCCTTTGTACACCGTCAGCGCCTCCTGCCTCGCCCTCACACACTCTGCATCGTACCGATAAAGTTATTGTAACGTTGATCACAGGAGAGGTACAAAACACTTCATATAAACACCACTTAACACAAACTAAATGCCAGGAGGTCACACACGACACCTGCAGTGCTCGCTCCCTGTGGACAAGGGTAACAGTAGCGACGGGTCGTGCCTGCTGGTGCTGCTGCTGCTGCTGCTGCTGCTGCTGCTGCTGCCCTCTTGCAGATCAATGGCACCAGTTACCGGGGGGGGGGGCACTCCACCTCAGTGTCAGGGCCCACGCACAAGGTCAACACCCACATACAAGGTCAGCAGCCAAACATACAGTAAGGCAGGCAGCCACCCCCAGGCTAAGTTGAGGGAGGTGGGCCAGTACAGGGTTGGTGCTGCTGGTGCTCACATGTGTGGGGCGGACCAAAAGTTATCATATGGAGTCGTCAAGAGGCACTGTCACCTCACATGGCACTGTCACCACACCCGTCACTTACACAACTGGCACTGTTAACCTTCAGCACGAGGGATGGCACACACACTCACTGGGCAGATCAATAATGGTGCTGGTCGAAGGTTGAGGATGCCGGGAGAGGCGGCGAGGGAAGGTGTCTGCTGCTCACCACTGTCGAGGGGAGACTGAGCGGCGGCGGCGAGGGGAGGCGATGAGGGGAATGGGCGGTGGTAGCTGGGTGTACCCCCTCCCCCTGCCCGCCCGGCCACCCACCCACCGCCCCTCGTTCCTAGCCAGTCGCCGCCCGCTACACTGCCAGACGAGCCTTGACGTTACCTCCTTCAACAACAACAAACATAGTCTTGGCTGTACACTACACAAGTCCCCCTCACGGTGTGTCCTGGTGAGGGAGGTGAGGGGTGTGAGGCAGGCTGTGAAGGCCAGAGGGTCACGAGGAGTACCAGGGTCAGTGAGTGCCACGCCCAGGAGGAGGCAGGATGGGCGGCTGGGTGCCAGATGATCACACCAGTGCCTAGTAGGGGAGGAGGAGGAGGAGGCGAAGGACGGGCGTGAAGACGGACAACTGTTGAGCTACTTCACCATCCTATCTCATCCTTCACCATCCTACCTCATCCTTCACCATCCTACCATCATAACGCAACACCACATAACAACTACCACCACCACCACCACACAACCACCACACAACCACCACCACTACCACCATCACTTATGAATAATTCCTAAAGCATGATTGGTCTCCGTGTGATTAGATAATTATACACAGATTTATATCATACAGAGATACTGATGAAACTGTCACACTAAATAGGGATAATCGCCTATTAGGGTTTATAAAGCATCTGATGTTTTGACTAAATTGGCAACACTTTTTTTCCTTTTACAGCTACAACATTATGGAAATTAATTCGTAAATGGTACAAATTATACTGTTTCATTAAAGACGTCGTTTACCATCAAGAAATAGTTAAGTTATACATAAAATAGGTCAGGTCAGGTCAGGCCAGTAGAGTAATATAGCACAGCATTAGGTCAATAAAGACAGACCTGAAGGTGGCGAGGCTCCTTTAGGGCCTTGAGTATATCCCGTCTAGTAAAGTCGGGAGTAGCTCAATAAAACGAAGACCCCGAGTGCCTAAGACCCTTCCTCAGTGCTTAAGACCCTCCATCAGTGCCTAAGACCCTTCCTCAGTGCTTAAGACCCTCCATCAGTGCCTAAGTCCCTTCTTCAGTGCCTAAGACCCTCCAGCAGTGGCTAAGACCCTCCATCAGTGCCCAGGACCCTCCTTCAGTGCCCAAGACCCTCCGTCAGTGCCTAAGACCCCCCTTCAGTGCCTATTAAATTCCCCTGGACATGAAAGAGTCTACTCAAAGAATACGCACACACACACACACACACACACACACACACACACACTGGGGGGGACATAAATTCAACATTCGTAAATAGCAGTCGTCAAGGCAGTGTGAATAAACCTGCCTAACCTTCTTTCACAAAACCAGGACATTCTGTTCTTCTCCTGCTGCTGAGGGAGGGGGGGAGGGGGGAAGGGAGGGGGAGGTGTACCTTCCATCCACTCCCTCACATTCCTCCATTCCTATCCCCCCAACTCCCTCGTCACCCCCCACCACCACCCACAGCAGAAGAAAACACTTCATCTGAATAACAAATTTCCTCTCAATTTTCTCACTTCTTTGTGTTTTTAAACTCTCTCTCTCTCTCTCTCTCTCTCTCTCTCTCTCTCTCTGAACCTGGTGGACCCATAACAACGTTCTCCAGTCGGATGCTATTGAGAACCCCAGCCGGATGCCAAATAATAACTTTTCAAAGATGTAAGGATCCGGTGCTTTTGACGGCCGGATAACAGTCCATGTATCCGTCGTGAGTGAGAACCGGGGAACAAAAACGAGTCAAGAACCAAACCGGCTAAGAAGAACCGGTTCCCTGAGTTATTAATGACCGGATGATAAACTTCCCTTCATAACTTGTGACCCATTAACTCTGGTCTCCTCACCTGGGATCGAACTATGGATTCTTAGGCACATAGACAAGTCATTACCCAATCCACCACGACACCCTCTTCGGCATCTCTTAAATTAAACCGGCATTTTTAATACAGGTTAATTAAGGCTTTTATACAGGTTAATGGGTGTACGGTAAAGGTGATAATTAATTAACTGTACTTTTCAGGTTAATGTTTAGTTATATGGATTAATTAAGAGGTTTACCTGTGTGTGTGTGATGTCCTTTTGTTTACACACACATACACACACGCAGGTACAGACACACATGCCATTATTCACCTGACCTCTGACATCACCACCACATAATTCACACGACCTCTGACCTCTGACATCACCACCACATACTACACACGACCTGTGACCTTTCATGACCTTTGACATCACCACCACATAATACACACGACCTGTGACCTCTCCTGACTTCTGACATCACCACCATATAATTCACTAATACACGTGACCTCTGACCTCTCCTGACCTGACCTTGCACTCACTAATCACAATTTTCTCATTAATTGTTTGAAGTTTTATGACAATTAGCGTTTGGCAGTGAACATTATCACTCATTGTGTGTGTGTGTGTGTGTGTGTGTGTGTGTGTGTGTGAAAATAAACGGTAAAAACACTCACATAGACACAGAAAGACAAACAAGCAAACAAACACACACACACACACACACAGCAAAAAAACTCACCAGCACACTCTCTGACCTCTCCACCTATCTCCTCCCGCCCACCGACACCCACCCACCTTCCGCCCATCCTCCTCATCTCATACTCTCCTCCCGCCCACCCACACCCACCCATATGAAGAGAAACTTAGAGAGAGAGTCTTCTGGCATTAGTCTGATCCTCTCAAAGCTTTTTATCTCTTTATACTTTCTCTTAAGCTTTCACTGGTTTCTAAGAGCTTTTCGGGTTATCACTTTCTTTTAAGCTTTCACCGTTTTCTAAGATGTATTCAGGTTGTTTATATAGCAACTTTTTCTTCTGTTTTCCATATTAGAAAATCTTTACTCAGGTTTTTATCCGGGTTAAATAGTTTTCTAAATACATTAAAAGTTTTCTAATCGTTTTTTTTTTCATATTAATACTTTCTATAATTTTCTGGGAGAAACTTCCATTCCTTACGTGTTAATATTTTTCTTTCTCTCTGTGAAAACTTTTATAACTTTCACTTAATCTGTCACTCAGGGTTTATACTTTTATTTGTATTTTTCAACCATTCGTCAAAACTTTCTCAAACTTTTTAATAGAATTCCAATATACAATTCTCTCTCTCTCTCTCGCTTTCACATTGTCTGTTATTCTCTATCACTTTTTTCTAATTTTCACACACACACACACACACACACACACACACACACACACACACACACACACACTTTCTTCATGGTCGTTCCAGAGAAAGTTTTTCCTCCTCTTATCAGTCAAAACTTTACTTTCAATTACTGAGACAAATCTCGCCTCCTTTCTCCAGCTGACGTCGGGTTCCAGGTGGTTCTGTCCAGTGGTTCCAGGTGGTTCTGTCCATTGGTTCCAGGTGGTTCTGTCCAGTGGTTCCAGGTGGTTTTGTCCAGTGGTTCCAGGTGGTTTTGTCCAGTGGTGCCAGGTAGCTCTATCCAGTGGTTCCAGGTGGTTCTGTCCAGTGGTTCTAGGTGGTTGTATCCAGTTTAATGACCTGTCGGGGAGGAGAACCGTCGGGTACAGTGACCTATCGAGGAGAACCGTCGGGTACAATGACCAGTCGGGGGAAGAACCGTCGGGTACAATGACCTGTTCGGGGGAAGAACCGTCGGGTACAATGACCTGTCGGGGAGAACCGTCGGGTGCAATGACCTGCCGGGGGGAAGAACCGTCGGGTGCAATGACCTGCCGGGGGAAGAACCGTCTGGTGCAATGACCCCTCGGGGAGAACCGTCGGGTACAATGACCCCTCGGGGAGGAGAACCGTCGGGTACAATGACCCCTCGGGGACCGTAGGGTACAATGACCTGTCGGGTACAATACGATGACCTGTCGGGGAGGAGAACCGTCGGGTACAATGACCTGTCGGGTGCAGAGGGATAAATACCGACGGGTAGAGGAGTGAGGTGGTCGAACATGTGTTATGAATAATTAACCAAACTGTTCAGGTAAACCCGATAGTCGATAGCGGCTTGAACACTGACGCCGCCCACCCTCGCTAACGTGTCAGCCCCAGGGTGTTGCTGACGGCTTGTAATATCAGCTGGGTATTCCTAACGGCTTGTAGTGTCAGCTGGGTGGTCCTGACGGCTTGTAGTGTCAGCTTGGTGTTGCTGGCGGCTTGTAGTGTCAGCTGGGTGTTGTTGACGTCTTGTGATGTCAGCTGGGTGGTCCTAACGGCTTGTAGTGTCAGCTGGGTGGTCCTGACGGGTTGTAGTGTCAGCTGGGTGGTCCTAACGGCTTGTAGTGTCAGTATAGTGTTGCTGACGGCTTATAGTGTTAGCTGGGTGTTCCTGACGGCTTGTAGTGTCCGCCCAGGTGTTGCTGACGACTTGTAGTGTCAGCCGAATAGTCACGTAATCTTCTAGTCTCAGACAACACCATCAACGGGGTAGTTCCTGTCAGCCATTAAAGTCAGCCAAGTATTATGGTCATACTTAAGTGTCAGCCAAGTATTATGGTCATACTTAAGTGTCAGCCAAGTATTATGGTCATACTTAAGTGTCAGCCAAGTATTATGGTCATACTTAAGTGTCAGCCAAGTATTATGGTCATACTTAAGTGTCAGCCAAGTATTATGGTCATACTTAAGTGTCAGCCAAGACGTTTACAGCAGAACTAGGAAAGAATAGTTGTGTTGCTGTTGTTGTTGTTGTTATTATTGTTGTTGTTGTTGTTGTTATTATTACTATTATTATTATCAACATATAGAAACACACATACCTTTCCCCAGGCACATACACACACACAAACACCCTGACATACACACCACCACCCCACATACACACAAACCAAGGAACAATTCAAAACGCATTGCTACGACCCTCGTTACTTAAGTCATAACTACTAATTACTCACAGAACATTACCATCATTACCCTTCCAGTGTTCACCAGGGCAAGTTGATTACCCGGATATTAAAACAAGATAGTAAAATAAACTACCCTAACACACACACACACACACACACACACACACACACACACACACACACACATCTTTATCTCGCATAATTAAATCTCAGATCAAGATGAAAACGTTACTGGAGAGAGAGACGCAAACTTAACATTATTATTATTATTATTATTATTAGCTTTAATGATGGAGGTAGAAGGGGGCAAGAGGTGAGGGAGAGAGAGGTGAGGGAGATGGGGGAGAGGTGGGGGAGGGTGGGGGAGGTGGGAGGTGAGGGAGGTGAGGAGAGGTGGGAGGAGGTGGGGAGGAGGTGAGGAGGTGGGGGAGAGGTGAGGAGAGGAGGTGAGGGGAGAGGTGAGAGGTGAGGAGGTGAGAGAGAGAGGTGGGGGAGGTGGGGGAGAGGTGAGAGGTGAGAGGTGAGGTGGGGAGGTGAGGGAGAGGTGAGGTGGGGTGAGGGAGGAGAGAGGTGAGGGAGAGGTGGGGTAGAGAGGTGAGGAGCTCAGTAAACAAATACCTTCCCTTACCTTCATAACTCAGGTTTTGTGAAACTTAATTAGGGAATATTGGTTGTCACCGGTGGGTGTGCTGTTGAGTGTGTTGTGGGGTGTGTTGAGTGTGTTGTGGGGTGTGTTGGAGTGTGTTGTGGGGTGTGTTGGGTGTGTTGTGGGGTGTGTTGAGTGTGTTGTGGGGGTGTGTTGGGTGTGTTTGGAGGGGTGTGTTGAGTGTGTTGTGGGGTGTGTGAGTATGTTGTGGGGTGTGTTGAGTGTGTTGTGGGGTGTGTTGGTGTGGTGTGGGAGTGTGTTGGAGTGTGTTGTAGGGGTGTAGTGTGTTGTGGGGTGTGTTGGAGTGTGTTGGGGTGTGTTGAGTGTGTTGTGGGGTGTGTGAGTGTGTTGTGGGGTGTGTTGAGTGTGTTGTGGGGTGTGTTGAGTGTGTTGTGGGGTGTGTTGGAGGTGTGTTGTGGGGTGTGTTGAGTGTGTTGTGGGTGTGTTGAGTGTTTTGTGGGTGTGTTGAGTGTTGTTGTGGGGTGTGTTGAGGTGTGTTGTGGGGTGTGTTAGTGTGTTGTGGGGTGTGTTGAGTGTGTTGTGGGGTGTGTTGAGTGTTTTGTCTGGCAGTATTTGAGTGTGTTGTATATGTTTCTCTCTCATCTTTCTCTCTCTCCTCTCTCTCCTTCCGCTATATTTGTCCCTCCTTCCTCTTACACCTTCCGTACCTTCCCTATCTTCCCTCACCTTCCCCTCACCTCCCTCACCTTCCCTCACCCTCTCCCTCACTCCCCCACCCCCCCCCTCCCACCTTCCCCTCACCTCTCCCTCCCTTCCCCTCACCTTCCCTCACCTTCCCCTCCTCCCCTCCTTCCCTCACCTCTCCTCACCTCCCTCACCTCTCCCCACCTTCCCCTCACCTCCCTCACCTCCCACCTCCCTCACCTTCCCTCACCTTCCCTCACCCTTCCCCACCTCTCCCTCCCTCACCTCTCCCTCACCTCTCCCTCACCTCCCACCTCTCCCTCACTAGACGACAAGATCGGCTGGGTAAGGTAAAGGATCTAACTTACCTTCCAGCCATAATCGTGTTGACTTACTTCAGTGATTGACTTTCTGGTGGTTGATGGTGGTGGTTGGTGGTTGATGGTGGTTGATGGTGGTTGTTGGTGGTTGATGGTGGTGGTTGGTGGTTGATGGTGGTTGATGGTGGTGGTTGATGGTTGATGGTGGTGGTTGATGGTTGATGATGGTTGGCAGTTGATGATAATTGATGGTGGTGTCGAAATCTCAGTGTGGAAGGAGGAAGGGTGACCTCTTGACCTTGACCTTGTGGACGCCAGGGAGTAAACAAATAAATAAATAAATAAGCAACAATAAAAGAAGCATCACAGGTCAACTAGCAAGACGCATACTTCAGGGCAGTATCCTGGACCCACTGTGTTCAGCAATGTTTACCCAGCCATCATCACCCTCACCCTCTGTTGGATGAGAGATAAACAAGACTCACTCTGCATTCATCAGCTTCCTCTAGATGGTATATCACCCCTGGACCTCCATTTTGAAACTGTGCGTTGTTCATTTGTTTGTCCTAAGTCATGAGGAATAATGGAATTTTTACTCCAGTAAAGTATCAGCCTCGTTTTGCAGCCATTTTGTTATTTTTATGTGAGTAATTTTGAGTCTTTCAACTTCTACCCCAGCTGTGTCACCCTCGAGACCTTGGATGTCCCTGCCCACCCGTGCTCACCGACCCACCCAGCCACCGATGGTTGGCCCTTTGGTGTCACCCGGGGCTATGAGCTTACTGCGGCACTACCAGCCCAGCTTCTTCGTCGACATCCAGTTGCAGCAGGACATCCGAAAAAAAAAAATTATTCCCATATAAAGACAGATTCTGGATTGACCGGGACACACGGGCGGTGGTGTTGGAGCACAACTTGTTTGATCCTGGCACCCATAAGCTCGTGTACCTCAGCGGGTCTGAAGAACGCACCCAGCTGAAGCTGGGAATTCGCATATCACATATCCTTGGCTCAGCTGAATGTCACTCCGGCTTGTAAGGAGAACGAGACAACGATCGCCGGAGTGCAGGATGATGTTGCAGGAGAAGGAGCAGCAACACACTCAGTTGTTCAGCCTGATGATCCTGAACTGCGTCCTTCAACTCCAGTCATCATATGTAATTTAAAATCGAGAAGACTGTCGTACAAAAGACCAAAACTCAGTAGCCTGATACAAGTATAGCTCTCTTCCTCCTGTGCCTCACCGTCGTCATCATGATAAAAGTGTGTCAACAGAACATGGCTCAAGCCGCATGCTTATCAAAAGTGTCTGGCAACAGTTCCAGGTTCATCTGGGTCGTGTGATCTTGGAGTTGAGAGGGTGATGGTGTGTATAAGCTACCTCAAGTACTTCCTGATGCTGTTCCCTCAATTAGTTGCCGCCAGTCGCCAGTTAGCCAAGTACCTGGTCATCGTGTTACTGGCCATGGCAGGTTTCGCCATCTTCCTCTACCACAAGTTCGGCGCCCACTTCAACGGCTACAACACCTTCAGGAAGTGTTTATTCCTGATATATAGAGCGTTTATGGGTCAGCTGGAGGTCGCTCACGTGGAGGAACACTTCCCCGTGGTCGGCAACATCATCCTCTTGACAGTTTTCTTTATATTCGGCGTCCTCTTAGTGGACCTTGTGGTAGAGGTGATATGTGATACTGTACGGGCTGCTAAGATAGACCAAGTTGATGAGGAGGACGATGGTGGTGAGTCATCCACCACACACCCCAACGTTCTGAAAATGATCTGCACCTTTGTTTACCACGACCATCATAGAGTGAGGAAGATGGTGGGGAGATACGACCTCCTCTAACTTAATAGGTGAGCTTTCTATTTTTTTCTGTGTGTACGTGTATGTGTGTGTGTGTGTGGGAGAGAGAGAGAGAGAGATGATTATAGATTGTAACAAAAATAGAAAGAAAAAAACAGTAGAGATAGACAGAGAAACAAGCTACAAACACACACACACACACACACACACACACAAAACACACACACACACACACACACACAAACACACACACACACACACACACAAGCACACACACACACACAAAACACACACAAAACACACACACACACACACACACACACACACACACACACACACACACACACACACACACACACACACACACACACACACACACACACACACACACACACACACACACACACACACACACACACACACACACAAAACACACACACACACACACACACACACACACACACACACACACACACACACACACACACACACACACACACACACACACACACATAGTGTGGCTAAATGTTATCATCTGTTATCACGAAGACTTACATAAGACAGAAAATAACTTTACCTGAACCAGTAATGTACACCGACCATGTCTTATAAACACGACACTAACATGACACAGACACGACACAAACAGACACTAACACGAGACACGACACAGAAACGACACAGTCACCACATAGGAACGACACAAACACGACACAAACATTACATATACAGAAGACAAACACAATACAAACACTACTGCTGACTGATAAGTCTTTGTGGCTGTGTTGAATTGGCGTGTGGCTTTACTTATGGTCCTGCTGTGTGTGTGTGTGTGTGTGTGTGTGTGTGTGTGTGTGTGTGTGTGTGTTAAATATATATATAATAATAATAAACGGTTTTATAGAGTTGCAGCCAGTGGCTGAAAATATACAGATTACATTTGATTTAGACATAATGATATAATATGCGTTGAATACATTTACAGGGCTGTACAGTACATAAATCAGGAGTTGTTTATTATTTTAACAATAGATGGGATGGTGCTGTTCTTATATCTATCGGTGCAGGCTCTTATGGGCTGAATTTTGTTGCAGTGGCGGACTGCGCGCGAGTTGGGTGGGGGGCTGCAGGTGGCAGGAGGTGGCGATGGCAGGGTGGTGCAGTAGTCCACGGCCCAACCTTTCCAGTGCTTGGTGGTGGAGGTCACTGAGGGATGGCATTTCCAGGGTGGAAGAGCGTTGGTGTAGCCAGTATTCTGCGCCGAGCATGATTCTGCAGGCCCTTTTTGCTACCTTCTCTAACTGACGTTGTTGGGTGGAGTTGAAAGACGGCCAGGCTGGTGACGCATACGTTAGTTTGGGAGAATAAAGAGCGTTATGGATGGTCCTCAGCTCTGGCGTGGGTGTCCCAAGTGACTAAGTCTTCGTAGCATGTAGAGACGGTACGAGGCTGCCTTGACTGTGTTATTACATGGGCCCTCCAGTCAAGTTTGTTGTCTATAGTTACACCAGGTTTGGCAGACTGCACCAGCTGGAGAGGATGGCCCACTGTGACTGCTGGGGCTTGCACTGGGTGGTGGCAGTGATGATGTGCATGACTACGGTTTTGGTGTGGTTGATGGTGACCTTGTTCTCCGTAGTCCATGTTGCTAGCTCCAGGGTACCTTGGAGCGATGAAGTAGTCTGGTGCAGTGTTGTCACTGAAACCCCACAGTGCAGTCATCCACGTACTTCCACCTGTGAGGAGTGTCCGATAGAGCGTCGTTGATCAGGATGAGGAAGCACAGTGGTCCCATCTTGGTCCCCTGGGGAACACCGCAAGTGAGGTGTTGGAATGTAGAGACCAAGCCCTGATACCTATTATAATAGAACAGAGGAGGGTGGCAAGTTCGACTGCAAACTCCTTGTATATTTTGATTGGGAGGTCAATTGGGGTCGTGGAGCGTTTGGATTTAAATTTCAGGAGTTTGTTGGCGATTTCATATGGTTGGACACTGGGAGGGGAAGGGAAGGTAAAGTAAGCTGGGAGAAGTGAGGTCAAGACTGGGTAGGTATGACATATGGCAGCAAAATGGTTATTAATTCTCTCAGCTGCCTCAGAGTGTGGGAGACTGACGGTTGAGACCTGAAGATCTTTTACCTTGAGTACCACTGACCGATGCCGACTTCCTTGAGGGCCATGTGTGTGTGTGTGTGTGTGTGTGTGTGTGTGTGTGTGTGTGTGTGTGTGTGTGTGTGTACTAATATCTTGCGTGTGATCATGTCTTTACACAGATGAACAGCTTTAGCAAACACATACACATAAACACACACACACACACACACACACATACACACACACACACACACACACACACACACACACACAAAATAATATTTATTCACTTCTCTCACATTTCCCATAAATTTCCACCACAGCCTCACCTCCCTCACACACCCCTTCCTCCCTCCCCCTCACCTCCTCCTCCTTCCCTCCCTCCACCTCCCTCCTCCCTCCCACCTCCCACCCTCCCTTCCCTCCATCCACCCTCCCTCCCTCCTTCCCTCCCTCCCCCTCCCTTCCCCTCCCTCACCCCTCCCTCCCTTCCTCCTCACCTCCCTCCTTCCTCCCTCCACACCTCCTCCCTCCTTCCCTCCCTCCACCCTCCCTCATCCTTATCCTCCCTCCTATCACATAGAGACAGACACAGACATATGGATCTAGCAAGCAGACTGCAAGAAGAAACAAAGATTCAGACAACATATAAAAGCAGATAAACAGGCAACACCATGAGCAGGCCACACCATGTGGTAGACACACACCATGTGGTAGACACACACCATGTGGTAGACACACACCATGTGGTAGACAAACATCATGTGGTAGACACACATCATGTGGTAAACAAACACCATGTGGTAGACAAGCACCACACAGCAGGGAAGCAACACAAGCATCAGGTACAAAGCATGAGATAGTCAGCCCGGCAAGAGAGAGGGGCGGCAGGAGGCAGTAGCAGGGAGGCGGAAGCAGTAGCAGGGAGGCAGGAGGCACAGGCAGGGCGGCAGGAGGCGGAAGCAGTAGCAGGGTGGCCAGGAGCAGTGGCATGGCGGCAGGAGGCGAAGTGCAGGGCGGCGGGAAGCAGTAGCAGGGAGGCAGGAGGCAATGTGAGACGGCAGGGCAGTAGCAGGGAGGCAGAGCAAGGGAGGCAGTAGCAAGGACAGCAGGAGGCAGGAAGCAGTAACAGGGCGGCAGGAAGCAGTAGCAGGGCGGCAGGAAGCAGTAGCAGGGCGGCAGGAAGCAGTAAGCAGGGAGGCAGGAGGCAGTAGCAGGGCGGCAGGAAGCAGTAACCAGGGAGGCAGGAAGCAGTAGCAGGGAGGCAGGAGTCAGTAGCAGGCGGCAGGAAGCAGCCAACAGGAGCGGAAGCAGTAGCAGGGAGGCAGAAGCAGTAGCAGGGAGGCAGGAAGCAGTAGCAGGGGCGGCAGGAAGCAGTAAGCAGGGCAGCAGGAAGCAGTAGCAGGGAGGCAGGGAAGCAGTAGCAGGAGGCAGGAAGCAGTAGCAGGGAGGCAGGCAATGCAGCAGGAGGAGGGAAGCAGTGGCAAGGGAGCCCAGGAACTATGTAGCAGGGAGGCAGGAAGCAGTATGAGACGGCAGGAAGCAGTAACAGGGCGAAGCGGAAGGCAGTAACAGGGAGGGCAGGAAGCAATGTGGGGCGACAGGAGGCAGGAAGCAATGTGGGGAGGCAGGAAGCAGTAGCAAGGGGAGGCAGGAAGCAGTAGCAGGGAGGCAGGAAGCAGTGGCAGGGAGGCAGGAAGCAGTGTGGGGAGGCAGGAAGCAGTATGAGACGGCAGAAAGCAGTAGCAGGACGGCAGGAAGCAGTAGCAGGGGAGGCAGGAAGCAGTAGCAAGGACGACAGAAAGCAGTAGCAGGAAGGCAGAAAGCAGTAGCAGGAGGCCAGAGAAAGCAGTATGGGGACAGTGAAAGCAGTAGCAGAGACTGCAGGAAGCAGTGGCAGGAGGCCAGGAAGCATGTGGGGCGGCAGGAAGACGGGAAGCAGTAACAGGGGAGGCCAGAAAGCAATTAACAGGGAGGCAGGAAGCAGTGGCAGGGGTGGCAGGGAAGCAGTAGCAGGGGAGGCGGAAGCAGTGGCAGGGAGGCAGGAGAGCAAGTGGCAGGGAGGCAGGAAGCAGTGTGGGGGCAGGAAGCAGTAGCAAGGGAGGCAGGAAGCAGTAGCAGGGAGGCAGGAAGCAGTGAGGGAGGCAGGAAGCAGTGGCAGGGCAGCAGGGAAGCAGTAGCAGGAGGCCAGGAAGCAATGTGGGAAAGCAGGGAAGCAAGTTAGCAGGGAGGCAGGAAGCAGTGGCAGGGAGGCAGGAAGCAGTAGCAAGGAGGCAGGAAGCAGTAGCAGGGAGGCAGGAAGCAGTAGCAGGGAGGCAGGAGCAGGAAGCAGTGAGGGAGGCAGGAAGCAGTGGCAGGGGAGGAGCGGAAGCAGTGAGGGAGGCAGGAAGCAGTAGCAGGGAGGCAGGAAGCAATGAGACGGCAGGAAGCAGTAGCAGGGAGGCAGGAAGCAGTAGCAGGGAGGCAGGGAAGCAGTAGCAGGAAGGAGGCAGGAAGCAGTAGCAGGAGGCAGGAAGCAGTAGCAGGGAGGCAGGAAGCAGTAGCAAGGGAGGCAGGAAGCAGTGGCAGGGGCAGGAAGCAGTAGCAGGGAGGCAGGAAGCAGTGGCAGGGGAGGCAGGGAAGCAGTAGCAGGGAGGCAGGGAAGCAGTGTGGGAAGGCAGGAGAAGCAGTGGCAGGACGGCAGTAGCAAGACGGCAGGAGCAGTAACAGGGAGGCAGGAAGCAGTAGCAGGGAGGAGCAGGAAGCAGTAGCAGGACGACAGAAGCAGTAACGGACGGCAGGAGGCAATGTGGGAGGCAGGGAAGCAGTAGCAGGAGGCCAGGAAGCAGTAGCAGGGGAGGCAGGAAGCAGTAGCAGGGGAGGCAGAAAGCAGTGAGGAGGCAGGGAAGCATGATGGCAGGGAGGCAGGAAGCAGTGGGGAGGCAGGAAGCAATGTGGGGAGGCAAAGCAATGTGGGGAGGAGCAGGAAGCAATGTAGGGAGGGCAGGAAGCAATGTGAGGAGGCAGGAAGCAATGTAGCAGGGAGGCAGGAAGCAGTGAGGGACGGCAGAAAGCAAGTGGGGCAGCAGGAAAAACAGTAGCAGGAGGGCAGGGGAAGCAATGTAGGGAGGCAGGAAGATGTAGGGAGGCAGAAAGCAGTAACAGGGCAGACAGGAAGCAGTAGCAGGGCAGCAGGAAGCAGTAGCAGGGCAGCAGGAAGCAGTAACAGGGCGGCAGGAAGCAGTAGCAGGGGAGGCAGAAAGCAGTAGCAGGGCGGCAGGAAGCAGTAACTGAGGCGGCGGCAGGAAGCAATGCTGGGAGGCAGGAATCAGTAGCAGGGAGGCAGGAAAGCAGTAGCAGGGAGGCAGGAAGCAGTAGCAGGACAACAGGAAGCAGTAGCAGGGCAGCAGGAGGCAGTAGCAGGGCAGCGGGAAGCAGTAGCAGGGAGGCAGGACAGAAAGCAGGAGGCAGGAAGCAATAGAGGGAGGCAGGAAGCAGTAGCAGGCAGCAGGAGGCCGAGGCAAGCAACAGGGGAGGCAGGAAGCAGCCATGAGGAGGCAGGAAGCAATGTAGGGAGGCAGGAAGCAAGTAAGCAGAGGCGGCAGGAAGCAGTGGCAGAGGCGGCAGGAGGCAGGAAGCAGTAGCAGGGAGGCAGGTAGCAGTGAGGGAGCCCAGGGAAGCAGTGGCAGGGAGGCAGGAAGCAGAAGCAATGTGGGGAGGCAGGAAGCAAAAGTGGCAGGAGGCAGGAAGCAGTGCGAGGGGCGAAGCAGTGTGAGACGGCAGGAGGCAGGAAGCAGTGTGAGGGAGGGCAGGTAGCAGTGACCAGCAAGGAGGCAGGAAGCAAGAATTGATGGCAGGGAGGCAGGAAGCAGGAGGCAGTAGCAGGGAGGCAGGAAGCAGTGGCAGACTGACAGGAAGCGAGCAGGAGGCAGGGAAGCAGTGGCAGGGCAGCAGGAAGCAGTAACAGGGCAGCAGGAAGCAATGTAGGGCAGCAGGAAGCAAGAACAGGGAGGCAGAAAGCAAGTGGGAGGCAGGAAGCAATAAGGGGCGGCAGGAAGCAATGCAGGAGGCAGGAAGCAGTAGCAGGGCGGCAGGAGGCAGAGGGGGCAGTAGCAGGCAGCAGGAAGCAGTAACAGGGCGGGAGGCGGGAGGCAGGAAGCAGTAGCAAGGAGGCAGAGAAAGCAGTGTAGCAGAGACGACAGGAGGCAGGAGCAATGTGAGGGCAGCAGGAAGCAGTAGCAGGGAGGCAGGAAGCAATGTGAGGAGGCGGGAAGCAGTAGCAGGGCAGCAGGAAGCAATGTGGGAGGCAGAAAGCAATGCAGCAGGGGGCGGCAGGAGGCAGGGAGCAATAACAGGGCGGCAGGAAGCAGTATGAGGAGGCAGAAAGCAATGTAGGGAGGAGCAGGAGGCAGGAGGCAGGGAAGCAGTAGAGGGACCAAGTAAAAAGCAGTAGCAGGGCGGCAGGAAGCAATGTAGGGAGGCAGTAAGCAACAGCAAGGGCAGGAGGGCAGGAAGCAGTAGCAGGAGGCCAGAGGCAAATGTGCTGGGGAGTGGGAGAAAGGCAGTAGCAGGAAGGCAGGGAAGCAGTATGGCAGGGCAGCAGGAGGCAGGAAAGCAGTGGGAGGCAGGAAGCAGTAGCAGGGAGGCAGGAAGCAGTAGCAGGGCGGCAGGAAGCAGTAGCAGGGCGGCAGGAGACAGGCAGCCAGCAAACAAGCAGGAAAACAGACAAGACAGCAGGCAGGCAGCAGGCATGGAGATTGGGTGGGCTCGCCTCGACTCCTCTACAATAGCCATGAACTTATCCATGTGGTGGTGGAGGTGGTGGGTGGTGGTGGTGAGGTGGTGTGGGTGGTGTGGTGGTGGTGAGGTGGTAAAAAGAGGTGATGGTGTGGTGGTGGTGGTGGTGGTGAGATGATGGTGGTGGTGGTGGTGGTGGTGAGTGGTGTGGTGGTGGTGGTGTGTGGTGGTGGTGGTTGTGGTGGTGGTGGTGGTGGTGGAAGTGGCTGTGGAGGTGATGGTGGTAGCGGTGGTAGTGGTAGTAGTGATGGTGGTGGGTCAATGAAGGCCAAAACAAACACACCGTTTAAGGCTGTGTGTGTGTGTGTGTGTGTGTGTGTGTGTGTGTGCGTGTGCGTGTGTGTGTGTGTGTGGATGTAGATCAGTCTTGGTTCCATGATTCCACTCACAATTCAACCTCCTTGCCACACCAACCCCCCCCCCAACTCCCTCCTCCCTCCCTCCCTCCCTCCCTCCCAGGATCAGCCAAGCTCCTTGACTCACCTCCTGTGTAGACACTGGGGAACCCTGGCCGTACTATTTATGTGTGTATTATTTATGTTTATATTTATGTATTGTTGTTGTTGTTGTTGTTGTTATTTGTGAAGCACTATTTTTTATCATAACAGCCCATTAGTGAAATAGCAACGTAAACACTGAATAGCCTTGGTTCTGATTGGCCAATAAGCTGGAGTGGGCAGGGCAGAAAGAGACCAGCCATTAGTGGTGCTTATACTGCTTCAGAACATCAATACAAACCAGCTTGACTAGCCAGGGACCAACAAAGGTCA
>NW_024738608.1:4758090-4773090 GCF_018991925.1 Homarus americanus | reverse complement strand
CTCACCACCATTTCCTCCTCCTACCCTACCCATCATCACCTCTTGAGCATCGCCAGGAACACATTCTTTCTCCCAGACAGTTTTAATTCCTTAATATCTCACCTTACACCATAGAATACCGTCCCTGTGTTGTATTTCCCGCCGTGGATGCTCTTTAAAGCTCTTAGATGTGATGTAGGGAAGGTGTTTAGTTTATAAATATGATGCACTATGTCCGAGACTCCGCGCCGCCCCCCTGTGCTTCCATTAGTGCTCTCTGTAGTCTTCATAAAAGTTCTAATAATAATCCGTTGTAAGGGTGTTGTCCAGTGTAAGCCCCTCATCTCTCACTACACTGGAGTTGTCTTGTTTGTAATGATTTTTGTCTTTGTTTTGGGGTTTAGTCGTTGTTGTAAATTTTTGTATGTTAATTTTTTTTGTTAGTTTAGGTGTAATGATGTTTTTGTTTACTTCTGTTTATTATTTTTGTTTATGGTGTTGTTTGCCTTCCTTGGGTATTGTTTAGCTATAATAATAATAATGATACTAATAATAAGAGTAAAACTTGACGATAAATTAAGATAAAACGACGATAAATTAAGGTAAAACTTGACGATAAATTAAGATAAAACTTGACGATAAATTAAGATAAAACGACGATAAATTACGATAAAACTTGACGATAAATTAAGATAAAACTTGACGATAAATTAAGATAAAACTTGACGATAAATTATTAAGGTAAAACTTGACGATAAATTAAGATAAAACTTGACGATAAATTAAGATAAAACTTGACGATAAATTAATAAATTAAGGTAAAACTTGACGATAAATTAAGATAAAACTTGACGATAAATTAAGATAAAACTTGACGATAAATTAAGGTAAAACTTGACCAGGTTGGATCAAAGGACGACAGTTTAAGTTTGCGGAACTTTCTCTTAAGACTTGAGGAGGAGATGAAGAGGGGGAGGAAAACTAGTGTGAGAGATGGAAGTTTGGGTAAGTGGCCTGTCCTGGGGGGGAGGAGGGAGGGAGAGGAGGAGGTTGAGGGGGAAGGAGAGGGAGAAGAGCAAGAGAAGAAGAAGAAGAAGAAGAAGAAGAAGAAGAAGAAGAAGAAGAAGAAGAAGAACCAAGTAGAAGAAGGAAGAAGAAAGGAGGAGGCTGGTCCCACATTACCCTCAATTTACAACTATTACGTAGTCACACACACACACACACACACACACACACACACACCCTTGGCTTCTTCCATTCACAAAAAAATTCACTCACCATTGCGACACAACTCCAGTCACCCACACAGCACTTCGATCAGATCTCACAAACCCTTATCCACAACTTAACCCAAAAAACTCTGATCTTAAACTAAAAAAAAAGAAGAACTCGTACTAATGGTAAAAATATACATAAATTTGAATATATTACCAACTGGGAGAACGATACGATAACTTTGAGTGAAAAAGGACGATATCTTTTGAGCTAGAGACGTCAAGGTCGGCTCAGAATGCAGTGTCGCCTGAGTGGTGGTCCCATGAGGGTGTGTTATTGTATTTCGTATTTATTTTTGTTTTTTTCATATTTTATCATCCAGGGAGGTTGAAGTTCTCAGCTAAAGTGGACCTCTGAGGTATATAGGATCACCAGATGGAAATCCTAAGAGGGAGAGATGAGAGAAGAGAGAGAGAGAGGAAGACTGAAGGAAGATTTTAAGTTTACGTAAAGAAGTATAAGATTTAATTGAGGGAAAATGTTGTTATTGGTGGTGGTGATGTGTTGGGGGTGTGTGTAGGAGAGACATACACACACACACACAATCAAACTTCCATATACAATGAATGATTTACAACTGTATTTCAAAAATATGTTTACTATATAATTTATGTGAATATTATTAAGAAAAACATCCTTGTACAAACTTATATGCAGTCTAAACATTAAAATATAAACACACATTCTAAACATAAATGATGATCCCTATAAATATTCAAAACATTATTTATCACACCTATACACATTCATAACATCAATCGTCGGAAAACACATTCATAACATCAATCGTCCCTCCCCTAACCTGTCAACATTCTCACTGAACTAAAAATTACCCAAAACATATCAACAACATTCACACGTCACCCAATCAGTGAGCCAGGTGTGTCCCCTAGCAGTGTGTGAGGGTGATCAGTGGCGGCACAACCAAACTACCTGTTGTGCTCAATTGATGGACGTAACTAGCGATCGTTCCACGCCTGAGTGACCCAGCTGGAGACTGTGACGAGACCTAGATTTAGGAGAGGCCATTTATGCTACTGAACGGCAGCCAATCACAGCTACTGTATCAACAAGTGACCAGAACGGCGACCAATCACAGCTACGGTATCAACAAGTGACCAGAACAGCGACCAATCACAGTATCCGGTTTCATCAAGTGACCAGGACGGCGACCAATCACAGCCACGGTATCAACAAGTGACCAGATCGGCGACCAATCACAGTCACAGTATCAACTAGTGACTGTCACACAACTTTTTTGACCAATCATGACCGCAGCCTCAACACGTAAATCATTCGCTAATAACAATCTGTCACGTGAATCATTGACCAATCATAGTCGAGGATTTTAAGAAACTGCGTTATGTTGCTCGTACAGTAGTGTCAGGCAGTGTCAGCAAGTATCAGGCAGTGTCAGCAAATATCAGGCAACATCAACAAGTATCAGGGAACATCATCAAGTATCAGGGAACATCAACACGTATTAGATAGATCGGTTACAACACAAACCCAAAATATTAACAAGAGGTAACACATTCCTCCAGCATCCCCCTGGCCGCCATAATGGACAGCAGCGGGAATCAGGCACAAATCCACACATACATATCTATATACTGTACATTGTCACTCTATCATATATTATTACTGTAGCACTCTATGTCTATATTAAAGCCTTGATATATCCCTCTGGTTTACCCTTGTTGCTACACACACACACACACATATACACACACACACACACACATGTCAGCATCAGCCATTATATTGTTCTTCCCTATAAGCCAGATAACTCCATGGTATCCTCTCATTCACGCACATCACTGCTTCCTGGCCGTGTGGGTGAAGGGAGTGTGTGAGGAGAGTGTGGGTGAGGCGAGTGCAGGTGAAGGGAGTGTGGGTGAGGAGAGTGCAGGTGAAGGGAGTGTGGGTGAGGAGAGTGCGGGTGAGGAGAGTGTGGGTGAGGAGAGTGCGGGTGAGGAGTGTGTGGGTGAGGAGAGTGCAGGTGAGAAGAGTGCAGGTGAGGAGAGTGGGGGTGAGGAGAGTGTGGGTGAGGAGAGTGTGGGTGAGGAGAGTGGGGGTGAGGAGAGTGTGGGTGAAGAGAGTGTGTATGAGGAGAGTGTGTATGAGGAGAGTGTGTTTACTCGAAGGTAATTATTTCAACTCTTTCCCTGACACATTATTCAGTATTAATTACCAACAAGAATTCCTGAACATTGTTAACCTCTAATGAACGGAAACCCTCCAATTAACGACACCGGACAGCCTCAGTAAGGACGCTATTGAGAGTTTTTTAGTGTGTGTGTGTGTGTGTGTGTGTGTGTGTGTGTGTGTGTGTGTGTGTGTGAATTGCAGACATACACATTAATACAAGGATTACATTACATACATGAATTTATTGTACAGTCGGGGTGAAAAATGTTGTACACGTGACAGTATTTGGCATGTAAGTACCCGAAGATCTTGGCTATTAAGGAGAGTTTTATCCCATTTTGTGGTTCAGGCATAACAGGTGATGAGAAGGAGTGTTATTAGTGTATCCCAGTCATATATGTGTCACTCACAAGTAGATGCCAGATATTGATAAGTGTTCAAGACTTCTCACCCCGACTGTACATGTTGAAGTATTTATGCTTACAAATGCAGGCAGAGTAACTTATTCATATCCACGCATAATATATACATACAAGCGTACAGATCAAGCACATGATAACATAAATATATATACAGTATACATAACGCTTACAGTCATAAATTACACACACACACACACACACACACACATACACACACACACACACACACACACACACACACACACACACACACACACACACAGAAGGACGTAGGGGAACGTCAATCAGTGGGTGTTACTGAAGGTCGTATTCATTTATCTTGATCTGTCTGGTGTGTGTGTGTGTGTGTGTGTGTGTGTGTGTGTGTGTGTGTGTGTGTGTGTGTGTGTAATCTGAGAGAAAAAATTGGAATGTACAGCGTCGAGAGAGAGAGACATAGAGAGAGAGAGAGAGGAGAGAGAGAGAGAGAGAGAGATTTATCAGGAACATTAGAGGGCTCCACGCATATTCTACCTGTCTTACCTTTCTGAGTTGGCCAGGTAGGGGAGGAAGGGGGGAGGAGTGAGGGGAGGGGAGGTTAGGGAGGGGGAGGTGAGGGAGGGGGTGAGGGAGGGGAGGAGAAATGTGGGAGAGGAAGGTGGGAGGATATGAGAGAGAGGAAGTGATGGAGAAAGGGAGCAAAGAGGGGAGACGGAAAAAGAAAGAGAGGAAGAGAAAGGAGAGGAGAGAGAAAAGAGAGAGAGAGAGAGAGAGAGTAAAAGAAACTTTGTCATGATTTTGTAATTTAGTGACCGTGACAGACGACTTAAGGCCTCTACCAGGGAAGTGAGGGGTGGAGGAGTGTGGGGAGTGTGGGGGAGTGTGGGGAGTGGGGAGGGGGAGGGGGAGGTGGGGAGTGGTGGAGTGTGGTGGAGGGGGGGTGTGGGGAGGGAGGGGGAGTGGGGAGTGTGGGGGGGGGAGGAGGGGGAGTGGGGAGGTGGGGAGGTGGGGGGTGGAGTGTGGGGAGTGTGGGGAGGTGTGGGAGAGTGGGGGAGAGTGTGGGGAGTGGGGGGAGGGGGGTGGGGAGTGGGGAATGGGTAGGAGGTGGGGAGTGTGGGAGGTGGGAGGTGTGGAGGAGCTGGGGGAGGTGGGGAGAGGTGGGGAGGTGGGGGTGTGGGGGGGGAGTGGGGGAATGGGGGAGGTGGGAGAGGTGTGGGAGAGGGGGAGGGGGTGGGAGAGTGTAGAGGTGGGAAAATGTGGGAGGAAGTGAGGTGTGAGAAAATAGAGAGAGGGTGAGTGAAAACGTATGTGAGAGAATCTGGGATAGAGGGAGAGAGTGAGAGAGAGTGTGGGAAGGGTGGAAGAGGTGAGGGGAGAGGTAGTATGAATGAATGGGGGTATATGTGAAAGGTGAGAGTCGGGTGAGAGGAGGAGTGTAGGAGCTGATGGGAGAGTGTGTGGGAGAGGCGAGGGAAAGGTAGAGAGAGGTGGAAGACATAGGAAGAGACAGAGAGACACACACACACACACACAGCGAGAGACAGAAACAGACAAACAGACAGACAGCAGAAACACACACACACACACACACACACACACACACACACACACACACACACACACACACCAGCAGCTGACAGAGACACATCAACAATATTGGCATCAGGACCCGGTACACTACAGTAATATTTCCTCCTGCAGCAGATATTGGAGGAGGCACAGAAGGGCTCAACTCTACCTCCTGAAATAACACGAAATTGGATTTACGGCTCGATGATCAAAACAAAAATGCCGACAAGCCAATCATGTCGTCTGAGCAGCCAATTAAACTAGCTTACAGAAAACGGGAAATCATAAAGGCTGTTGTATGAAAGAAAATGGAATGCTGGCAGTCACTTTATAGAGAAAAATGACATAAACGACATAACTGTGAGTAATTTTATTCTACTAAATGGAATTCTCGTACAAAGGTGATCGAGAAGTCCCTGTGCACCTTTAATTAGTAATATAGTTATTTACATTGATCTACTAAGAGTAAAAAGAGGTGCGTTGTTATTTCAGGTGCACAGGGATTTTTCGATCACCTGGTATGTGAAATCTCGTGGTGGTGTGGTGTGGTGTGGTGTGGTGTGGTGTGGTCAGTTTGGAGGTGATGGAGTGATGTGGTGGAGAGGTGAGGGGAGGACAAGAGGGAGGGGTGTGGTAGTAATGATTGTGGTAGTAGTGGTAGTATTAATGACAGGAGTGGTAGGGGTGGTAGGGGTGGTAGGGGTGGCAGCAGTGGTAGGAGTGGTAGGGGTGGTGGGGTAGGGGTGTAGAGGTGGTAGGGGTGGTAGGGGTGGTAGTGGTGGTAGGGGTGGGTGGTAGGGGTGGTAGGAGTGGTAGTGGTGTTAGTGGTGGTAGGGTGGTAGTGGTCGCAGGTGGTAGGGGTGGTAGTGAAGGTGGTAGGGGTGGTAGGGTCGTAGTGGTGGTAGGGGTGGTAGTGGTGGCAGTGGTGGTAGTAGTGGTAGGGTGGGTAGGGAGTGGTAGTGGTGTGAGTGGTGGTAGTGGTGGTAGTGGTGGTAGTAGTGGTAGGGGTGGTAGGAGTGGTAGGGGTGGTAGTGGTGGTAGTGGTGGCAGGGGTGGTAGTGGTGTTAGTGGTGGCAGGGGTGGTAGGCCGGATATAGTGACCAGCAATAATTGACGTTTATATTATCGTTAATATATTCTTGTAATTGGATATTATTTGGGGTCTGACATGATGGTGGTAGTGGTGGTAGTTGTTGTGGTTGTTGTTGGGGTGGTGATGGTGGTAGTGATGATAGTTGTAGTGACGGTTGAAAGATGATGGTGGTTGTAGGAGGGTGTTGGCGGTTGTGGTCACTGAAGGGTGATGATGGTGGTAGTTTTTATTGTGGTAATGGTGGTTGAAAGATGGTGGTAGGAGGTGGGCTGGAGTACAGGGTTAGAAGCAAAGACAGGAAGAGAAGGAGAAGAGGAGGAGGGGGAGGAAAGGAAGGGAGAAGAGGGGAGGGAGGAGAAGGTGGATAACGGAGAGTAGGGAGGAGTGGAAGGGGAGGAATGAAGTGGGGAGGAGAGAGTAGGGAATGGGGAATAGGCAATACACACACACATATGCATCTCTCTCTCTCTCTCTCTCTCTCTCTCAATTCCATTATGTATTCAATTATGTAAATCTTATTTTTACTCATAAATAACGTGATTTTGTTCCTCCGGCCCAAGACTACCGTGGGAGAGTACTGTGGGAGAGGGAGGGAGAGGAGGGTGAGAGTACCAGGGAGAGTGAGAGGGGAGGGGAGGGAAGAGTGAGAGGGGAGGGGTGGGAGAGTACTATGGGAGAGGGGAGAGGAGAGGGGAGAAAGGGGAGGGGAAGAGGAGGGGAGGGGGGTGGGAGAGTATTGTGGGAGAGGGAGAGTGAGAGGGAGAGTGAGAGGGAATGTACACCCATCATACTCATTTCTTCTTTCTTTTTCTCTTCCCCGTGTTGTTAGGGGATGGAGAGGAGAGAGTGAGAGAGAGAGAGAGAAGAGGAGAGAATGAGAGATAGAGAAGAGGAGAGAATGAGAAAGAGATAAAGAGAAAGACAAGGAAGACTGAGAGATTGAGAGACAAGGAGAGAATGAGGGAGGAGAGAGAGAGAGAGAGAGAGAGAGAGAGAGAGAGAGAGAGAGAGAGAGAGAGAGAGAGAGAGAGAGAGAGAGAGAGAGAGAGAGAGAGAGAATTTCAGAAGGAAGAATCAATATGTAGGTCACCTGGACATGATAATAACTTAGGTAACCCTTCCTGTCCTCCACCTTCCCTCACTCCCTCCCTCCCTTCACACTCCCTCCACCCTCCACCCTCTACCTTCCCTCACTCCCTCCCTTCACACTCCCTCCACCTTTCACACTCCACCTTCCTTCCTTCTTCCCTTTCCTCCACCTCCCCTACACACTCCACCCCCACTCTCTTTCCCTCCACCTACTCTCTCTCCACCCTCCTCCTTTCACTTTCCACACTCTACCCTTCATGCTTAATACTGTCTCTCTTGACATACTACTACTACTACTACTACTACTTTGCTGACACTCGGAATCAAGTATGACGATCATCCAGCTATGGTACAATGATATGAGTTATTAAGGATGTCACCTAGGTTAGTGAGTTTTGAGGTGACTAAAGAGGCCGATACGGGACCGGTAGCGTCGTTCACAGTCGTTACACATGTGGAGGGCTACATCTAGTGCGGGAGGGGCGATGGCAGCGTCTTTCCAGCGTTGGCGCTTGTCTGCCTCGGGCTAACTTGAAAGTATTGACACCTTCTCGTGTGGTGCTCCTCCTAGCGTTACGGTGTGGAGTAATCGTCTCCCAGGTGAGGGGGTCGATTTAGCACTTTTTCATTTTTGTCTCAAGACTATCCTCATACCTTTTCAGTTGCCTACCGGCGTTACGTTTACTATTCGTTAGGTGACTAAAGTAGCTGCTTTGGCAGTCTACTGTCGTCCACACACACATACAATTAATAGTTGCACACACACACACACACACACATCTGGTGGATCGATTAGTGAAACTCGGAGACACGCAAACTGAATGTGTATTGATTAGCATTCTGATATCTCTTTCGTGAAATGCTCAGAATTTTATACCTTTCAAAATTTATGTGGATTAAGTCTCGATAATGACCAGAGTTTGGGAAAAGAATTAGTGTGTGTGTGTGTGTGTGTGTGTGTGTGTGTGTGTGTGTGTGTGTGTGTGTGTGTATCTCAGAAATATTGCAATGAATGTGTAGGCGTTCTGTCAAACCCACGGCAATTGCTGGTACACCATTCATTCACTCTTTGCAATATCCCAACCCTTCCAAATTGATATTTCAACTCTCCACCCCTTGCAATTGTCCACCCCTGCAATCATTTACCTTACAACACTCCACCTCTGCAACACTCCATTCATGTAACACCATATTCATGCAACCTCCACCCTGCAAATCCACCCCTGTAACCCTCCACCTCTGCAACACCTTATTCATGCAACCCCTCCACCCCCTGCAACGCCTCCCTGTAACACCCCCTGCAGCACTTCACCCCTGTAACACTTCTGCAACACTCCCTGCAACACCCTTTAAACCTTCTTCCACAGTTCATTTGGAACAGAATTTTCCACTTTGTGAAATTAACTTAATGGCCAGAGCTTATGTGTTCCCCTTCTCACCCCCCTCCCTCCTCCCCACCTCCTCCCTTTCTTCCCATTTCGCCTCTCATATTATTTATCCCCCCTTTAATGCCCCTTCCCTCCCCCTCCCTCTCTCCTTCCCGTTCCTTTCCTCTTAATTTTGAGATTATTCTTAGTAACCTTTTATTCTATCTACCTTATTTTATAGTGGTAAAGTGACTTCTCTCTCTCTCTCTCTCTCTCTCTCTCTCACATTGATTCCTTTCTGTTAAAATATTTCATTTATGTTCCTGAATTAACTCCAACAGAACACTCATTCACCTCCCCCCTAACAGAGAGAGAGAGAGAGAGAGAATTAGGAAGAGTGAAACAGAGAGGAAAGATAATCAAGGAGAGAGAAACACACACATACACACACACACACAGAGGGAGGGAGAGGCCAGAGAGGGAGAGAGAGGGGGGAGGGGGGAGACGAGGGAAGGAGAGCCTTTGTATACAAGAAAATATAAGATGACAGGCGTAGAGGGGGAGAGCTTCTCACAGGGCCACACACTCTCCCATTCCTTCCTCTCACTTTTCCTCAACTCTCACTCAAGACGACGTGTGTGAGGAGGTGGAGGGGCTCTGACACACCATGGACGCCAGCCAGTCTTCTGCTGCCCCTACCTCAAGTGACCACCAGAGAGAGGCACCTGGGAGGAGAAGGGGGGAGGAGGGGGGGGGGAGGGGAAGGGTGGTGGGAGGTGGTGAGGGAGGAGATATGGGAAAGGGGTAGTGAGGGAAGGGAGGTGGGATGAGGGAGGGTAGTGGTGAGGGAGGTGGTGGTAGTGAGGGAGGAATGGTGGTGAGGGATGGTAGTGGTCACACGCCTTCACGATTGTACGGCAAGACAGGACGGTAAGTGCTGGTAGTTGTGGTGATAGTGGTGGTGGTGGTGGTGGGGTTGTGGTATGTTAGTGTGGTAGTGTGGTGGGACCTGCCAAGGTGGTGTTGTGGTGGTGTTGTCGTTGTTGTAGTATGGTGTGGTATGTTGGCATGGTATGGTGTGGTATGTTGGCATGGTATGGTGTGGTATGGTAGTGTGGTAGTGTGGTGGGGCAAGAACAGTTTAGTGTCGTTCGGCTCAGCTCCGCCAAAGGAAATGGTCGCTGGTGATAAGAGACAACGGTGCTGTGGTGGTGGTGGTGGTGGTGGTGGTGGTGGTGTGGTGGTGGATGGTGGTGGTGGTGGTGGTGGTGGTGGTGGTGGTGGTGGTGGTGGTGGTGATGGTGGTGGTAGTGTTGGTGATGGTGGTGGTGGTGATGGTGGTGGTGGTGGCTGTAGTGGTGGTGCTGTGGTGGTGGTGGTGATGGTGGTGGTGGTGGCTGTGGTGGTGGTGGTGAACATTTTCTAGAACAACAATTCACCAATAAGGCCACCTGCCGCTCCTCTCTGTTGTGATAGAGGGTTGTATTTTGAGAGAAAGTTGTGATAGAATTCATACATAGAATTACTTTTTCCTTTCTTTGTTTTCAATGTAAGTGTCTATACTGTGTTAGGGAGATGACGTCAACCTAACCTAACCTAACTAACCTAACCTAACCTAACCTAACCTAACCTAACCTAACTACATTGTTTATAGTCTCCCCAACACAAGTCTCTCCCCACCACTCGTCTCCCCACTACAACCTTGAGAGACGAGAGATGGATGATAATGGCCCAAGAGACCATTTTAATAATGGTCTCAGGGCCATTACTGAGAGATAATGGTGTATGGTAAACTAGGAAAGTCAGTCTACTTCTTCAACACCTTATGGCTCAGCACCTCGGCTACACTATCTGACCTGTGTTTAGCTTTATTCATTTAATTAAACACCTCAAGAGAGATGACCTGAAGATTACCCCCCCCCAGCTTATTTCACTGTAAGATTAACCTAACCTAACTTTAACTAACCTAATTTAACTTAACCCAACCTAACCTAACGCTAACTTAACCTAATCAGCCCCTCACAGGTAGCGTTAAAGTTGTTAATCTTTAAGTGAAAATAAGCTGGGAGAGGTGAGAGGGGGGGTGAATCCTAAGGTGATCTAAAATAAATATAAAAAATGCAAGAAAGAAAAATTTGGACCATAACATCAGTCAGCACCATCTATTGAACAGTTGCGCCATAACGTAATAAAGAAGGAAACTAAAAAATCAGAATGCGATGTTCCACTTGAGCAACGCCATCTATTGAGCTGCTTTCTTACTGCTTGGGGGGTCATAACGTCCATGAAGTATATGAGAAAGAAACTCAAGTGGCTGGATTAAAGTTGGAACGCGATATTACTCTCAAGGGACGCCATCTATTGGACTGCTTTCATATCGTCTGAGGTCAAGAATGCCATGAAAACTATAAAAGAATGGAAGGTAGAGCAAAAAACTTCGAACGCGACATACCACTCAAGCAGAGCCATCTAGTTGAGTGATTTGTCGTCCACTGGAGTTAAAGAGAGACGCAATTAGCTCACCAGACCCTTAAAAGTGATACCAGAGCTTTAAGAGACGTAAATACCTTAGTAGAACCTTAAAACTGATACCAGAACAGAGTTACATCCATTGTTTACAAGTACGCCTGGTGATGACTGTGACCACGAGCTCTGAAACACAAGACAGATGGTGTAGAGTGTAGACAAGGTAAACAAGAACTGGGATACTTGGTGAGAGGGTGAGTGGTGGTGGTGAGAGGGTGAGTGGTGCTGGTGAGAGGGTGAGTGGTGGTGGTGAGAGGGTGAGTGGTGGTGGTGAGAGGGTGAGTGGTGGTGGTGAGAGGGTGAGTGGTGGTGAGGGGTGAGTAGGTGGTGGGGAGGGTGAGTGGTGCTGGTGAGAACAGAGAGGGTGAGTGGTGGTGGTGAGAAGGTGAGTGGTGCTGGTGGGAGAGGGTGAGTGGTGCTGGGGAGAGGGTGAGGGGCTGGTGAGAGGGTGAGTGGTGGTGGTGAGGAGGGTGAGGGGTGCGGTGAGAGGTGAGTGGTGCTGGTGGAGAGGGTGAGTGGAAGCAGAGAGGGTGAGTGGTGCTGGTGAGAGGGGTGAATGGTGCTGGTGAGAGGGTGAGTGGTGGTGGTGAGAGGTGAGTGGTGCTGGGAGAGGGTGAGGGTGCTGGTGAGAGGGTGAGGAAGCAAGGGAGAGGTGAGTGGTGGTGGTGGAGAGGGTGAGGTGGTGGGTGGGAGAGGGGGTGAGTGTGTGGTGAGAGGGTGAGGGTGGTGGGTGAGAAGGTGAGTGGTGCTGGTGAGAGGGTGAGTGGTGCTGGTGGAGAGGGGTGAGTGGGAAGCTGGAGAGGGTGAGGGTGGTGGGTGAGAGGGTGAGTGGAAGCAGGAGAGGGTGAGGGAAGCGGTGGAGAGGGTGAGGGTGCTGGTGAGAGGGTGAATGGTAACAGGAGAGGGGTGAGGGTGGTGAGAGGGTGAGTGGTGGTGAGAGGTGAGTGGTGCTGGTGAGAGGGTGAGTGGTGCAGGAGAGGGTGAGTGGTGCTGGTGAGAAGGTGAGTAAAAGGGAGAGGGTGAGTGGTGTGGGGAGAGAAGGTGAGGGAAGCAGGAGAGGTGAGGGTGCTGGTGAGAGAGGGTGAGGGTGCTGGTGAGAGGTGGAGTGGTGCTGGTGAGACAGTGAGTGGTGGTGGTGAGAGGTGAGTGGTGCTGGTGAAGGTGAGGTGCTGGTAGAGAGGGGTGAGTGGTGGTGAGAGGAAGAGTACTGGCGGTGTAATAAAACAATTGATGTTTCAACCCACGACAACACTGTCCCTTTGTGAAGCTGTTTCAGTGCTCTCTCTCTCTCTCTCTCTCTCTCTCTCTCACTCTCACTCTCTCTCTCTCTCTGTCTCTCTCTCTCTCTCTCTCTTCTCTCCTCCTCTCTCTGTATGTGCCCCAGCTAAGTCTCACACACACACACACACACACACACACACACACACACACACACACACACACACACACACACACACACACACACACAAACACACACACACACACACACACAACAAAACAAACACACACACACACACAAAACACACACACACACACACATACACACACACGTAAATCACAGAATAACTAAATAAGTCCAGGAAAAAAAGTAGATGGACAAAGAATTGGGGAAAGTATAATAAAAAAATAACTAAATAAATAAAAAGAGAGAGAGAGAGAGAGAGAGAGAGAGAGAGAGAGAGAGAGAGAGAAAAAGAGAAGGACAGGAAAAAGTACAACAATAAAAAAGATAAGTGGTTCGCGTTTACCAACAAAGGAATAAAAAATAGTGGGAAGAGCTGAAGAAGAGAAATGCAAATGTGAAAAAAGACGAAGGGAGAGAGAAGGAGGAGAGAGAGAGGAGGAAGAGACATAAAATATATATATAAAAAGAGACAAGACAAAGATAGAGACAAAGAGAGAGAAATGTGATAACTAAACTCGGACATAGAAAGAGGAATAGATGAAGGATGGATAGAAAATTATAATAAATACGAAAAATGAAAGTAAAAAATAACACAAGAACAACAGAAGAATTGCACAGGGTCATTCTAAGGTAGGAGAGAGGGCAGTGGTAAGGGAGGAGGTGGTGGTGTTAGGTGGGAGGAAATTAGTAGCAGGGAGGGGTTGTGTAGGGAGGTGGTCGAGAACTCTCCAAGTCTGGTGAGATGTAGCAAAGTTTACAAGTCTCTTGTCCCAGCTGACAGCAAGAATATTCCTCTCCTCTGTGTGACAACCAATATGTGTAATATTGTGTGTGTGTGTGTGTGTTTTATCTCTGGCAAGTAAAAGACAAAACAACAAGTGTTCATAAACAAACACTCGGGCAGGTTTATTTCTCAAACAACAGGACACAGGAAAAAGCACACGCCTGAGAGAGAGAGAGAGAGAGAGAGGTGAGGTACTGGGGATAAGAGGTACAGTATACACCTGTGACTCACCAGACACGAAAGGCAGTGAGTTGACCGGGAAGCTTGAGGATGCGGGGAGGCCTTTTCCCTCCCCTTTCTCACCTCCCTCCCCCATCACCTCCTCTCCCTCCCTCCTCTACCCTCCTCCCTTCTTCTCCCTCCCCACCTCCTCTCCCCATCATCTCTCCCTCACTACTCTGATGATGATGATGATCTGTAGGTGAGGGGAGATGAGGCGCGATGTGCGGCAGAGAAAGTACACACACACACACACACACACACACACACACACACACACACACACACACACACACACAGGTGAGAGTAGCGGGCTGTGTTTACATATCTCGTCACAGGTAGAAACACTTCCCCCAGTCGCTAAGGTTCGCGCGTCATTATGAACGTCAGTGCAGGCAGAAGATGGGCGATCACCCGTCTGCTGCAGCCCCTCCCTATGATACAAGCAAGTACATGTACACTTTTAAGATAATTACATGTGCTGGAGGTAGTGAACGCTAGATTGTACCACTTGATGAGCCTGGGGAACCCATTTTGTCTCCTCTCAGATGTGTTCTAGGGAGGAGAGAACCTGGTGTGTTCTTTTCTAGGGGAGTGAGAGAACCTGGTGTGTCTTCTCACCTGTTACTTCATGTTCTTATCTTATTGTCTTGTTATTCATTTTTATCTCTTAGTTGTCTGTTACGTACTGCCATACTCCGGGTGCTGCTCTCTCTCTCTGTAGTAGTGAGCGAGCAGCATCGCTGGGCGCGGTGGGTGGAGAGGACGATTATGATGAATGTGAGTTTCAGCCTTCACACCCTCAGGCTCTGGTGATGATTACAACCCCTGGAAGCCTGCCCAGGTGAAGAGCCAGAGTGTTCAAGTGGTGTGTGTGTGTGTGTGTGTGTGTGCTCTACATATAATACACTCCACTACACCTTCATACTGTATTAAGAAAATATAAATCTAATCTAAAACTAAAATATGGTCTTCAGTAACTCGAAAGGCTCAACACTGAAGCATCGCCAACACGAGCGACCAGGAACGCCAGGCATCCTTCCAAACCTCGCAGACATGTTTAAGAAGACGGCAACGAAGTTCCGCCCGGCGTTTGCTTGCTCTAGCGCCTCCGAGGTACAACTTGAAAAGAGTTTTCACGA
>NW_024738608.1:4751722-4757990 GCF_018991925.1 Homarus americanus | reverse complement strand
TGTCGTATACGCCCCGTTCAAAATTTGCGGCTTATTTGCTGCTGATAGTGGTGGTAAATTAGCGTTGATAGTGAACGATATTGATGGTGATATTGGTGTGCCAACTAATACACAGTCTGCTAAGTGGCCGGTGTTGAAACTTAGCACTGGGGTGGTCAAATCATCTCCTACACCTGTAATTACCTTAATGACATCACGTGCAGGTAAATGTGTGTGTGTGTGTGTGTGTGTGTGTGTGTGTGTGTGTGTGTGTTGTGGTGCAGGACAATAGCTCACAGAATCCCTCTCTTACGGACATGATAAAACATAAATCGCATTTTGTGAACACATCATCACCCCGCTCACCTCCCACCACCACCACCACCACTCCACTACACACACTACCACCACTACCATCTCTCACCAACACCATCAACTTCAACCATTACCCCACTACCAGCACCACCACTTCTACCATAACTACCAGTAACAAGTATATTAGTAATAACCAGTAATTAGTAGCAGTATTAACAATGGTAGTGTGGCCAATAGTAGTAGAGAGCAATAATATTATGTATTATTAACCCCAGATTTTCAATATGTTTTCCAACCTGTTAAATAAACATAATATACACTGAAACTGTTAACCTCAAGCAAGCAAGTATACAACAGACAGACAGCAACACCACACAACACACAACACACACAGACACACAGACACACACACACAGACGGGCAGACAGACAGACACACAACACGCGTACAAAATAAAAGATAGCGAAAAAGAGAAAAAGAGATAAACAAAAAGAACGAGAGTAAACGAATGAGAAAGAAAAGAAAATTATATACCATTCACCTCACACAGAGTCTGACGTCACACACGCCAACCTCAAGTCGATTAGTACTACTACTGTAGTTGAAAACCCCCCTCTTCTTCCTCAACCTTCCTCCCTCCCCCCTTCCTTCTCCTTACCCCTTCTCCCTCCCTCTTCCTTACCCCTTCCTCCCCTCCCCCCTTCCTTCACCCCTTCCTTTCCTACCCCTTACCTGACCCTCCTCCCTTGACCCACTCTCCCTCTTTCATTCCCACTCCTATCCTCCACTCTTCTTCCTCCCTCCACCCCTCCTCCCTCCACTCCCTCCCTCCCTCCATGCCACTACAATCCTCCACCCACACCTAGTAATCATCATTAACAGGTGTGGGAGGTCTCTAGCAACCGGCAGCCACACAACTGACGGTGGGGTGGTGGTGGTGGTAGTGTGGTGGTGAGAGTGGTAGTGTAGTGGTGGTGTGGTGGTGAGTGGTGAGTGGTGGCGGTGGTGGCAGGGTGGTGGTGAGTGGTGGTGGTGGTGGTGGTGGTGGTGGTGGTGTGGTGGTGGTGGCGGCGGTGGTGGCGGTGAGGTGGTGGTGGTGGTAGTGGTGGTAGTGGTGGTAGTGGTGGGTAGGTGGTGGTAGGGTGGTGGTAGTGGTGGTGGTGTGGGGGAAGTGTATAGTTAAAAGTTTGAGTGGCGTTGGTTGGGTACAGATATTTGTTGGTTAGTGGCGACCAGTGGAAGTTGTGTAAATGGTGCTGATTAGTGGATTAAGTGCCATCGATTAGTGTGTCAGAGGCTGTTAGTGGCACCGGTGGAGGTAGTAGTGGTAGATGTTGGTGGTGGTGGTGGTGGTAGGTGGTAGTGTGGATGATGGTGGTGGTGGATGATGGTGGTGGTGGTAGTGGTAGATGATGGTGAGTGGTAGATGATGTTAGTGGTTGATGATGATGGTAGTGGTGGTGGTAATGGTAGATGATGGTAGTGTGGTTGATGATGTTGGTGAGTGGTGGTAATGGTAGATGATGGTGAGTGGTAGATGATGTGGTGGTTGTGGTGGTAATGGTAGATGATGTGGTGGTGATGTGGTGGTGGTGTGTGGTGAGATGATGGTGAGTGGTTGATGATGGTGGTAGATGATGGTGAGTGGTTGATGTGTTGGTGATGGTGGTAATGATAGATATGGTAGTGGTTGATGATGGTGGTGGTGGTGGTAGATGATGGTAGTGGTTGATGATGGTGGTGAGTGGTGGTGGAGATGATGGTAGTGGTTGATGGTGGTGGTAGTGGTAGTGGTAGATGATGGTGGTTGATGATGGTGGTGGTAATGGTAGATGATGGTAGTGGTGGATGATGGTGGTGGTGGTGGTAGTGGTAGATGATGGTAGTGGTTGATGATGTTGGTGATGGTGGTAATGGTAGATGATGGTAGTGGTTGATGATGGTGATGGTGGTGGTGGTAGTGGTGGATGGTAGTGGTTGATGATGGTGGTGGTGAGGTAGATGATGGTAGTGTTGATGATGGTGGTGGTGGTGGTAGATGATGGTAGTAGATGGTGGTGGTGGTCGGTAGATGATGGTAGTGGTAGATGATGGTGGAGGTGAGGTGGTGGTAGTGGTAGATGATGGTAGTGGTTGATGATGGTGGTGGTGGTGGTAGATGATGGTAGTGGTTGATGATGGTGGTGGTGGTGGTAGATGATGGTAGTGATGATGGTGGTGGTGGTGGTAGTGGTAGATGATGGAAGTGGTTGATGATGTTGGTGGTAATGGTAGATGATGGTAGTGGTTGATGATGGGTGGTGGTGGTAGTAGTGGTAGTGGTGGTTTTGGTGTTATTAGTGGTAGTTGTTGTGGTAGTTAGTGGTAGTGGTGGTAAGAGAGACAGACAGACAGACAAACGAACATACAAGAGAGGAGACAGAATGGGGAAGAAACAGACAGACAGACACGATACAGGAGGAAGATAGTGCTACACATGGGTATAGTGTCTGGGTGCTAGAAGGACATATCAGCTTTATGGCTATTTTCTGATACCGTGAGGAACTGTTAGTGGTGGGGGGAGGGGGGAGGGGAAGGGAAGGGGGAGGAGAGGGGGGAGGAGGAGGGGGAGGGGAGGTGGGAGGGAGAGTGTAAACGAGGGGAAGAAGACGACTGAGAAAGAGAAAGTGAGATGAGTGTTAAAGAGAGAAATGAGGAGGGACCGAGAGAAAAGAAAAGATACAGAGAGAAAAGAAAGTAATGGTAGGTAAGAGAGAGAGAGAGAGAGAGAGAGAGAGAAAAAAAAAAAAGAGAGAATGAAAACAGACACATTTCACAGATATATACTACAAGTAGTATTACACACACACACACACACACACACACACACACACACACACACACACACACACACACACACACACACACACACACACCTGACACCCGTGATAACTTTCTTGATTGTTTCACTTGAAAGTTCATTGGAATCAGAGCCTAAACTCTTCCCTTTGAGTGAAGTCATTGTCCTCGTGAAGTTAACAGGTGAAGTTAGCAGGTAATTAATGTCCTCGTGAAGTTAACAGGTGAAGTTAATGTCCTCGTAAGTTAACAGGTGAAGTTACTATTCTGGTGAAGTTAGCAGGAAGTTACGTCCCTAGTTAACAGGTGAAGAACGTCCTCGTGAAGTTAACAGGTGAAGTCATTGTCCCCGTGAAGTTAACAGATGAAGTTAATGTCTCGTAGTTAACAGGTGAAGTCATTGTCCTGGTGAAGTTAACAGGAAGTACGTCCTCGTGAAGTTAACAGGTGAAGCACGTCCTCGTGAAGTTAACAGGTGAAGTCATTGTCCCGTGAAGTTAACAGATGAAGTCATTGTCCTGGTGAAGTTACAGGTGAAGTTAATGTCCCGTGAAGTTAACAGGTGAAGTTAATGTCCTCGTAGAACAGATGAAGCATCCTCGTGAAGTAACAGGTGAAGTCATTGTCCGGTGAAGTTAACAGGTGAAGTTAATGTCCTCGTAAGTTAACAGGTGAAGTTACGTCCTCGTGAAGTTAACAGGAAGTCATTGTCCTCGTGAAGTTAACAGATGAAGTCATTGTCCTGGTGAAGTTAACAGGTAGTTAATGTCCTCGTGAAGTTAACAGGTGAAGCAATGTCCTCTAGTTAACAGGTGAAGCATTGCTAAGTATTATTGTCCCCGTGAAGTTAACAGGTGAAGAACAGGTGAAGTATTGTTCTGGTGAAGCAACAGGAAGTATTGTTCCTGGTGAAGAACAGGTGAAGTTTGTCCTGGTGAAGTTAACAGTGAAGTATATTACCTTACCTTACCTTACCTTACTTTACTTTACTCTACCTTACCTAACCTAACCTAACCTAACCAACAGGTGGTTGTTTACGTCACGGAAAGCACAATACAAGACGGAAGATATAGGGCAAAACCTACTAATATCTGTGAGAAATTATGACGAGTTGGGGAATGATTAAAATGGTTTTATACTCCGGAGGACACACAGCTGGTGGAGGAGGAGGGGAAGAGGAGGGGGAGGAGAGGAGGAAAACGAGGAGAAGATAAGGAGGAAGGAAGAGAAGAGAGAGAGAGATAAATAAAGAAATAAGATAGTGAGACAGGCAGATGGAAATGATGATAAAAAAAAAGAGAGAGAGAGAGAGAGAAGAGAGAGAGAGAGAGAGAGAGAGAGAGAGAGAGAGAGAGCACAGGACCAACTCTCCCACTTTCCTGACTGCCGAAGCGCCTCACCCAATTTGGGAATATATTAGGGAACGCTGACAAATTATCATCTGCTAACGTCCGCTGCACAGGTTTCCCCGGCAATAAAAATCTGCTGGAATCCTTTTTAGAGGTTTCCGATCAATAAAAATCTGCTGGAATCCTTTTTTAGAGGTTTCCGATCAATAAAAATCTGCTGGAATCCTTTTTAGAGGTTTCCGATCAATAACAAACCTCCTGACACCCGTTTCAGCTTATGTAAACAAACGCCATAAGAAACTCCGTAACCATAACAACAGATGATTATAAACCTATTATAAACCCAATTATAAACCTATCCACTAACTATCCAATCATCACAAGACATAAACAAAGAGATCAACTTGTGGTTAAATCTTCACAGTGTCACATCAGGTGTTAACGCCGCGGGTCCTTAACCAACCAATGACCACAATAACCAAACGCGTGATTTAATGGTTACTATTTTTCACTGGTAGGGGATTTTCACTGCTGTGCCATATCATGAAGTCACTGTCTAGGCACCGTTGGAAAGTGTCTGGCCGTCACTGTCATATTGTACCGCCAGGACTGTCACTGCATTTGACCTCCTCGTCGGTACAGCACTTCGAGGTCGTTAGTAATAGACGAGTCAAGGGATAGTGTGACCAGCGTGAGAGGTCAAACATGGTCAATCAAAGGTTATAACTCTCTCTGATGGGTCACAGTCGCCATATTTGTCCATCAGAAACATTGACGTGTTGAGGTGTTGAGCCAGGTGTTGAGGTGTTGAGCCAGGTGTTGAGTTGTTGAGCCGGTGTTGAGCCAGGTGTTGAGTTGTTGAGCCAGGTGTTGAGCCAGGTGTTGAGCCAGGTGTTGAGCCAGGTGTTGAGCCAGGTGTTGAGGTGTTGAGTTGTTAAGCCAGGTGTTGAGTTGTTAAGCCAGGTGTTGAGGTGTTGAGCCAGGTGTTGAGGTGTTGACGGAGTGTTGGTGTTGTTGGCCAGGTGAGGGTGTTGAGCCAGGTGTTGAGTTGTTGAGCCAGGTGTTGAGGTGTTGAGCCAGGTGTTGAGCCAGGTGTTGATATGACGAGGATGACACAATAAATGGACTGCCCCGACCACTGGGATCTGTATAGCGAGTCTTGGTATATATGAACGAACCGATTGAACGGACCGATTGAACGGACCGATTGAACGAACCGATTGAACGGACCGATTGAACGGACCGATTGAACGGACCGATTGAACGAACCGATTGAACGGACCGATTGAACGGACCGATTGAACGGACCGATTGAACGAACCGATTGAACGAACCAATTTTAGCCGATTTTTTTTTTACTTAGAAGGTAAATCTAAGAAGAATTCGGATAAGTCGGATAAAAAAAGTAAAAAAAGTTGCACAATAACCTTTAGACCATCGACCAAAGCTGAGAAGTAAATTATTTCTTACAGGTGTACAGTAAATAGACAGTACAGATATGCAAACAATTATTAGCCAAACAAAGCCAACTATGCTTACACACACACACACACACACACACACACACACACACACACACACACTATCTCCTTCATCTCAAGAATTTGTCCCCATCATAAACAGATTGGTTTCCTTTTCTTCTCTCTCAACACCTCCCCTCTCCCTCTCTACCACACTCCCTCCTTCCCTTCTTCCTGTCTCTTCCCTCCTCTCTCAACCTTTCTCCCAGCCTTCCTCCCCCTACCCCTCTTCTCTCATCCTCCCCCCACCTGTCTCTCTCCTCTCTT
>NW_024738608.1:4744222-4746722 GCF_018991925.1 Homarus americanus | reverse complement strand
ATGTTTCCTCTGTGTCATTTCTTTAGCGTTATTTTCCATTCTTCTTGTGTTTATTTTTCTTTTCCTTGTTGACATTATCTTCTCTGGCAGTTCTCCTCGTCTTCCAACTCCTCCTTTCCTTACCTCCATTTTCTCCCCCTCTCTCACCCTTCCTCACTCACCCCATTCCCTATCTTCTTCCCTCTCCTTACTCCCCCTTTCTCACACTCCCTCCTCTATCTCCCTCTTCCTTACCTCACATTCTCACCCTCCCTCTCCCCATATCTCCCTTCCTCACATTCCTCTCTCACCCTTACACCTCCCCCTCTCATCCTCTCTCCCCTCACACTCCTCCTCCATCTCCCCCCCTCTCTCTCACTTTCTCCCCTCCCTCCCTCCCTTCCTCCCATCCCTCTCTCCTCCCCTTCCGTATCCACTAGACGTCTGGAATGACTCACACAGAACCTTGCCATCTTCAACCCTCCTTACCTCCCCTCCTTCCCTCCCTCCTCTCCTCTTCCCTTCCTCTTTGTTCCCCCATTCCTTTCTTCCCTCCTCGCCTCTTCCTTTCCTCTTTACCCCTCCCTTACCTTTCCTCCTCTCCCATCCACCTTCCCTCATCTCACCCCTCACCCCCTCTCCCACCTACCCCCCCCTCCCCCCAGTCCATCACCATCAGCACCAACCGGACTTCCAACACATGACATCGGCGCTTGAACTCAACCATTGGACTTTTAATGCCGCCTTGTCTTACCCATTGGTCTTTTAAGGGCGTCTTTATTTACTCGTCGGACTTAAATGGTGTCTAGACTCCTCTGCAAAACATATGACGTCATCGTTTGGAGTCCCGATTAGAAAGAAGGAAGAAGAAGAAGAAGAAGAAGAAGAGGAAGAAGATGACCTCTACCGTGTTCCTCGATGTCTCCCGTATTATTAACTCTTGTTTTATCGCCAGTACGAGCGGTCAACATCGCCTGGGTCTACCCTATGGTCCGCCAGAGGTCAGGTTAAATGGTCACTACATCAATGTGACTTTGACCTGTACAACGGCAACACGAGCGGTCACCATCGCCTGGGTCTGTCCCGCAGCCAGCCAGCGATGTGAGGACAGAATGATATTAGTGATGGAGAGAGAGAGAGAGAGAGAGAGAGAGAGAGAGAGAGAGAGAGAGAGAGGTATCATCTGTCTCATCTCTCACCACCACCGTGGCCAGACTGAGTTCTTTTCCCCGTACCATAAAAAACAAACAACGCCTGGGCCAGCCTTGGAGCCATCAGAAAAATAAAAATAGAACGTCATTATTAAGTCTCGTAGCGAATAACTTTGACACTTAATGAAACAAAATAAAATCGAATATTCGGACTTGATAAAACCTTCCCTATAAACTGTTCTCACTCCCAAATGCCAATACAGACGAATGTTTGCCAGACACACCTCTTCCCCCTCACCCTCCTCCTTCCCCCTCATGCCCTCTCCTCAACACCTCCTCTCCCCATCACCCTCCTCATCATCCCCCCTCTACTAGCACCCTCCTCACCCCCTCTCCCCCATCACCCCCTTATAACCTACAATGCCGCAGTTTTTATGGCGCAAACATTCCAACGTTTGAGTCAGCAGTGGAGCCTCCCTTAATACTGATGGTCCGGCCGGGTTGAGGCACTTGAGTTAAAGCCTCTGATGGTCCACCTAGTTGGTTAATGAAGTTACTCTCATTAGCTTGTGTAGTGGTGTAGGTCGTGGTTAGGGTAGGAGTGTAGGTCAGCCATTTAGGGTAGGGTAGGTCGTGGCTTAATGTGTGGTGTAGGTCGTGGTTAGGAGGTAAGATGGAGTCGTCGTTTGGGTAGGGTAGGTCGTGGTTAGGGTAGGGTAGGTCGTGGTTAGGGTAAGGTAAGGTCGTGGTTGTTAGGGAGTAGGGTAGATCTCGTGGTTTTGGGTAGGGTAGGTCGTGGTTAGGAGTAGGGTAAGGTCGTGGTTAGGGGTAGGAGTGGGTCGTGGTTAGGAGTAGATGGAGTCGTGGTTAGAGTAGGGTAGGTCGTGGTTAGGGTAGGGTAGGTCGTGGTTAGAGTAGGGTAGGTCGTGGTTAGGGTAGGGTAGGTCGTGGTTAGAGTAGGGTAGGTCGTGGTTAGGGTAGGGAAGGTCGTGGTTTGGGTAGGGTAGGTCGTTGTTAGGGTAGGGTAGGGTAGGTCATGGTTAGGGTAGGGTAGGTTAGGTTAGTGTTAGGTTAGGAATGGGTAGGTTATGTTAGGTTAATGTTAGGGAGTTTAATCATCAAGTGAAATAAACTGGGGTGCTCAATCTTCAGGTGATCGGTCTTAATCATATTCAGCGTAAGGATAAAGATCAATGTTTTATGGCCGTTTCAGAGATAAACAAGAGGACAAACAAATAAGAAAACAAACACAAAAGAAGAGGGCAAACAAACGAGGATGAATATATAAGAACAAACAAACAGAGAGACGAGCAAAAGGGTGACCAAAAAAAAATAAGACGATAAACAAATAAGGAGACAAACAAACAATG
>NW_024738608.1:4739222-4741722 GCF_018991925.1 Homarus americanus | reverse complement strand
TCCCACACACAAATATCCTCCTCCCCTCTCCTCCTAACCCTCTTCCTCTCCCCCCAATTCCCACCTAGCCCAGTATACGCACTGCGGACCACACATGCAGGACAATAACAATAACAAAGCGAAAATAGTGAATGAATGAATGAGACAATAACGAAGGTACGCTACTATTGCTGCCTGTCTCCGTAGTAGTAAGTCATAAAGGCGGTACTACCATAACCTACGAGTGAGAATTCCGGTTTTATGAGCCTTAGGTAATATGTGTCCAAGCTGGGTGGTGGAGCATTGTCTTGCCCCACCACCTCTCTCCCTGAAGATGGGTTTTGTATATATGGAAGAAGTTTATTTATTTACGTTTGTTTTGCTCTCTCTCACACTACGACAGTAAACACACACACACACACACACACACACACACACACACACACACACACACACACACACACACACACACACGGACATAAACACACACACACATCATCATCGCAACACACACACACACACACACACACACACACACACACACACACACACACACACACACACACACACACACACACACACACACACACACACACACACACACACACACACACACACACACACACACACACACACATACACACACACACACATACACACACACACACGGATATAAATACACACACACACACGCGTGCACACACACACACACACACACGCACACAAACATACACACACACACACACGGATATAAACACACACACACACACACACACACACACGGACATAAACACACTGTAGATCTAATCTTTAAATGAGTTTTCTGCGTACTGATGTAGATTATCTTTATGTGCGTATATGTGGGTGTTTATGTACGTGTGTGTGTGAATGTGTGTATTCATGTACGGGCGTGTATACAGTTGGGTGTATACATGTATGCGTAGTAGTAATTGTATGCTCGTGTGTTTGTGTTTGTTTATGTGTACATCTGTGTGTACATACGTGGAAGTTCATGTACGTGTAAGTGTGTGTATATAACAACTTATACACTCAACTTATCTATATGTATGTGTGTATGTCTGCGTGTTTGTATGAGCGTGTGTGCGAATTTATGTCTGACTATTTTCATGTGCCATTTGTTTTTATGTAAGCGAGTGTGTACATCTGATATGTGTACATGCACTTATGTATGTGCGTGTATGCAGCTGATATATGTACGTACATGCATTATGTCTTATGGAATCATGTATGTTTTTCTTACGTTCATAACTTTGTGTATGTGCGTTTGTTTCAGATTTCTCTTATTTAGATGTGTGAGTGTGTCTGTATGAGTGTATGTGTGTGGTTGTATGTATGCGTTTGTGCGTGTTTATGCGTCTTTGTATGTGGTTGTGTATGTGCGTGTTTATATGACTGTGGGCGGGTGTGTGTGTGCACTTATTCCTGTAAGCATGCAAAGTGTTATTTGAAATGTAAGTGAGATGAAAAAGAGAGAGAGACAGACAGACAGACAGACAGACAGACAGAGAATTATAGAGTGAGAAAAATATTTAGAGAAAGACGGAAATTATAAAGAAAAAGAGAGAGAGTGAATTAAGGAGAGAACCATAAGAGGGTAATGAGAGAGAATCACACGAGAGAGAGAGAGAGAGAGAGAGAGAGAGAGAGAGAGAGAGCACACTTCAACAGAGCCACAGCATATCAACATTATTGTCAATACAGCAACACAACATCTTTCTACACCGGCAGGGAAATTTATCCCCTGTGTGTGTGTGTGTGTGTGTGTGTGTGTGTGTGTGTGTGTGGACCACTTCTCGTCGGTGTCTCTTGCCAAGTCCCTCCTCTCATTACTGTCCATGTCAAAGTCGTGCATCACGCCTCGTTAGCTGTCGTCTTTGAAGGGAAGCTTTGCACACAGCATGTTGCCGCTGACTACCTACACAGTGGGTCTTTTCCAAAACAGCTCACCGCTATAAATCACAGCAGTTCACAGTTGTTGTCACAGTCGACTGGTCTCTACATTCAACATTTTCTCGCCTCACATTAACTCACGTTCAAGTCAGAGATCTGCCCAGAGTGCTATACTGCCACTACCGTTCTGACCAATAGGAAGCCGGAGACAGTCACAGGGTAATACTATATCCTCTGAAAGCAGTGTTGTTTTAACCTGACTACTGACTAACAGGCAGAGAGAGAGAGAGAGAGAGAGAGAGAGAGAGCTATCTCACCTGGCGGGACTGTCACAGGTCTTCTCACAACCTAAATTAAAATTCAATATTTTTTATTCCATTTTCACAAGAATTTTTACTAACTTGGAATTTCACTTTTTTCTTTGATAAAGTTTCCTCAGTTTGCATAAGAATCATCTTCGATTTTTGCATAATTTAGCGTTCAGTTCAATCAGGCTTCATTTATGGTACTTTTGGTAGATAACAAGATATTAACTACTGCCATACATGATAAAGACAACCTAACCTAAGCTAACCTAACCTGACTTTACTGTTGGGGGAGTGAAGGGAGT
>NW_024738608.1:4584222-4734222 GCF_018991925.1 Homarus americanus | reverse complement strand
CCTTCACTATCCAAACTGTAAAGTCAGGTGCCCGTTTATGCCAATTACCGTAGATCGGGATATCGTAAATAGAGGTTTACCTATACTTCAAAAAGTAAACTCAGTCAAGACACCAGTTTACATCAGTCATCATATATGTCTACATCTCTGAGCTATTTACCACATCACGTACAGGTATAAAGAAGTACACTGGGTCCTTTAACTAACTAATTCATCACTAAAGTCACTCATTAGATATATACTGGTGGTGTCGTGGTGGTGGTGGTGGTATTAGTGGTGGTGGTAGTGGTGGTGTCGTGGTAGTGGTGGTGGTGGTAGTGGTGGTGTCGTGGTAGTGGTGGTGGTGGTGGTAGTGGTGGTGGTAGTGGTGGTGTCGAGGTAGTGGTGGTGTCGAGGTAGTGGTGGTGGTGGTGGTAGTGGTGGTGTTGTGGTGGTGGTGGTGGTGGTGTTGTGGTGGTGTCGTGGTAGTGGTGGTGTCGTGGTAGTGGTGGTGGTGGTGGTGGTGTAGTGGTGGTGTCGTGGTGGTGGTGGTAGTGGTGGTGTTGTGGTGGTGATTGTAATGAATGTTATGTAAAAGGATATTAGTGATGATGGTGGTGGAAGGTAATGGTGGTAATGCTAGTGGCTGAGACATGGGTGGTGGTGATGGTGGTAGTAGTGGTGGCAGCGGAGGTGGTGGTGGCGGCGGCAGTAGCCAACAAGCCTGTCAACTTTAACTGCTGGGCCTGGAGTGTTACCAAATTTAAACGGCAATTTAACATTTGTGTGCGGCGTGTGTGTGTGTGTGTGTGTGTGTGTGTGTGTGTGTGTGTGTGTGTGTGTGTGTGTGTGTGTGTGTGTGTGTGTGTGTGTGTCTGTCTATCTGTCTTTTCCCTACCAGTGCACCGTAGTGTAAAGCAACACCTGTCTGCCGCCTCACCTGCACAGACAGACAGACAGATACAGACAGATAGATAGATAGATAGATAGATAGACAAGCAGGTAGATAAATAGATATATAGACAAACAGAGACAGAAAAGATAATAGACAGATACAAACAGTGAGAGAGAGAGAGAGAGAGAGAGAGAGAGAGAGAGAGAGAGAGAGAGAGAGAGAGAGAGATTATCTAATAAACATATTACTAACACATCGAGGAGGCTACAATGCTATTATCAGTTGTTTACACTATTACAAATGAATATAATTAACAATAACCGTAACGTGCTATTAGTTAAGTTAATTAATTGATATATTCTACTTGGCGCTTATTTAGAACACAACGATGATATTAACACTAACAGATAAATGTAATGAAGGATTATCGTTCAGTACAATGGCATGATAAGTTAAGCTCATTATGACGTGTAATTACTGACTAAATGTTGAATGTTTACTCTCATTGGTTGTACATGGACATTCCGATATACAGTTTGTATATGGTGTACAAAACATTACATTAAGCAAGGCCTTGTATAGTGTACGAGGAGGCTGTATCTGTTGCCAGGAAGAAAACAAGTGACTAAGAGTATCATTTGTTTCCTGCCTTCATGAGTCAGGGTCACCATATACGACTTTCATTGTTTATTTAGTTATTTCTCGTTTATATAAACTCACTTTATTTATTATTTCTCGTTTATATAACCACACTTTACTATATTATCTCTCGTTTATATAACCTCACTTTACTCGGTTATTTCTCGTTTAGGTAAACTGGAATTAATTAATTTATTGATCGTTCATGTAACCTCAGTTTATTCAGTCATTTTTCGTTCATATAACCTGGAATAAACTCAGTAATATCTCGTTTATATAACCCGCAGTTAACTAAAACATAACCCTCAATCTATAAGAATTATTACGTAAATATTATTTACCTCGTTATAAAATAACAAAAAATACACTGTAAGCAATAGCGTACGTCACTTACATAGCGATAAACCGTTACACTGTACAGTACATAACACAACAATATCCCACGACCTATGATTACAGCCAACACCGCTTCTTTAATTACACGTTAAAAATAATGCCTACAACAAAAGGTTCATTATGTAAATAGGTTTTGTTATTCTACGTTAGGTTAGGTTAGGTTAGTGTACAGTTGTTTTATGTAAGTTCATCAACTGTGTATTTTGAAAGTTGTTTGTCAATGTACATCAGTTGAACAGTTTTATAACTGTGGAATATGTTGTTGTTTTAGGCAAGTAGATCAGTGTACAGTGTAGGTATTGTGTACATCAAGCTGTGAGATCAGTGCACAGTGTACAGTGTGTGTCCAGAGTATTGCATAGATACATATAGTGTACATTTTCAAGATGCGCATCAGAGTATATGATTGCACTTATCCAGAGTAGTAATACATCAGTGTACGCCACCAGAGATGTACTCAAGCTGTAGAGACCGACAAAGGGTACAATACTGTTCACCACCACAGTTGAACGCATCAAGAAGAGAGGCACAAATCACGGTACATATTGAACATCGACCACACTGCCCCTAACTCACTGCTTATTGTCCCATACATCACCACTAACTCATGTACGTATTTATTGAATGCTGGTCCACGGCTCTGTGTTAGGCGGTCCATATAGGTCCAACCCACTGTACCACTTAATACAGGAGTCCCTACCAACTATACAACCTCCAAACACCGACACTGGCCCTCCAAACACACACACTGGCCCTCCAAACACACGCATGTCCTCCAAACACACACACTGTCTCTCCAACCACACACACTGGCCCTCCAAACACACACACTGGCCCTCCAAACACACACTGACCCTCCAAACACACACACTGGCCCTCCAAACACACACACTGGCCCTCCAAACACCCACAGGTCCTTCAATACTCTCCAAAAATAGATCCATACTTTAAAATCCCATCTTCCTCCTCGCCTCGCTTCAGAATATGAGAACGGCTCCTTCTGTTTCACCAACCACTGTGACGCTGGCCAGAAAGGTACAGTGGCCAGAACAGTACGATGGCCAGAACGGTACGATGGCCAGAACGGTACGATGGCCAGAACGGTACGATGGCCAGAACGGTACGATGGCCAGAACGGTACGATGGCCAGAACGGTACGGCCAGAACCGAGAACGGTACGATGGCCGAACGGCATGATGGCCAGAACAGTACGATGGCCAGAACGGCACGATGGCCAGAACGGCATGATGGCCAGAACGGCATGATGGGCGGAATGGGATGGCCAGAACGGCATGATGGCCAGAACGGTACGATGGCCAGAACACGATGGCCAGAACGGCATGATGGCCAGAACGGTACGATGGCCAGAACGGTACGATGGCCAGGTACGATGGCCAGAACGGCATGATGGCCAGAACGGTACGATGGCCAGAACGGTACGATGGCCAGAACGGTACGATGGCCAGAACGGTACGATGGCCAGAACGGTACGATGGCCAGAACGGTACGATGGCCAGAACGGTACGATGGCCAGAACGGTACGATGGCCAGAACGGTACTACTAAGACTCTACGATAAACAGACCCATTCTCAATTCTCAGTTACGAATAAAAAATAAATAAACGTAAGAATCTTTAAAACTTGTGACCTAATCTTATAATATACTGTACATAGTAAGATGATAAGACATTACTAACACTAAACACACTATTACTCGTCTCTAACCTAACCTAACCTAAGCACAGTACTATCTCTCGTCTCTAACCTAACCTAACCAAACCTAAGCACAGTACTATCTCATGTCTCTCACCTAACCTAACCTAAGCACAGTACTATCTCTCGTATCTGCCATAATCTATTCAGTATAACAAAAGTAGAGTTTGTTTACTTACACTACTCCTAGGGGCCAAACATTATACTCGAGGAATATAACCGTGGTATGTTTACTCTCTTCAAGGTATACTGTTTTCGTGGTAATATATTCAATATACCTGAGGGTTATACTTAATCTAGGTGGAAGTATACTCCTTATGTTTTGGTTTTCTTTTGTTTTTTTGAGACGACGAAGAGGAGAGTTGTAGGTCAAGTATTTAAACATGTATTGAACTCTCTCTCTCTCTCTCTCTCTCTCTCTCTCTCTCTCTCTCTCATATACCCTTGTTCTACTCATACTATACCCAACAAGTCTTCTATTTCTCTCATAATTTATTCAATATATCCAGTAGAAGATATAACCAGGGCCGTGTTCCCTCTAGTTGGTGTACCATACGAGGCCCGAGGGCGTGATATATAATTTATAAGAGGTGTGTGTGTGTGTGTGTGTGTGTGTGTGTGTGTGTGTGTGTGTGTTCCAGCCTCTCTCCCTGCAACTGTACTGGCTCTTGTGTTGTTCTATTGTGTTTGTGTGTGTGTCTTCTGTTGGACATACATACATACATACATACATACATACATACATACATACAATCTACACCCACGCACTACACTATTAATACACACTCACAAATATATACATTACCAATACATCCAACATACATCATTCATTATAAATAAAGACAAAATGAGAGCACCAGATGTTTCCTATATACATCCTCCACTACCGTCCTGGGAAAAATAATTGGTATCTAGTTTCACAGAGCAGAGAATATGTCTTGAATATTGTGAAGACCTTGTGAGCTTGATATTTTTCTCCCCAGGACGAACAAGGGAGACCATATTTTCCATTAGTGGGGGAAATATATATATATAAAAAACTATATATAATAGTTCCCTCCAAATAAAACATATATATATATATATATATATATATATATGTATATATATATATATATATATATATATATATATATATATATATATATATATATATATATATATATATATATATATATATATATATATATATATACCTGTATTTTATCATCTATCTTTGTGTGTTTGTTTGTTTGTATTTGTTTATCTCTCTCTCTCTCTCCCTCTGTGTGTGTGTGTGTGTGTGTGTGTGTGCGTGTGTGCGTGTGTGCGTGTGTGTGTGTGTGTGAGGCAGTAGGAAGGTCGTTCTTGACATTTTCAACAAAGGTGACTCGATAGTCCCAGGGGCCGTCCGTCTGTCTCTCGCTGTACCATGAATGTCACTGTTGGCTGGTGTTTACTAGACAGGAGACAGACAGACAGACAGAGAGACGAGCGGGAGAAAGACAGAAAGACGAGCGGGAGAAAGACAGATAGACAGATTGAGAGACAGATCGACAGATTGAGAGACAGACAGACAGACTGACAGACAGAGAGAAAGATAGAGAGAGTTTAAATTTATGTGCACTATACCCGTTTCTTCTCCACTTATTTCCCAACTTTCTTTAAACACTTTCTTCCCATTTCTCTACACTTCTTTCCCGCCCTACACCCCACGACCTCTACCACTCCCTACCTCCCTTGCACACCACCCTCTCCATACCTTCTACCACTCCCTACACCCTACCACCCTCTACACCCCTCTCCATACACCCCCCACACCTACACCCCACCCCCTACCAACCCTTACACCCCCTACACCTACACCCTCGACCACCCCTACCCCCCCTTAGGCTATTCAGGTAAAGACTCCAACTTTCCCTTACGACCAACGAAGCTTAAACATAAAAGCTCTTTTTTTTTCTCTACCTTAGTCTAATCCTTAGTTATTAACGGCGGTGTTCATCCTATAATCTGTACTTCACCCCCGGAGTTCAAACCCTGGCCTGCTATTGGTCGGTCAAGTACCCTCATCTACTCTGCTATTGGTGGATCAAGTACACTCATCTACTCTGGTATTGGTCGATCAATTACTCTCTTCTGCTCTGGTATTGGTCAGTCAAGCGTTCTCAACTGGTCTTCTATTGGTCGATCAAGTACTCTTATCTATACAGCTACTGGTAGACCAAAATATACTCTCTCTCTCTCTCTCTCTCTCTCTCTCTCTCTCTCTCTCTCTCTCTCTCTCTCTCCTTCCTTCCCTCTCTCTCTCCTTCCATCCTTCCCTCTCTCTCTCCTTCGCTCTCCCTCTCTCTCACTATCTCCTTCCCTCTCCCTCTCCCTTTCTCTCACTCTCTCACCTAACCAGTAGCTCCAAATTCTACCAAAACAAGCTAAAAAAAAAATCTCCCTCATTTGCATATTGAAGTTTAAAATCCACGAGAAAAAGACAATAAAAGAAAAAGTGTGAATCATAAATAATTTTTTTGGGGAGGGACGAGAGTTAAGGTGTATTTTTTCCTCCCCACACACAATATTTTCCCTCATATACATGTACCATTTTTTCTTCCCTCGGGACACATTTTCTTCCCTACCCACAATATTGTTCTCCCTCAACATAATATTTACCTCCTTACCCACAATATTTTCTTCCCTACCCACAATATTGTTCTCCCTCAACATAATATTTACCTCCTTACCCACAATATTTTCTTCCCTACCCACAATATTGTTCTCCCTCAACATAATATTTACCTCCTTACCCACAATATTTTCTTCCTTGCCCACAATATTTTCCTCCCTATCCACTATATTTTCCTCGCAACACACAATATTTTTCCTCCCACATAGTATGTAAAGAGGCCGGTCTATTATGAGTAAACTTTGGCATAGTGGCCAAGTTTTTCATTTTTTACATATTAAAGTAAGTACCTTCCCTCCCTCCTTCTACCTTCCCTCCCTCCTTCTACCTTCCCTCCCTCCCTTCTTCCCTCTCCTTCATCCCTCCCTCTCTCCCCCCATCCCTCTGCCCAACGTCTCACACTCTCACTTTCCCTACCTCCAACTTTTACTTCCTTATTCTCTCCCTGCCTCACTCTCCCTCACTCCCCCTACCTCTCACTCTCTCTCTCACCCCCTCACACTCTCCCTCACTCCCCTAACCTCTCACTCTCCCTCACTGGTCTGACCTCAAAATAAACTCGGATCGTACTAAGATGGCGGGAACAACCAACATGTTTTAAGTCATTCTGGTCTTTAACCTTGAAAAATCACCGCACCAATTTTCCCTGAACTAAAAATGTCTGAATGTCTGTAACTAACTCACTCAAGCGACCATACCAAGATGAATTAAAGATTTGTACAGTTTGTGGACGAAATTCTCTGGACATTTTGTAATTCCGTCATGTGATAAAAAACAGTAGTACTGATGTGAGATATTGTGAGTGTTCAGGGAATTTTGTCCATAACTGTTCATTAGTATTTCTTTCCCTTCGTATGTTGAAAAGTGTCTAACTAACGCTCTCGTAATTAACAAATCAAAGATAGTTTTTCAGATTCGTAATTATAAATTCTCCCCCTAAATTGTATTATGATTATTATTATTATTATTATTATTATTATTATTATTATTAGTAGTAGTAGTAGTAGTAGTAGTAGTAGTAGTTGTAGTAGTAGTTGTAGTAGTAGTAGTAGTAGTAGTAGCACATTTAAAAGACTTACGATATACTCCCAATAACACAAGATACCTTACGTGACGTCAATGCTAATTCAGTTTGGACGGGAAAATGGCGGAGTTATCATAAATTGCTCGGGAGTAATTAAATATTTTTCTTCCCTAACTACTAACAACTATCCTGACTCAAACTTGTTATTTATGACCTCATTAACAACACAAAATTTTACCGTTATATAAATTGTCTTGATAATTCACCTTGATATACCAGATCCTGTAGCAAGCGATCTCTGCACTGCCATTGCCGCCCTTGCAAGAAAGCTTGCATCCTCTTGCTGCCATCACCTCCAGGCTCTGACGGCCTGCCGCCTTATTCCTCTGGAAAAGAAACCAGGATGTAGACCTATAGGCGTGGGGGAAGTGCTGAGGCGGATCATCGGAAAGTGCATAATGGAGGTGGTAAAGGACGCTGTCAGGGCAGCAGCAGGGAACCTACAAGTGTGTGCTGGCCACCAGGCTGGTGGGGAGGCGGCCATTCACGCCATGAGATTGATATTTGAGCAGCGTGATTGTGAGGCCGTTCTCCTGGTGGATGCTTCAAACGCATTCAACATACTTAACCGCAAGGCTGCACTGCACAACATCAAGATCAAGTGTCCTAGCTTTGCGATGTATGTTGAAAATTCGTATAGGAATCCATCAGACCTCTACATAGTAAACAACAAGGCTCTACGAGGTGATACCATCCTACAGTCGACCGAGGGAACAACACAGGGGGACCCCGTTGCAATGGCAATGTATGCAATAGGCCTATCAGTGCTCCAACAAGAAATAAAGTATGAAACAACTGGGGTCAAACAAGTGGCATATGCTGATGACCTCACAGGAGCAGGAAAAGTGGAGGACATCAAAAAGTGGTGGGACCTGGTAACATCGCGAGGTCCACAAATAGGGTACCACCCAAACGCCAGCAAATCCTTCCTCATCGTGAAGCCAGATCATTATGATCGGGCTGTGGAGGTTTTCGGCGAAAGTGAGGTCAAAATAACTAAGGACGGCCAAAGACATCTAGGCGCAGTAATTGGCACTACGGACTTCAAGACCCAGTACGTAGCGGGAAAGGTGAATGAGTGGGTTAGCGAAATCCATGCTCTATCGGAGATTGCTAACACAGAGCCACATGCGGCCTTTGCAGCATTCACCCATGGAGTCAAGCATCGTTGGAACTACCTGATGCATACCATCCCTGAGATCGGACCCCTCCTCCACCCTCTGGAAGAAGCTATCAGTGTCAAGTTCATTCCCAAACTAGTGAAACACCCTGACTTAACCCCAGCAGAAAGAGCACTTCTTGTACTTCCACCAAGACTGGGAGGGATGGGACTAACTAATCCAGAGGAGATTGTTGCCACTGAACATCAAAATTCACTTAAGTTCACGGCAGCCCTCACGGACCACATAATAGCCCAGAATGCAACAGGGGAAGTGGATACCAGCAAAGTAAATAAGATTCGTAGGTCCATTACGACAGATCGACAGCACTACCAAAATGAAAAGTTGCAGCAACGATTGCTGCAGGTTCCAGAAAATTTGAAGAAAAAAAGTAGCTATAGCGCAGGAGGTGGGCGCCTCGAACTGGTTAACTACGTTACCGATAAGGGCAAATGGTTTCAGTCTTAATAAACAAGAATTTACATATGCCATTGCTCTAAGGTACGGTTGGCCAGTAGAAGGTTTGCCCTCCCAATGCCTGTGTGGCTCTTCCTATGATGGCGATTACGCCATGGTCTGCAAGAAGGGGGGCTTCATATGCATGAGGCATGACGAGGTAAGGGATCTCACAGCAAATATGTTGAAGGAAATCTGCCGGGACGTCATGGTAGAACCGACCCTCCTTCCATTGGATGGCGAGATCTTCCAACACAGGACTTCAAACACATCTAACGAAGCCCGTGTGGACGTCAGTGCTCGAGGATTCTGGATGCGGGGACAGCGAGCTTTCTCGACATCAGGATTTTTGATCCCATGGCCACTTGTCACCGTAACCTAGCTCTCGATGCTGCACATAGGAGGAACGAGAACGACAAGAGAAGGGCATATGGGGAGAGAATTAAAAACGTTGATCAAGGCAGCTTCACTCCTCTAGTGTTCACAACCTCTGGTGGGATGGGCCCAAGTGCAAGATGTTTCTACGCCAGACTCGCGGAGTTGATCTCCGAACAGAAGCAGCAGCCCAGAAGTTATGTTACAGCCTGGATGAGATGTCGACTGTCTTTCTCTCTCCTTCGGTCGGCTTTGCTTTGCCTCAGGGAACGAGAGCTTCTGCCCCTACTCCGACAACTGCTGCAGATATTGACTATGAGGCTACAGTCACTGAATGCCGCATAGATCTGCGGCTCAACTAATTTAACACAGATAGGATAGCTTCTTATGTATTAGGATATTTAATATTAAGGTAAATAAATGGTGGCGAAGGTGTGGCTATTGGGGGAGGCTGGAGGCCACGTTAAAAAAAAAAAGTAGTAGTAGTAGTAGTAGTAGTAGTAGTAGTAGTAGTAATAATAATAATAATAATAATAATAATAATAATAATAATAATAATAATAATAATAATAATAATAATAATAATAATAATAAACAAGAACACTAACAATAACAACAATATTAACAAGAAAAATACATTCACCACGTCTTATATTAGATAAAAAAATACACCAAAATAAGTACAGATACAGTCACAGTTACAGAGACGTCACGATAATACAGTACACAACCACTGCTCAGGATCAAGGAAGATTTAAGACGTCACATCACCCTGTACACAAGGTCAGTGACGCCACGTGTTTGTTTCCCTCGCATTAAAATGATTTATCATGTATCTGGTATAAGTGATTGTATTATCCCTCGCTAGTTCCTTATATTTTATTATGTTTTAATGTTAGGTATGAAATGTTTTGTTTTGATTTTATTCGAGGGAAAAAAGTTACTTTCTTTGACCAGAGGATAAGTAAGCCTAAACTAAAACTCTCTCCTTCTCTCTATTTATCCCTCTCTCTCGCTCTTCATTTACCTTCTCACTCTCTCTCTCTCTTATTCACTCATCACCTCACCACCAACCTACTGAACCAATTTCATAAAGCTAATATACAGAATTTCACGCCAGTAATAATTTACCCTTCCTCGCCCTACAGACCTCACTCACTCACTCTGAAATTGGTCCAGTCAACAACATTCCTTCAAGTTCATTCGATTTCAAGCAGGAGGAGGAGGGGGGAAGGAGGTGGTGGTGGAGGAGGAGGTGGTGGTGGTGGTGGAGGAGGAGGTGGCGGTGGAGGAGGAGGTGGTAGAGGTGGAGTGAGGAGGACGATAGAGAGGGAAGAGAAGGGAGATGGAGGATAAGATGGAAGAGGAGGAGAAGAAGAAGAAGACGGTGGTGGTAGAGTAAGTGGAGGAGCAAGAGGGGGAGGAGAACAAGGAGGAGGAGGAGGAGGAGGAGGAGTAGGATAAACCCTCTTAAAACTGGTTTAATTTCTCATCTGGAGAGGCGGAAGACCGAAAAATTCCGAGGCCATGGCCGGGGTCTCAGCCTGGCCTCTTTATACAATATTGGAATTCCTTCGCTGGCCGACCCCAACGTCCAGCTTCTCTAAACCTTCCATCTCTCCCCAGCTGCTGCTGTGGTGGTGGTGGTGATGGTCCAGTGTTAATTCCACCACTATTACCACCAGCAATACCACTACCACCACCTCTACCACCAATAGCACTACCACCACCACACCACCACCACTACCATCACCATCAACCACCACCACCACCATCAACCACCACCATACCACCACCACCACCACTACCACCACCATCACCACCACCATCACCTACCATCCACCACCACCATCACCACCACTACCATCACCAATACCACCACCACCACCACTACCACCACCACCACTCACCACACCACCACCACCACCACCACCACCACCACCACCACCATCACCACCACTACCATCACCACCACCACCACTACCACCACTACCACCACCATCACCACCATCACATCACCACCTACCACCACCATCACCACCACTACCATCACCATCACCATCACCACCACCACCACCACTAGGACGGCTGAGAACATATTAAGTTTTCAGTGACAGCGCCACTGCACTTACCACCACCACCCCCACTACTCCCACCACCCACCAATTCCCCCACACCCACCTCACGCCACTACCCCAAACTCTCCTTTTCATGCTCTTATTTCTACTATTCTCATTCTCTTATTTTCCATTTCCTTTTCTTATTTTTATTTTATTTATATCTTTCCAGCGTTTTACAGTGTTTATATTCAGGCAATAATTTCTACTTCAGATACTGTTATTGGATATTCTCCTTTGTGTCTCTTTTATCACGTTGTTTGCCTCTTCCTTTCTTTGGGTTCTCTTATTTCCTCGTTCCTATTTTCTGACTTAGTTTTCGTTATTTCCTTTTTTTCTTATTATTTGATTTTGCGGTGTTTATTTTATATTCTCCTTTGTCGTTCTTTTTACATCTTTAAATCATTTTCTTCCTTTATTTTCCATACTATGATATTTTGAACACTTACTTTCTGTATCCTAAGCTAAATTAACCTAAATTATCCCAACAAGACCTAACCTAACCCAACTTAATTTAACAAAACCTTATTTAGCCTTAACCTAACCCAACCTAACCAAACCAAACCAGAACTAGTGTTAATTTAGCTCAGAGTAAAAGTGTTTTGCTGGAATCTTGTAAAAAAAAGTAAAATATTGGGTGAAATTTTTTCCAATATTTTTTTGTGGAGAGAATTTTGACGAACATTTTATTCTATATCTTCGATGGTATTTTGTCCCGTGTGAGAAAAGAATACGGGGGATTTTGTTTTCGGGGCTTTTCTACAACAAAAGATATCCTATTATTATTTCCGTGCCAGTGGTAATTTTTACTCGGATGGGTTTCTGTCCAGTTGAATTCTGCCCGTACAACACTTTCCTATTTCTGTCTCACCTCCATATAGGGGATGGTGAGGCCTACAAATTCTCCTTCAGCTATTCCGAGGAGATCTCAGAAGCCGTTTGTGGTTCCCCGAGAAATTTATGACCCACTGGTGTAGGGAGAAATATTGGAGCTGAAATGATCTGTAACTATTTTGCGAGGCTCCGTGTATCGATTCCTCTCAACTCACCTCCTCTTGTTGAACCTCTATTTATGGCCCAGATCCTCATTTCTATTATCATTAAACTTAGTGTCAATATGGCGTTTTTTGCTTTGTTACCATATAGAAGCCTAATTAATATGATAACAAATACAACAACGACGAAATGCTTTACTCACTGACGCTTCATTCATTCATTCATTATTTAACGATATTTATTGAAGGTTTAAGAAATTATAGACGACGTAAACTGGAGAGACTATCAACTAACACTTCACGCCAGCTATTGAGAAGTGAAGAAAGTAAATAACACGCACTTATTTTTTTAAATTAAAATTATTGGATTTTGAAGAGCTGCCAATGTCAATATGTATAACCCGACTTTTAATGCATATTCTCAAATTAATGTTAAAGACAAGTATATACACATGATCATACATACTATCTATACATATCTGAATACAATTTACATACCCCCTGTACATACATACATACACACATATACAAGCAGTGGGAAGGATTTACACGAATCATAAACTATATGTAAAGGTTTGTGAAAAGATTATAAGCTATTAGTGATATTTAACAAGAATTAAGCTCACAAACAGCATCATAAACAGGGGATAAAAGGCTTAAATACGTATCACAGTTGGCGAGGGAATGTCCTGTGTGTTGTTGATGGTGAACCTCAGCCTTGATGCCACAAAACAGGAGTGATGAGAGATAGATGGACAGATAGAGAGTAAATGTAAGACAGATAGATAGATCGATAGATATTCAGTCAAATCATCACAAAAGTTCACACTGACTCAGTATGCACTATACTGTATATAGACAATGCAGGTATACAAACAATGTATCAAGATTGCAGGTATACAAATAATATACACAGACACTTTAGGTAAACATATATGGAATAATTTTGTTCATTTAATTTTGTTTTAAAAAGCATCGTTTGCTTGATAGTAATGTAATTGGTTGAGTCAAGTAGTACAGGAAGGTTAAACACTGAAACCTTTGACTGTACTGTACTGAGGTAAGGATAGCAAGGGAGGCGAAGACAAACCCCAAAGGATTCTACCAAATGTATCAAACTAAAACACGAGAAAAGATTGGACCAATACTGTCAGACACCGGCGAGCTCACTGATAACGACAGAGAAATGAGCAATAATTTGAATCAATATTTTTCAACAGTTTTCACCACCGAAAATTTAAACATGATACCCGAGGCACCGACTCTATTCAGAGATAGTGAAGAAAACAAATTAAGTGAGATAGTAGTGACTAGTAACGATGTTAGTAAGCAAATGGACAAACTAAAGCCTAATAAGTCACCTGGTCCCGATGAGATATTTGCCAGAGTATTAAAGGAATGTAAGGAAGAGCTTAGTATGCCCTTAGCAAAGTTGTTTAACATGTCCTTAAAAACAGGTGTAGTACCAGAATCCTGGAGGATAGCGAATGTAATACCGATTTTCAAGAAGGGGGATAGATCACTATCCTCTAACTACCGCCCAATCAGTCTAACATCAATAGTAGGCAAATTACTGGAAGCAATCATCTCAAACTCTATTCGAAATCACCTGGAGAAGCACAGATTGATCAATGATTCCCAGCATGGCTTCACAAGCGGACGCTCTTGCCTAACTAATCTATTAACATTCTTTTCATCAGTTTTCGAATCGGTGGACGAGGGGCACAATTATGATGTGGTATATCTCGACTTTAGCAAAGCCTTCGACATAGTCCCCCACGAAAGACTAATTAGAAAGGTAGAAGCACATGGCATCAAAGGTGACATCCTCAAATGGATTAGGGCGTGGTTACAGGACAGGAAACAGCGAGTGAGCATTAACGGCACTAAGTCCCATTGGAGCAACGTCACAAGTGGTGTTCCCCAAGGCTCAGTACTTGGACCATTATTATTTATTATATACATAAACGACATAGATATCGGCATAGACAGCAACATAACTAAATTTGCTGATGACACTAAAATAGGACGTGTTATTAAATCTGACGAGGACTCGGCAAAACTACAGGAAGATCTAAACAAATTTTTCGAATGGTCTGAAAAATGGCAGATGAAATTCAACGTCGACAAATGTAAAGTTCTCAGTATAGGAGATGTAAACAGGGAAACCAGATACCAGATGAACAACGATGCCATTGAGAAATCCGACTGCGAGAGAGATTTAGGAGTAATGATAAGTAGGAACCTTAAACCAAGTAAACAATGTGTTTTTGCTCGTAACAAGGCTAATAAAGTACTTGGGTTCATTATAATCTGTGTGGCATACCATCCGCCTCGATCACCCACCAGAGACACTCTTATCAATCATCTCATCACCACCTCAGACCACCTCAGAGTTAGGTACCCATGTGCCAAGTTAGTATTATGTGGGGATTTAAATGAAATTGACACCACTGATATCCAGGACCAGCTATCACTATCACAAGTTGTGACCTTCCCCACACACGGTCAAAACACCCTTGACCTTATCTTAACTGACTTAGCGGACCAGTACCAACCTCCTCAACCACTGCCTCCTATCGGGTGTAGCACACACTTATCAGTGCTCTGGTCCCCTGCTGCCACTCCCACTCAAGTACAGAGACCCTACATCAAGACCTACAGGCCGATTACTGACTCTGCAGTGCGCCTCTTTGGGCAGTGGATAGTTCACTATCCCTGGACTGAAGTACTTAGCGTGGATGACGTGGAAACCAAATGGATAAATTATACCAACACCACCACGGAAGCTCACCACCACTTCTTCCCCGAGAAGTCCGTCAGATCTCACCCAGCTGACTTGTCCTGGATCACACCTCGGATCAAAAGACAATGCAACAGAGAGACAGAGCCTTTCATCTCAATGACCACATCCGCTACAGGTCACTTCGCAACAGAGTCATCCGCGAAATACGCACTGCAAAGAAGTCCCACTACCCAACCAAATTACAACACCTGAAGCAGACCAACATCAGTCAATGGTATGGTAAGCTTAAAGAACTCTGTGGACTAAACAATATGACACACCCCCTCCCCTTCCTTAGCCACCTCACTAATGTTGACGCAGCTGAGCAAACAAATAACCATTTCGCTACTATATGCCAGACGCTCCCACGGCTTGACACAACCACTCTCCCTGCTTACCTACCAGCCCCCCTTCCCACTGACTTAGTAGAGGAATTTGACGTAGCAAAACGCCTGGACAAACTAAAATTAAAACGCTCTACCACCCCCATTGACTTACCAATGAAACTATTCAAGGAGTTCTCCCCGGAGCTTGCTAAACCCCTCTGCTCCATCATCAATGCTTCTCTCAGTCAAGCCAGATGCCCAGCTGACTGGAAGACCTCTTATGTATCACCAGTGCCCAAGTCAACCAGCCCACAATCCTTAAATCAGCTACGACCTATTGCAATCACCCCAATACCCAGCCTAATCTGTGAAAGTTTTGTGTTTGACTGGGCTTATGCTGATATTGCAGGAGTCGTAGACCCTCAGCAATTTGGCAACATGAAAACTTCCTCCACCACTCACTGTCTTGTCAGCTTTCTCGATTACATATACCGCCATCTCGAGAAACGAAAAACGTCTGTAGCTGTCGCCTTCATTGATTTCACTAAAGCGTTCGACCTAGTCGACCACAATATAATCATAAACAAAGCTATTGACCTCGGGCTTCGGAGAAGTCTCATACCATGGCTTACAGACTTCCTCAGTGACCGACGCCAAGCTGTACGCTTCCGAGGGGCTGTCTCCACCTTTCAGTCACTCACCTGTGGCGTCCCCCAAGGCACCAAGATGGGACCACTCTGCTTCCTTATGCTCATCAATGATGCCCTAAGAGAAACCCCTGCTCGCTGGAAATATGTCGACGACTCCACCATTGGGATCAGCGTCAACAATTCTGCTCCCAACTATACCGCCCTTCAGGATTTATTGAACAGTCTCCAAAACTGGGCCACCAACAACCATGTCACCATCAACCATACCAAGACCATGGTTATGCACATCAACCTCTCCTCCGACATTGTCCCACCTCCTTCCATTACCCTAGGTCCGAACACACTCCAGGTTGTAGATTCCACGAAGCTCCTCGGCGTCACCATAGACAACAAACTAAATTGGAAACCACACGTCAGTGAAGTTGTCAAATCCTCCAGTTTCCGTCTCCACCTCCTCCGCCGACTCAAGTCCCTCGGAGTTCCTGCACACGAGCTCCTCAGTGTATACACAACATTCATACTTCCCAAGCTCACCCATGCCTCCCCCACCTGGTCTTCCTCCCTAAATGCCACACAACGTAAACACCTAGAAAAAGTGCAAAAGAGGGCATGCAAGATTATTCTCTCCCCTTCCTACTCCACATATCAAGAAGCGCTCAACACACTGACCCTTTCGACTCTCACTGACCATCACCACGGCCTCATCTGCAAATTTGGTAAGAAGCTTCTACACCATCCCCGACACCGGCCCCTACTACCACCTGAGATCCCCTGTCCGAGAATTGCTGTTCGACACCACAACCGCATCCAGCCCATACGTGCACGAACTGATCGCTATAAGAACAGCCCAGTCCCAACCATTGTAAAATTATCAATAACATGTAATAAATCAGTGTATTCACTCCCAGTAAACACTGCTCCCTACACTGTCACTATGTTGAAATGAACTGTAGTTTGAGCTGATCCCCATCTAAGTTATTATATGTCTTATTTGTGTCACTTATGTCACTTGTATACTATTTGTAATTCGTAACCCATTCCCCAAATATGTAACTGTATATTTTCAGCCTTCTGGCTGCCAAGCTCTTTCAATAAACCGTTAATTATTATTATTATTATTATTATTATTAGTTACAAGACTAGCGAGGTTGTAGTGGACGTCTCCTCTACAAACTAACTGCGTAGCTGCACACCACCTGCTATCACATTCCAATGTGCCGCCTTCCCTAGCAACCAACCAGATGTTACCGTATCTTAGCAACGAAACTATTCACCGGCTACTTCTCGGGTTTTCCCACCATGACTCATGGCGGCTGCTGCGGGGTATATAAGCTCTGTCTCTCCCTTGAGATTCAGTCTGAACAATCTTCTTGAACAAGCAACACCTCCTCCTCTGCCGCTGCCTGGCGACCCTCGCCTCTCCTCCGCCTGCCTGGCGGTCCTCGCTCCCGCCAGCGAGCATGCCCTTCTCTGAGCTTCCTCACCAACCAACTCTCATTCTGCCCATTTTCCTGAACAAGCAACATCTCCTCCAGCAAGCTCCACGCTGTTAACATTTCATTCAACCAGGAGGCCAGCAACAGACAACATTAATATCTCGATACCCCTACAATGGTGACTCCCGGAGATTAGCACTCACACAGGATGGAGGAGACACTGATCACGCTCCCAGTCTTCAAGCAGACACCGGCTCCTCTTCCTGCCCCACGCACCACATTCTGACGACCCCAGCACACCCGTCCTGCCTCAGACGCCGACCCCGGCCCAGCAGTACCTGCCGTGAGGGAAGCACACAACATCCATCGCCTCCACACCCCCTCTTTTCTCCCTCAGGTACTCCCTGCTAATGTCCTGCACCCTGCTGCTGTCGTGGACCCAGCTGCTGTCACGAGCCCTAATCCGCTTCTGCTGACCCAGCCCCTGCTCCTGATCCAGGCCCACACACACCCCAGCAGGCACATCTGACGACCCTGTACCTGTCGTGAGGGAAGCACAACATCCATCGCCTCCACACACCCTTTTTCTCCCTTCTCCCACAGATAGTGTGTATCTAGACAGTTGTATTTCAGCGATCGGCTCATCACGCCATCGCCGTTGTCTCACATGAGGCATGCACCGCCCGGTCTTCCTCACATGTGCTAAGCAACTCTACAATCAACAAGTCTCCTACACCGCCTGGAGGGGAGGGGGAGTATTGTAGTGGACGTCTCCTCTACAAACTAACTGCGTAGCTGCACACCACCTGCTATCACATTCCAATGTGCCGCCTTCCCTAGCAACCAACCAGATGTTACCGTATCTTAGCAACGAAACTATTCACCGGCTACTTCTCGGGTTTTCCCACCATGACTCATGGCGGCTGCTGCGGGGTATATAAGCTCTGTCTCTCCCTTGAGATTCAGTCTGACCAATCTTCTTGAACAAGCAACACCTCCTCCTCTGCCGCTGCCTGGCGACCCTCGCCTCTCCTCCGCCTGCCTGGCGGTCCTCGCTCCCGCCAGCGAGCATGTCCTTCTCTGAGCTTCCTCACCAACCAACTCTCATTCTGCCCATTTTCCTGAACAAGCAACATCTCCTCCAGCAAGCTCCACGCTGTTAACATTTCATTCAACCAGGAGGCCAGCAACAGGCAACACCTTCTCTAACGAAGCTCCTGCACATCTACCTCCTTCAACACGATACTCCCGAACGTCTTCTACTGAGCTGCTCCCCACCACACGGCATCTCCAGCACCAGACTGTCTATCATATAACTTATATATATATTATATAAGTAAACCACATTAGAGTTTCCTTCCATCCTGAGTGCTAGACAACTTTAATATCTCGATACCCCTACAATGGAGGTGCTGTGTGGTGAGGGGCTGCTTGGTAGAGACGTGCGGTGAGTAGCTTGTTGAAGGAGGTAGATGTGCAGGAGCTTCGTTAGAGAAGGTGTTGCCTGTTGCTGGCCATTGTAGTGGACGTCTCCTCTACAAGGTCATCCTAAAACTGTATCTTACTCTTGTGAGACCACACCTGGATTACGCAGTTCAGTTCTGGTCACCGTATTACAGAATGGATATAGAATCCTTGGAAAGAATTCAGAGGAGAATGACAAGACTAATCCCGGGCATTAGGAACCTTGAGTATAGAGACAGGTTAAAGCATCTTAATTTGCACTCCCTCGAGAGACGTAGAGCGAGGGGCGACCTGATAGAGGTGTATAAGTGGAAGGCAGGGCTAAACAAAGGGGACATTACAAAGGTACTCAAACTATCCAACCAGGAGCGAACTCGAAACAATGGTTTTAAATTAGATAAATTTAGATTTAGGCGTGAAATCGGTAAACACTGGTTTGGAAACAGAGTCGTGGATGAATGGAACAAGTTACCAAATATCATCATTAACTCGAATACGCTGAATAGCTTCAAACATAGGTTGGATGCTTATATGAGCAATAGGGGTTGGGTGTAAACGGGACTGCCCAGTATGGGCCAATAGGCCCGCTGCAGTTTCCTCCATTCTTATGTTCTTATGTTCTTATGTACTGTACTGCCTGCTGGTTAACACTCTAGAGAACACGACCGAAATTAATGCACACTCGCCAGGGTTTAAGTAGTCATCCTCTTACACTCTAAGCTCTTCATATTTTCTATTTATTTTTTATATATATATTAAGCCCTTTATGGTTCTACGTGCCCATATAGCCTCCGTACATTAGTTGTAAAACCCGTACGATATCCCCCCCCCCAAGTTCTGAGTTGCTGATTTTGATAATTAACGAAATGCAACGAAAAGTTTTAATTTCTAATATAAATAAAGATTAGTCAATAAATGATTTAGGAAATTAAAACAATCTAAATATTTATTGTATTCTAAATGTTTTTCTGTGTTTTATTTGCTTCCTAGGGCTTAAAAAAATATATATAAAAAGTTAAAAATAACTAAATAAATAAATCAATAAATGTTAAAATGTCAAAATATCGTTACAAAAATAGAGAGGAAAGTTGGAAAGGTTTCAATAAGCCGAACAATTCCGAAAGTCACACTGGCTTGCCACCAATTAGTACGACTTAGAGAGGTTCAACTGCATCACTCTCTTACAAGCCTTTCCCGCCCGCTGTAATGATGGGTGATGACAGCAACCTCAGCACCCACAACCATCTCTCGGTCTCTCTCTCTCTCTCTGACAGTAGTACCACAGCTGGTCCCTTAACCATTGGAAAATACTAATTGTTATGCATTTTGTAGGGGTTTAAATCAGGGTAATGGCTTAATTTTGAAATTTCCACCGCCTATGACCAGTACATCATCCCTCTTATTTGTTTTTCATTTCACCACTTATCAGCCGTTCGGGCGGTTGGTCCCTCTATCGTCTATCCAGTGTTAGTACAGGAGACGGGAGACCACGAAACCTGTGATGTTTGGTAGTGAGGGTCACACAGGTTAACACCCTTCTCACATATGTCCGGTGCTCAGCGGGACTCCAACCCTTGACATAATTATGACACACTCGTTACCACACATTAAAAAAATATATTTACCAGAATTCCAATTTCCTGGTGCGAAAACAAAAGCTAAACATTGTCAGTTTAAAAGGAATTTAAGATAATAAATAAATAAATAAATAAATATATATATATATATATATATATATATATATATATATATATATATATATATATATATATATATATATATATATATATATATATATATATATATATATATATATATATATATATATATATATATTGGTGAATTCCATGTCATGCTAGTATAAAAAATAGATGTGTTTAACTGGGTTTGGTCTAATTGTAATCTAACAACGGAACGGTAAAAAAAATATTCCAAAACTTACGTAAAGCGAGTAATTGTCAGGTGTAAACGAGTGAACTTAATTAAAGGGTCATTAACGAGACTAATTAATTACCTGAATTGACTGCATGTTCGAGAGAGAGAGAGAGAGAGAGAGAGAGAGAGAGAGAGAGAGAGAGAGAGAGAGAGAGAGAGAGAGAAGTGGTATTGTACAAGTATTTTCACACTAGGACATATTATGGTGAACGGCTAAAGAACAACAACCAACTTGTTAACCTGGATTTTGGCAAGACTGGTGAATCAGAAATATCTATACGGCATTGTCAATTCATTACTCTGTTCACCTTATCCACCTAATGTTCTCAATTCCATAGTTTGAGCTGGTAAACTGTTCACAAAGATCTACCACCCTCTGTCTGAATAAGTATATCTTTATATTCGCTCTACTTGATAACTTGGCGAGCTTGAAGTTACAGTAATGTCCACTCGTGTTGGTAGTGTGTAACATCACGAAAAATGGCCCGATTCATGTCTTCTATTTTCAGAATCAGGAATACAGGGTTATTTCACCAATATGCTTAGTAATTGAAATATTTACTAAAGTGTCAATGTAAATTAAACAAAAAAAGTAAGCATTCAATGTATTATATTCAATTACCTACAGTTGATCATGTGAACTTGGTATAAACAAGTATATAAATCTGTCTGCGATCTTTTCCAAACAGATAATATATACCAGATTATTGTTGGTATTATTTCTGGATGTAGAATACACAGCGTACGTATAAAAATTACTATAATGGTAGGGTTTTAACATTTCTTTAACCTCCCAAAGGCTGGGTTTACGTTTTCTCTAACGGATATTAATTTGTTCGAACTTCTTTGAAGATAAAATATACGATTTTTTAAATTAAATTTGTTTGATTTAATCTTAAAATAAACATTAAAATAATTATTATTCTTTTATATGTGTATTTAAACTTTAATAACAATGTTTAACTTGCGTGATAAATGTAATGGAATGAAAGCAGCTGAACAACATTGAGGGACTCGGACGCGGGAGGTCGTAGTGGTGCCGGGGTGACTGTTTACAAGCGACCCACGATGGCAACAGAACGATACAGTTTCTCTCTCACCACTTTTAGGTAAATATCACTCACTATTATATTAAAATGTTAGTGATGTATCCATATATAAATACTGAAGTACCTCAAGAAAAGGGACATTGTATTTTAAGCTGGTTAATGGCTAGACGGCAGTAGTTAGCCGGGGTTGTCATTCCTTCATTCATGACTGGCATGTTTTGAGGGAGTCAGGAGGTATTCGATATAAAGTATTAATTTACCGTGTTTCTTATAGGCTTGTGAATTTGAGTGAATAAGGCTTGGAAACCGTAGGAAATTTCGAAGTGATTTATATAGTTATTTTGGTTAGGTTGCTTCATCATAGAGTACTCTGGCTCGAGGGTCTGGGTGAACTAACTACAGAAAATTATTTTATAGAAGAACAACTTTTTCATTTAATATCCTCCATTAATGACGAATAGTTGCAATTTTCATATTGTTTTGGTGAATTTACAATATCTTTGTTTTAATACTTAAAAAAAAAGTAGTATGTGCTGTAAAAAAAAAAAATTCTTTGAAAACCTCTTATATCAACCAAAACCATAATGAGAACTAAACATATATACATGTATAAGCTTAACCTGTCCACAACTACCCTGAGATTGTCATGGCATGGTGAGGTTAAGTTCAGTTTAGGTTTGGTTCTGTTAAATTGGGTTTGGTTAGGACAGGTTAGGCTTGGTCAGGTCTGATACTCTTTAACACTATTACCAGATTTACAATTTGAGTAATGGGTAATTATTTACAACTTCACAGCTGCTGATTTTTCATAAAAACCGAATTTAAAAAAATGAGATCTCACTGTTTTATAGTGGACACTGTCATAGTTATGGAAAATGTGTTCAAAATTGGTTATTTTTAAATTAAATCTAAACTAACCTTAGTCGAGAAGAAAAACAAGTGGCAGAAGCATTATTGGAAGACCACCAACCTAATCAAAGAAACCTACTAACTTCCGAGCTGTGAGGCTCAACCCTCCGGACCCCCCAGCATATTAAACAGAAAGAACTTACTATTATATGGTGTAATTTTACGTTTTTTGTGTATGTGAGAACAGCCACCTGACCCGTGTGTCTCATGAACATACACTGGCGATTGACTGTGTACTGCCGCATCATACCAAGAAAGACAAAATAGTGCTCACTTTGTTGCCTAATTCTTTACCAGACGAAGCAATTTCCATAAAAATGCTTATTATATCAGAACTCACTGATGAAAATATAGTAAGAATATAAACATCAAAACAAATAACGCGTCAGTTGTGAAGTCCCTCAGTTTAGCCGAGTACAGTAATGTTATTTTAGCAAATTTTTCCTCCTGAACATAAATCCACGTTAATGCACTATAACGCCACATTTTCTGTTTACATGACAAGTGTTCCCAACAACTGCTACATTATTATTGTGTAGTACTTTGTTTATAATATAAAATTATTTTTGATTGTTCATAAATACAGGTACAGTATATATTATGCAGGATTAAGCAGTTACTTTTTCTTTTCAGCCCTTCTGGGAAATTGGTGCAGATAGAATATGCACTTGCAGCAGTGGCTGCTGGTGCTCCAGCAGTGGGCATCAAAGCAAAGGATGGTGTCGTATTGGCCACAGAGAAGAAGCACAAGTCTATCTTGGTAGAGGAACACTCCATCATCAAGGTGGAGATGATCACCGACCACATAGGCATGGTGTACAGTGGTGCGTAATATTCCACTGAATATCTCAAGCCTTGTGACATCCATGTTTACCCAATACGTTACACATGACCCATACAACCTTGCCTTCCAGTCATTAAGGATTCACTCCCACAGTTTTTCCTGGTTCATGCTCCTCTAGCCTGTAACTAATTCATGGTCAACTTTTCTTCAGTCATGCTTATACTGGTCATTTTTCCCCCTATAAATATTTTAAAGCAAATGGTCCATAACTAATCATATGTTTAGTTATGTACAATTTAGTGGCTCTGAACCCAACTACTTTACACCAGATTCCCTCTTTTTAATCACATGCAGTTTCATGTGGCTTTTAATCCATCTATCTCATGTGTTCCTTCTTGATTCATACAGTTGTTTAATTGACCTTTAATTTGTAGGAATGGGTCCCGATTATCGCCTTCTGGTTCGTCAAGCCCGAAAAGTTGCACAGCAGTATTTCCGTACGTACCTGGAACCTATCCCAACCACTCAGTTGGTTCAGCGTCTAGCAGCTATCATGCAAGAATATACACAGTCTGGGTAGGTAAAAACTTTGCCCTCTTTATTATCTAACGCTCATCTTTCGTAGAAATTGGCACAAGGCCTCGTTACATATCTCAATTGCTGCACAGTTAAATTTTTAGGTATCGATTAGGCTTCACACTTTCTTTACCTTGTTGTGGTTTACTTCTTGTACTTTCCTCATATGTTTTTGCTTTGTTCACTGATATATATACTTCTTTTCACACATTTTTAAATGTTTAACATTTAAAATAAAACCAAAACCATGCTTTAGGGCTTTTAAGTACAGGTTTCCTTCCCTTTACAGAAGCCATAATATAGTATAACTAAAGATGAGTTGCTGCAGGGAAAAAACTTGATCCCCAAGACATGATAAAACCATCATTCTGAAGTACAGTACACCAGATATTCCCATCAAATGTTACTTATTTTGTATTGTAGGAAATTAAAATGTAAGAAATTACTACAGTACTAAATAATCATTAGTTTTCTTTCTCTCTTTGATGTAGCTTATAACATTTGGTGTGCCTCATACACTTGGGACCAATGTGTATTTAATAAGGAACTATCATTCTTGCAGAGGAGTGCGACCATTTGGGGTGAGTCTGCTTATCTGTGGGTGGGACACCGACAGACCATACCTCTTCCAGTGTGATCCATCAGGTGCTTATTTCCCTTGGAAAGCTACTGCCATGGGCAAGAACTTCATAAATGGAAAAACTTTCCTTGAAAAGAGGTAAGAACTTTTGCTTTGTTATTGAAAAAAATATCAAGACTTAGATTTAATGACATCAGACGGATGTCTAGAAAAGATTTTATTATTTTTTATAAAATGGAAAACCACAAAAGTGAAATTGAAATCAAGAATGAATTGTATGGTTAGAAGTTGGCTGTGCTGGACTAACAGAAAAGAAGTATATACAGTATGAAAATTAAATACAAGATGTGAGAGATAAAAGGAGAAGTACTGTACTGTGATATTGTAAAGACAGTACAAAAATTTTTAAGGATTGCTAAATACGAGTGGAATAAAGATTGAGAGAAGGGTTTTAACAAAGCTTTAAAAAATTAAAATTTGTCTAGGAAGTGTACATAATCAGAGGGAGAACAAATGGAAATATTAATTAAGAATAAAAAGGTTGAGAAATAAGGGAGGATATTTTGAGAACAGTAATTGCTAAATGTAACAGGTGAGAGGAATGCTGTTATCTTATATAGGATGCCAAGGAATGAAGAGAGGAACATATTGATAACTAAGGAAAAGGTGAGACAGGTTTTAAGAAACCTTAGGAATATGGAGGAATGGATGGAACCCCTGTGGAAGTGTTAAGGATGGGAGGTGAAAAAAAAAGATAGAATGAATGAATGACAAGAACACCTATCACCCTTTCCTAAAGTCTAACCAAAACTGCATCAGTGAAGCAATGACTTTTCCAAATATTGCTTCAAGTTTAAGTGCCTTAAATGTTTAAAATTTCAGTCTTTGAAAGCAACCTTTTTTATCTTCACTATAAGTTTAGGGTCCACATTTATCTCAGTTGGCTGTATCACAGCAGTTGTTAGGACACATGTCTGTGATATAGGAAGGGCTTATTGTGATTCCCTCACCCCATCCTCCTGCTCCCTCTTGATCTTCTCTTCTTCCTACATTCTTTTATGGACTTTGATTTCCCATTCTCTCGGTATGTTTGTCTGACTCTGGTCAGCACCTTATTCCTCACTTCTTACATCCCTCATCTCTCTGACATCCATATTTCTTGTTCTTTGCACCCTATGCACACCACATATTGCTATCATATCATATCTGTTTAATTTGTTTCTTCCTCTTGCATCCAGAAACCTCACTCCATTCCTATATACACACAGTAATGAGAGGGCATCAGTTCCCCTATATAGTTGTGATTGAAAGACTTCTTTCTCCACCTCATTTACTCAGAATATGGATTCATTAAGTTTAATTTGATTTGAGTCTCTGAGTGCTGGTCGGCTTTATCATCACTTAACTGCTATTCTTTAGGTACAATGAAGATCTTGAACTGGATGATGCTGTACACACTGCCATTTTGACCCTGAAGGAGAGCTTTGAAGGTCAAATGAGCAGTGACAATATCGAGATCGGCATTTGCAACTCCAGGGGATTCCGTAGACTGACTCCGGCAGAGGTGCAAGATTATTTAGCAAATATTGCTTAAATGTAGTGTACATCAGTAACATCATCCTGGAACTTTGCTGAATTTATATTGCAGAGTTAATGCCATGGTACTTGTTGACACACACAAGGCTGGTATGCTATAAATTTTATAACATGTTAGTTGAAAAAAGGGCACATTTTTGTGTTGTATGTGGTGGCATTTGTGCAAAGATCATAATTTTTGCAAACCTCTCATTGTGGTACGCAGTTGTGGCCAGTCTTTCTCATGTAATATTTGTTGACATGGTTGTAACGGTTTATCACAGAAATGTTTGTGTAATTTATGAAGGACAGCAGATTCGTTTCTCATAGACTTATGGTCATTAATATTGTTTTACTAAGGAATTTTCATAATGAATAAATACATTGTGTAATACAAATGAATGCTTGTGATTTCTTCCTAATTGATTCTTGTAATATTTGGTTAGTATTACATTACAGTACAACATTCAAGTGGCCTTTGTTCACATCCAAAATATTCTATAAGTGACCAGATCCTCTGTTCACTACAGTAAACCCTCACTTTACGCGGTTAATGTAACCCGGAGGGTCCCACGTAAAGTGAGAAACGCGTAAAGTGAATAACATAACATATGGGATTAATTGAAATGGAGTCCGGGCCGATCCCCAAACTCCACTTTTTGACGACACACAACTATGTTGTAGTAAAAATTTTATCTTAACTTTATGATGGTATGAAAAAACAAGTAATATAGAAGAGGTTAGGTTAGGAAAGATAAAGGTTAGGTTAGAAAACTAAAAATTAGGTGTAACACTTACGGTAGTAGAAGAGATGGGTCGGCATACGGGGATGGAGGCTGGTTCCGAGGCAGAGGGCAGATTACTGGCCCTCAGGTGAATCACCATCACTGTCACTTACAGTTGTCAGGGCTTCCCTGACAAATCCCTCAAAGTCATCTTCACTGTCACTATCACTGGCTTGGGCTGGCTGTGGTGGGTTGCGGGCGAAGAAATCTGTTATGCTTTGCTGACGGCTGGCGTTGATGTCGTGATACACCTTGATGTACGGCTCTATAGCCTGCACCAGCCGGGTATGGAAGACTTCATAGCGGTCATCGTCATTGTCGCGGGAAAGGAAGGACTTCATCTTCTCTGCACACTCCATGGCACCCTTAATATCACTATGACTTAAATTGTGTTCTTCGGAGAATGACGCACCTTCTTCCTCCTCTTCACTGACGTGTTCTTCTTCCAACATCTCGTCGACAGTCACTTCAGGATCTCTGATCACCTCCAGGATGTCGTCGTTGGTGGTCTCGGAGAAGCCTGGAACTGTAACAGTCTGCGCAGCTTCTCTGGCAAGGTCCACTGCTAATGCAACATTCTGAACCTCACCAGTCACAGATTGACTCCTCCTCTCAACTGGTATTCCATGCAACACATGTCTCCATGCGTGACGAATTGTAGCAATAGACAGCTGATCCCATGACTCCACCAAGAAGTCCACAGCTTTCTTGATGTTAAATACTCTCCAGAATTGTTTGAAGAGTATTTTTTGCTGTTCCAACTGTTGATCCTCATCTTCTTCGCTCTTGCTATCGGTGGTGGTGTCACTCAGGTTACGCAACTCTTCCCTGGTGTTGGTGTAGTCGTTCAGGAGCTGGAATTTTTTGGTTGAGAATGCAGCTTTCACATTGCAAATCAACTCCTGGTCCATGGGCTGGATTAATGACGTAGTGTTGGGAGGAAGGAAGACCACTTTTACATTGGGGTGACGATCTAACAGTAGGGGCGAGTGTCCTGGTGCGTTGTCCAGCAGCAACAAAATATTGAATGGCACATTCTGTCGCTCACAGAATTTTTTTACATCGGGAACAAAACAGTCATCAAACCAGGAGAGGGACAGTGTAGAGAACATCCACGCCTTACGTGCGGTCAGCCAGTGGACATTTAGCTTGGTCATGTCCATGGTTTTGTAGGCGTGCGGCTTGCGTGCTGTGTGGATCACCGATAACTTGAGCTTACAGGTACCGGAGGCATTGGTGGTAAACAGGACGGTGATGCGTTCCTTCTGCATTTTCCGGCCCCGAATCCTGCTGGCATTCTTCACAACGAAGGACTTGGAAGGTAGCTTTTTCCAGAAAAGACCAGATTCGTCCATGTTAAACACCTGGTCGTCACTGTACTGTCCTTCCTCCATAATCTCACGTAAAAACGGAGGAAATTCCCGAGCCGCAGCACGATCAGCACTCGCTTCTTCACCACCAATGTTTATATTGGTGATCTTGTTCCGGATCTTAAACCTCTGTAACCACCCAGAGGAAGCATTAAAGGGTTTGGGCTCTGAAGTTCCCATCTTTCGTGCCACTGCCATGTACAGTTCACGTGCGTAGTCCTTAACAGAGCGCGTGTCGACCGCCATGTTCCGTCGCGCCTGACGCACCAAGTACCTCACAAGTAATTTTTCTGTCTTGAGAAGCACCTGGTTGTGAAAATACTTGATCATAGAAGCACCTGTAGACTTTGTGATCTTCATGTGCTCCTTTATCTTGGCTGAATCCTTCTTTATAGTCCGGATCGTAGATTCGTTCACACCATGCTGGCGCGCCAAATCAACCTGCCTTGTTCCTTTCTCCAACTCTTGGATGATGGTATACTTCACCTCGTAGCTTAAGGAACGTCGTGTCTTCTTTGGTTTAGTGCCGCTGGGTCCAGGTAAGGAAAGGTTTCTCTCTGGGGGTGGTGGTCCGGCGGAAGCCATTTTACGGAACAATGGATGCGCGTTTACACGGAGTGGCCTTGAGGGATGAAACTGCCGCGGCTAGGTCAAGCGTCGTCTTTCCTCCCTCCCTCCCTCCCCCGGGTGGACACGTCATAATACTTTAAGCCAATTACAGCTAGCAGCAGAGGGGGGTAGGGATGCATGGCCAATCACAGGTCTGATACGTCATATGACGTCAGTGATAACGCAACAAAGACACACACTGCGCAACCTTACTGCGCCGCTTGCCCAAGCGGAGGGAGGAGGAGGGAGAGGCAGGCGGGCGGGTGGCGGGTGGGGCGAATCTAAAAATAGCGTCGCGCCGGACACTCTCCGCGTAATGGGGTTCACGTACTGCGTAATGTGAGCACGTGAGGTTCTGGCAAGGCACCGCGTAAACGTGGAAACGCGGAATGCGGGACCGCGTAAAGTGAGGGTTAACTGTATATACCTGTGTCATGGACCTAACAGAGGACACACTGCTACAGGTGCACCAAGTAAGATTTATTAAACAGCCACACAGAGATTTTGGGTATGATAATTCAGAATCTAATGTTAAAAGACAAGAAAAGTTTTGTAATTTCCTTAATTTAATAAAATGAAATGATTAGAATTTATTTGGGGGATAAACTGGAAGTAGGAATGGCTTGTAAACTTCAATTTAAGTTTTCCAAGTACTGATTATCAGGTGAATTTCATTATTTTATTTGAAATTTGATGTTGTCTGGAGTGTAACAGAGGTCACTTTAGTTGAAACCATATTTGACACCTCCAGGAAAATGATGACAAATTACTGTAGAGTCAGTAAGTGAAGAATACATAAGACTAGCTGGTTCCTTTACTGATAGATAAACAGACAACAGTATTGCACTACCAGACACCCTGTATTGATTAAATGCGAGCAAAGGACGAGTTCACATACTGAAATGAAGCAGTACGACATGCAAGATACATCTCCTTTACTGATAACAAAGTTCAGGACACTTTTGAGCCCATATCACTGATAACACCTAATCATATTCATGCTCCCAAGTTACAAGATCACTTTAAATACAAATGTGGACCTAACATTTTGTGCTCTTAACAAAATTTTAGGGTATAAAGGTACAGTCATCCTCAAATTCATTACAGGTACTTAATGTTTGGTAAAGTCTGACAACTTGTTTAGATCCTATGTAGACTGATATATTACTTTAAAAACAGTTACTTAGTGATTGATGTTTGTACATGTTGAGGATTGGCTTAAACAGATACAGTATTCCATTGCAATATGGTGATTCAGGTAAGTACAAGTTGGTGATGGTGTTTAATGTTAATGTATGGGTGAGTAGTAATAAGAATGTCTGATTGATCTTCATAGCTAGCTTGTGTGTGACAATAAGAGTACTGTACTATACCGGTAATTTATTTTTAATTGAAAACTCACAAAGGACAACTCACTCATTAGAAGACAAGGTTAAGTTCAACTTATGCAACAAAATAATTTCATTAAGACCCCAGTAAAGTATGGGTACCAGAATTACAGTACAATACTATCTGTTACCAGGTAGGTCCTTGACAGTAGAACAGTTAAGGCGGTAGTATTGAAAGTACTGTACTGTATTATATGTGGGGGTGTTACAAAGGTTGCAGGGAGAGTACAATAACTTCTTTGAAGTAAGGGTTGTGAACTCTTGGGATAATCTGCCAGAGAATGTTATGATGGCCCAACAGAAAATTTTCACCAACTTAACTTAACCCAAACCTAACTGTAAATTATTGTGTCAATTGTGTTTTTTTGTAAGGCTAAGCTAAGCTAACCTCCCAACCCTAACTTAAACATCAATCTCTGTGTTAGGTGTCTATTCTTTAATGTAAATCATAACCTAACCTAATCTAACAATCGATGGCTGTGGCAGACATATGCTTGGTATTGTTGGTGGGGTGGGTCAACACTTCTAATGGCAGTATACCCACATGCAGACTTTGAAATTTATGAATTAAATAAAAATGTTACTCAGCCAGAAAATCACACATCTGTAAACTGAGCAAATGCCATATACTGTACTATACTGACCACCTGAGTGCAATATGTACACAACAACATAGGTGCATGATAATTAGCCCTAACAAGTACAGTACACTAGGGGCAGGGAAAAAACACTTTTATTTGAGTTGCAGGCTGCACTTTTCAGGCATCGTTTGTATGGCTGTAACAAACACCTGTGCAAAATTTCATGCCATTTCATGCATACTTATCCTGCCGCATCGCGAACGACTTTTTGTCAACTTGTGTATACCAAAAATTAGGTGTCATTTAATGTTTTCCAGGATAATGATAAATTTTACATGGGTGACATCGATTTAATTCACATGTTATTTTACAGGTACACCGTATAGAAAATCATTACAAGTTCATATTGAAATTCTTTTTTGTGCGGAACCTTGGCATCATTTTCCTAGACAATAATCTTTGCCTAATATATCCATCTCTCGATTCGTATCCCGTCACTTCAGTGCAAGCTTCAGTCATCACTTTTATGCCTCTCTCGACCGCCTGAGTGCTGTTTGGCCACTTGGGCACCACTAATGGTGTCTCAAGAATGTCATTAACCTGTAGATTTGACAGAGAAGCAATGTAAGGAGGCTCAGTCTTGAGTTCATTCCTCCAGTTAATCATGGAATGATAGTTTTTTGCTTGCCACTTTAGTTTCGGAGTCACCACCTTTCTCATGTTGACTACAGGAGGCACATCCTCATTCCCATCTCCATCTTTACCCTCCTCATCAGTATAGTTTAACAAATTCTCGTCAACAGCAGCATCTGAATCTTCCTCCTCCTCTTCAGATCTGCCAGTGCATTCTTCCTTTTGCTGATTCTCCTCTCTAATTTTTCTTATCATTGAGACAGCTTTTTCTCTAACAGTCATGTCCTCATCTGCACACATACCAAGAAGAAGTTGATCTGTGTGGGCGAAGTATGCATTTCTCTGGACAGCCTTCTTCACTATCGTCTCCTCCTCACTATTCAGGTGTTTCATATATAGCAGGGACTGGAATACGTTCCTTGAGCCGTGTGTTACGTAAGGGTGTATCTTGATGTAAAACCACATTGGAGCACTGAACTTTATTATTGTAATGACAATTCTTTTCAACTCATGGCTGGGTCTTGATGTTGCTACATACAGCCTGAGGATTCTACTCCATAAGGTGTTCCACCTTGACACACAGGGAGGACCTGGCTCAATAGCAGCCAAGTCATCTTCAACAACACCTGTGATAACTCCTTTACAAATCCTATACAGGTATTTCTGATCCCAGGACAGATCTTTCTCCACTTCATCATTAAACACAGGGAAATCAGGGAAACTGACTGGCTGGAAGGCGACAACTGGAAGCTCAGACAAAGACTCCTTGATCTGCTTTCCAATGGGACCACGCCAATGCTCAGGACCACTTGGTTTACCATCATAGTGATAAAAAATTGCGCGGAAAGGCAGCTCATTTCCGTGAAGCTGACATATGAAATAATGGAGCGGGTGACCAAGTAACATTTCAAGATGATGAATGACTCCATTTTCTGATCCTACATTTACATTGGTTCCATCACAACCAATACACACAATGGGCTGCTGGGTTAGATTTTTCTCCACCAGAAACTCGTGAATAGTTTTGGCAATCTGCTTTCCGTGTCCAGTCTTGGGAGTCACATGTGTGAGATATTCATTGCCAGGCTCAACCATGATGACATAATGATCTTTCACCATCATCCTCGAACTCCATTTCTCGGTCTTTCTCATTCTTTATCATCACACGAGTGGCGGTCTTCTTACCATCAAAATAGAGTGACGTCAAATTATCTAAACTAGCCATCTCAATTTCTTGCCTCTTAAATCGGTATTTTTGTCTCGCATCCCGCAGCTTATGTGGTCCAATAACCTGACTCTTGTCTGCTTAACGGTAACTATTTCAATAATTTCAAGTGCGCCAACTTACCCAGGTCTCCCCTACATTACAGTACAGTAACACAACATTGAGAAATGAAATGAGAAAAGGCTGATAATCAATATAGACATAGCTCCATACTCATCTGCAACAAGACAACTTAAATGAAATAAGAGATATGAAAAAAAAGTTGATAAACACTGAACAGAATATTGCACCGCCACAGCGGCTGTTTGGCTAGTACTGTAGGTAAATTTAAAAATTTCAGTAGAAAATGCGGCAGACTAAACCTCGACATATCAGCTTCAAATTTGGCATGGAGTCTTAGATATGTATAAGGAACAATGCCTGAAGAGTGCAGCTTTGAGCAAAATTTCACTTCCCCCTACAGTACACTATCACAAAAAGGTATCTGCCAGGATGAGTCTGCTGACTTCCATAATGCTACATGCAACTTGTGATATCCCGGGAGAGTTGGTATGCATGGCTGTGTGGCATTTGATCCTACTACATTTGGTAACCGAACTTCACATTAATTATGTCGAAATAAATGCACATTGCATTACTTACGTGAAACTCTACAGGGCAGGAAAGTGTATATCCCAATGTCTATTATCCTTGGTCTCATAATGTTTCACACACAATTATATCATAGACTCCCAATCGATTGGGAATTACAGAACTCTGCTGTGTACAGTACTGTACATACTGTATGGTACTTTCACACTTACAGTACAGTATAGTATACATAACTGCACTGACTTTACATCTTAACACCGCTTTAATGGTATTCTTGGCCGATTATATGCTGGTACAGTAATATACAGTACTGCACAACACGGATCACATACGAAAACAGCGGTGAGCGAGCGAACAAGCTTGTACAGTGGCAAAGGACAATGAACTAAGAGTGTCATGATGCAAGAGTTTGAGGAGATATACTGCATGATGCATCAGCCAATCATAGGCATCCCATGCAGTCACATGGCAGTTGTGGCCAATTGTAGCTCATGAGCACTCTGAGCTTACCCACTCATGCATCCGGCATGCATCCCCACGTAGGAAACATGATGCAAAATTCGGAAATTCGCTCCCATGCCCAGAATGAAGAGATTTATCCCAAAATGCTAAAACAAAAAATTCTGGCTATTGGCGAGTTTCGGGGATCAAGGATTTCAGCTAAAGGAGAAATTACTACCTTTATAGCCAATTTTTGTTTCAGAATGATGCTCAAGGACACCAGATTAAGAAGGGTGTCCATCTGTGGTGGAAGAGTGTTGCTGATGATGATGATGATGATGGGTGGTGGACGGGCCCAACTGGTGGTGGAACCTAACTCCCCTTACTGCACCCAGCGCCCAACCTTCCTAACCTGCGACTTCAAAGGAGCACAGAAGGTGTGGTCAGGATGATCCATTAATTTTCAGCATTCTTTGAGGTACAGTGTTAAATCCTTAGCAAAGTCAAGGTACAGTATACAATAGTTGTGTCCTATTATCATGAGTTAGGCAGGTTTGTGAACCAATTTCATGTTTCTGGGGTCTGGCATTTTTTTTTGTCATTGGGGAACCGAACCCTATTTTTCCCGTATGTTCTGTTTTTCGAGATACATAAATTCACTTAATGATTGCTTTTTTAATGAACCTAACCCATTCACATAATGAGGGATATCTGTACAGTAATCTGTTTTGTCACTCAATTACCCCCAGGTAGTAATACTTGAAGAGATGGCTGGAAGACTACCCGACAGGGTGTTTGTGCACAATGTCCAGGACCTTGTGGTGGAGAGAAATATATGTGTTCATTTAGCCATCTACAATGCAGCCAACATCTCCTTCAGCAGCACCAGCACCTGCAGCCACCAGGACTATCTCTCCCTTAAACTTGTGGACTCCACAACCAATCTAGTGCCCAGCTACATCACCCATCTTGACATGAAGGGGTCATCAGCCCAGGAGGTTGTATGTCACAATGATCTGCAGTTCTTCACTGTCATTAACTCAGATTTAGGATTACTAGATATTCTTCAACCTGTGAGGAACATTACTGTTAAGCTTGAGGATTCAAAGATTGATGTTTTAGCAAAATTGATATTGGAAAGTAAATCACAGTTATTCATAGTCAATGTAACTATAAATACTTTGGGTCAGAACAGTGTGCATGTACTTGAAGCTTCTGTAAATATATGGGCGAGTAATATTAAATCCTCACGTAACCAAGCAATAACACTTGGTCCAAAATCCACTTTATCCATAAGAGACGTGGACGGTAAAGTAACATTTGCTGGACCACCACAGGATGTCGATGACAAAGGAACACTCAACACACCAGAGAATATGGACGATAAAGAAAGATTAGATGCATTACAAGATGAATCTGGCATCTCCACTTCCCCTAAGTTTGACCACAAGTCTCAGAATCCAAGAAGGTCCCCAAAACACCCATCAAACAGTTACACACCAGCTCACCGCTGCATCAACTCTTCCCCTTTGATTTGGCTTCTGCCCACACTGTTGGCCACAGTAGAGGCTTTTATCATCATTGCAAATTGTACAAACTGGTTCCCAGCTCTTAAGAGTAGACAAATTCGACGTGGCGTAGAGGAAGGAGGTCGTAGCATTGGTAATAGTCAGGATGGAGGGGCAAGCCATGCCGACCCTACTTGGTACTACAGCAGAGAAACCTTAGTTCCCTCACACACAAATATGAGGCAAAGGGTAAACAACAAAGATGCTTAAGGTCAGCATGAATGGTCTTGTGTTTATTAACCCAATGTTTTGATTGATACTTTGACAAAACTATTGGACATCACCATGAACAGCACATATACAATATTTAAGTACCCTGTATACAGTACAGTACATGATTTTATATAATGTTCAGTAATATTTTGAAGAGAAATAAACCTTTGAAATATTGAAACTAATATGGCGTAAATCCATTCCAAAATAGTAAATATTTTGAAGCTGGAGGTCCCTTCACTCTATCCTTAGTAATGTAGTTAGTGTTCCTTTTCAGTCCATATCCTTAGGTAAACATTTGTTTAAATTTAATTTTATTAACCTTTGTTAATCTGATATCAATGTTTTCTCACTGATTTATCCTTTAGTAACTTGTTACCTTTTTCATAACTCATAATTCCTCATTAACTAATGTTATGTTTTGTAATGTTAACTTTGGGGAGATAGGATACAAAAACAAAATCAAATTTTGAATCAGCACTTATAATTGTATTGTATATACTGTACATAATTTACAATGTCTTTTTAGTTACTAAAGATAAATATTAAATACAGTAATTAGTTTACCTGAGCATATCTGAGCAATTTCACATGTGGAAAACACAACATAGTGGCAGGTTACAAACATACAGCATGTCCCCCGACTGTGGAGTGGTCTACCATGCCATATACAGGTTTACTGACCAGAATCCCTATTCAAGTTTACATAATAATAAAAAACTGGATAGTATCTCTGTCTTTCATGATTATGTTGCATTTTCTCTTTGCCATTATGTGGAAATGCTCTGGTCCTATGAGTAACAGTGCTAAGAGGAAACACAATTCTTTTTCCATAAAAAAAAAAGAAATTTGTTAAAAAACTTGAAGACTACATTATGAGGTCAGTGCCTTCCATAATCTATGATTTGTCTTAAAGGAACAGAAAGAACATGTAATGAAATTCTCTCTTGACAAGAGATGTCCAAAAAGAAATGTTTACTGGTAAATGTAAGACATTACATAACTGTCAGAGTGATGATACTGACAGAGTATTGGTGGAATGTGAAGTACAGCAACCAACAATCTTCCACGAACAAATGAAAATCATTGTTGACTGTGATTACTCTTCTGGCTGGCTGTACTGTATAAACTAATGAGAGAGACACGGTACCAGTATTAAGTTTCTGTATAGAGTACACAGTAATATGTTTGTCTATAGGGTATTTGGAAGCAGAAAGGTCTAGAGGTGTAACAGATTATGAGTCCCCAAATCTGTAAAATCCCCAGATCTGGTTTGGTTTCAGTCCCAAAGTTTCCAGATTCTGGGCATGAACCTGTATACTGCTCTTAAAAATGCTAATGTCTTAATCAGTTCCTCAACCACATTATGTGGAAATGACACTTTCCTTCAATTTTACTGGAGAGAAGACCAAGACCTCCTCACTACACTGGAGGATGCAGTTATCCTAAAAAAAAAAAAAGGGGGGGGCTAACAAGTCACTGATGCACTCAAGCCATTTACAAACTACTCTATAGATAAAACCATAAATTCACATGAATGCTGGACACACTGTACATTGCTGCCATCCTAGTGTCTGTACAAGTCCTCCAGTACCTTGATGACACACACACATAACCTCTCTTGTCTTCTTGTAATGTTAGATTTGCATTATTTTGCTTTGTTGTACAGAAAGGTCCGACATGAGATAATCACTGATTGGACATGGACATCTTAGCACCAACAAATTATAAAGATGAATAAAGGTCTCTTTTGAATGGACATAAGAAACATTCATCTGGACCTGCAACTCCTTGTTACCAAAATGATCAGAGATATCCACATACCAGCTGAAGACACTATGCAAGATTCCAACAGTGACCTTCTTGACAAACCAGAGCACACAGTTCTGTCCATGAAATTACAGCCATTTTAAAGTGAATTACAAACAAAAATTTTGTCTGTGTACTGACGTTGGGACTCAAAAATACATAATTTGACAAAATTTGGGTACGACTGAGGCAGGTCGTAAGTGCGGGTAGTCAAAAGTCAGGGAGGAGCTGTACTGTATATCATAATGTAGTATACTTTAGCCTGTGACTTGACTATCCAACTTACTCAAGTATCCATCACTGCCAGCATAAACAACAACATCCAACTGTAGTAAGATGTGGAGATCATATATTTACCGAGAACTCAAACTGAGTGAGAACGAACTGGTAGAAGAGCCTCCAGGTCACTAAATCAATATACAGTACTACGGGTAAATTATTTTACTATATTTTCTTTGCCTTCTCTATCCCACTAGTCTTCTTCCCATTTTTCTTTTAATGTATTGGTCCACCTTTCATCCCACTATGTAATTAGTCTCCCTCTACACAAAGCACTTGCTATAGTGTCTCTGTACACCCTCTTTGCCCTCTCTTCTGAAACTCTTCATATGTTCATACTATCTCAGTTAACCAACAGTAACTTCATCCATTCCATCCCCCACAATTTACACTCTTGACCTACAGTACTATTCCTAACACCAATAATTTCTACCATGTATATTCCATTAACTCAAGTTGTAACTTTCAGGTAACTCGTCTCTGCAGCAAGAATTTTTTTAGCAATCTACTATATTCTGAGCCCATGTTCCATTGCTATTAGTGCAGGAACGAAATATTACACAGTCTCTCAATTCCTTTTTCACCTCCAAGCTAACATTCAATCCTCTGTTGCTACTTAAATGTTCCCCAATCAGCTGCTCATATATCATTCCCCCTGCCCTCAGCTGCCTTACTTGGTCATTATTAACACCTCTCAGACATAGAGAGAGGATACCTATTCAAAATATGAATTTAAAGTTCAGTTTTCTGTTTTAAATTAATAAATAATAAAAGGAACAAGTGTAAATAAAAAATAAAAAAATAACTGGCAACTAGTGTGTATAGGTAGTTCTGCTATAACGCGATAATTGTGTTCTTGTAAAATATCGTTATAGAAAATCGCGTAATAGAAATAACAGGGCTTATGGAGAAAATAGGGTTAGGTGCAGATTACTCGAAATCGAAAAAATTTAGTAGTTCGCCAAACACAAAGGATAGCACAGTCTAAATAAATGTTACATTCATATCTAATAATGAAATCATACAGTAAATGTAATACTTTACCTTGAAAAAATATGAATGTAACTTGATGGGGGAGAAGGGTGATTTGAGGTTGATAACATCGAGCTTCTCTTCAAGTGTTATATCCTTTCTTTTACGATCATCACCGGGAATTCTATCACCAGAACGCTTCTTGGAGATATTCTTCTTTACCATATTCACAGTTAATACCACAAAATTGGAGAAATAGTAAGCAAAAATCGCGTTATAGCAAACAAGCGTTCGCGTTATACAAATATCGTTCCTAATTCATAAATAGCGTTAGAACAAATTCGCGTTATCAAAACACGCGTTATAGCAGAACTCACTGTAGTGTGTAGTTTATCAATCAAGATATTAAATTTAAATGAAATTTGTTAGACAAATTTTCACGCCTAACACTCTATGGTCGTTAATCCAAATTCTCGTTTCACTGGACCTTAATTACTCCTGCTCTGTACCCAATATCTAAATGTGTTGCTTACCTCACAGCATCACTGTGAATTAAAGAAAAAATAAACAAATTAGAAGTCTGAAACGCGGCCCTTGCGCTCCCAGTCTCCATAGCGTGTTGGTTCAGGCCCTTTAGGTCCCCCAACTTCACCAGTAGCAGGGTTAACATTGTCTGGAAATGGTTGTAGAGGCTCCTTCTCCTGGTATGGGTGATGTCCCTCCTCTATCTCTTGACCGTCTAGTTTACCTGTGTACATGAAAAAGAAAAAAATTGTATAAAGGTAACATTATATAATATTTTTTTATTACAATTATATTATACACAATTTCTGCTATATACAGTACTGGCTATGTCTGTGTCCTCTCTAAAGAACCACCACATAACCCCCTCCTCCTATTTAGTATTATTACCTATATTTATACACTGATGGGTTTTATAAAGGGAATCTTAACTACTATGTTCAATTTATGAAAAATTTATTTACAAAAGGTTTTCCAGAAATAGAACCCTTTTCAAAATTGGGGTCTGCCAGTAGTTATCATTAAATTTAATGTTTTTCTTTACAGAAAACATCAAATCAAATTTTTTGCCTAATTTTTATCACTTGCCTTGAAGACTGCAGAATGTACTGTTGACCAAGACATAAATTAGTGAATGGTAAACTTATTAAAACTCCAAAAATCATTGTACAGTACAGTACTGTTTTAAAACTCACCAATGGGTGTCTTAGCTTTCTTGGGTTCATTTCCACCTGAGGCATCACCGCCACTAGATGGTGTGGATGAGGACATTCTAAGAGACCCTGGAGCCAACACACCTAAGAATAAATGGAAAGATGAATCCTCTATACTGTATAAATCTTAAGGTAAACTATTTTCATATACTTCAATGGAGAAATATTTTCCCCTTGCAATATTTAGTATAAACACTATAAACAGAACAAAATTATGGGGGTTGATATGGGTTATTCTTGAAGGAGAGAACAACTTTTTCAGTTCTCGATAATTGCTAGTTTATATATGCAAGAATGGTTAAGTATTGCTGTACATTTCACTAAAGATGTAAAAATCTGAAATAACTACACAAGGTAAATTTTCAAAGACGAGAGTTACCGGTAGGTCTTTTCTTTCATTGGACATGATTTGGTATCATTCTGTGAGAGGAGACCGGGCTAACCACCTACCTAATGAAAAATTCCTAAAGAGGACAACTTACTGCACTTCTTATCTCAAAAATAACCAAAGTGAGGCTGAGGAATTAAATTTTTCAAAAAAAAAAAAAATTTCCCATAAATAAAAACGTTCTAAGCTACCTGAAGATGCCATCTTTGCATTTCAACTGTCTATGTTAAATGGAATGTTTCATAAATGATCTGGTAAGTAGGTTAGTTTTCTTCATTCTATTAACAACACTTTTAGATACAGTAGCAATGGGAAAGTAAATTTAGCAGGCAGAAGCAGCTGCTCCTCTGATGGAAAAAACATTAAAAATCATAAAGTGAAATAAAGCAAAACTTTTACCTTCAATAGAGAAATTTTGTCAAGCTACTGCTAAGGCCAGACCACTCTCGTCAAGTATTACATTCAGAAGTATTTATGGTGAATTTATAGTTTTACACCGGTCTTTCTTTCACTGTTATTAATATATATTTCATAGTGTTTTGACAATTCTTAGACATTTTTCTTCGATTATATTTCCACCAGAAATTAAGGATAACCGAGATATTAATTTTTCAATATTATTAGATTTGGTCAGTCACAAGTGTCACCATGATTTAATTACATCTCGCGGAAAAGGACTGACCCCCCTCACGCAGTGTTCCTTACCTCCATCTTCGCTTTTTAAGCGTCTACAGCGCATGTGCGGGGGGTGGTGTAGGAGTTTTCATTGACTATAGATATAGGAGATTTATTATTGGGTAAAAGCTTTTTGTCTTAGCCAATGAACAATGCGTTGGTGCGTCAGGAACGGAGATTTTAATTTTCGGTGCTAGATAAGGCTGAACAGGTGGAAGAGATGTGCCGACATTGTGATAGAGATTATTTTATGCGTCAATTGCTGAGTTTCATCAGAAATATAGTGAAGCGTATTTTTTATTTTATTTTTTTTTAAACACGATGTGTTTGTCCAAAGTGTAATAATCGGTGTACACTGCATGAAGAACACCACATTTAATGGTATCACCAGTTTTCTTCTGCCGCACAGTAAGAAACGGAAGAGGCGCAACCCCAGTTAGGTTAGGTTTTGTTGGTTAGTTGGTTGGGGGGGGGGGTCTCAAAAACGTTATTTCCGGTGGAAATGAATATCAAATTCGTTCGAAACTCATCAAAATACATGGAAAAAGCCTTCTTTAATATCAAAATAAAGACCGGTGTGATACTATAAATTGAGCGTATTTCCGAGGTAAGGTATGGAAAGGTCACTGGTAAATGTTCAGTCACTTAGCATTTGGTTGGTTGCTGGGAAGAGGGTTTTGTCAGGTGATGGAATACATTTACTGAACTCAATACAAAACTTGGAAAATTGCCAGAACAAAATTTATGAACACGAATTCCTCCACCTGGTTTTGGATATTTTTTAGCTAAGAAACAAGGGAACCAAAACAAGTTTCTTAATCATAATTTTTGGTAATAATGCTAGTTTCTGGGGTTTCCTACCGTTAGAGTATTACACATTATTTTCTAAGATTTATACTCTATTTTTCACTTGTCACCCCTAATAAATTAGTAGTATTCTGTAAATTATATCGGCGAACCTTAAAAAATTCCACCAAAATTACTTTGAGACTAGGAGTGTCCACCTCCTTAGGTTTTCTTCAACGACTACCTGTAAGTAACATAAAGCTTATACAATAATACAGTGTTATGAAAGACATCATCTTACCATTGATACACCTGAAAACAGATGCTCTCGGCAACATTTTGATAAAGTTTTTGTATATTTATTCTTTACACAATCAAGGACGGCAAGTCTTTCTATTAATATACTGAGCTGTATGCAGTTTCTTATTCCTCCAGCAGGTTTGTGATCTTAGTAACAACTATGACGAGACACAACAACACAACAGTTCTCGGTCTTATATTATTTCTTTCACAGAAAACGGATATTTTTATTTCATCGGTAATTATTGTAATTATGCGGTTTTTACTGAGGGTGCCCCGTAGGCCGTGAAGCTGGCGGTCTAGGTACTGTAATGCTATTTTTACCCGCCTGCAGCGATAAAATTCCCTTCCACCCAAAACACAATGCAAGGGCATTTTAGATAAAAAGTGCGTCATTCTTTTTCCAGTTGGCAATTCTAAATACAAATTTTATAAATGAGGCCAGGAATACAGGGGGAGCGAATACAGTAATTTTGCAATGGGGTTTACTGCAACCGTTGTTAAAGCTCAAAAGCAGCAATGATAATTACAGAACCTCGAGGTGCCCAACTGCAATTATGTCTGTACTGTCCAGTACAGTATATGACAAGATAGACAATGAAGGTGGACAGGGTATTTCGTGGATATAGATGGAATTTGAAGTGCTTTAAATAATCTAAACTAAACTAAGACAGTTCAGTTTGCCTGTGTACCAGACACATTTGGTCGCCAAGGGCCACACATACGGTACAATAAGTGTCGACTTAACAACCCCCTGGGACCACTGTGTACGTTGTGCCTCCGACATTCGTGGCTCATCAAAATATGAAATTAAATTTTCATTTATTTTTGTTCTTTATAAGTTGATTATATGATGTAGTTTTTGTATTTGACAATGAAATTGCTTGATAAATTAAAATAAGACCAAAAATTAATATTTATGTGTAAAATCTGGATTTTTTCTCATAAAAATATAGATTTTCAAGCATTTAAACATCAAATGCTCAATTGTTTAATATATAATTGTAATGAAAACATATATTTATTATATGCACATTAGATATACTTACATGCACATTATATGATACTATATGATTACATGCATATTATATATTATGATATATGATTACATGCATATTATATGATATATGCAAATTAGATAACTCTCTATCACATTTACTTCTCTCTACTTTGTATATATTGTTCAGCTAGGAGTGCCAAGAAAGTTACAACAAAAATAATTTATGTTGCAATTTGTTCCAACTCAAACCACAGATTGACTAGTCTAATACCCATATACAGGATGTCTCAGAAAAATGTACACACACACACTATTTTACAGATTGTCGTGGAGAGCTTGTGAATACTTGTATTACAACTGAAAACATTACCCTCTTTTGTTGATGTGTGAGATTTCCCACAAGCATTCATAAGATCTCCGTGAAAATCTGTAAAGCGTTTTGTATAATTTTTTTCTGAGACAGCCTGTATGTCCCACCCACAAATCTGCAAGTGGTCACCTCTCCGTACCTCACGGCCACACCTGGCAAGTGTTACCTGATCATTTCACAATATTTGGGTAAGGAAGCACCTGTGTCGGCTGGGGGGTTGTGTGAAAAGGAGTAATAGTAGGGGAAGGGGCAGTAATGGGACAGAGGGCAGTAGTGGGACAGGGGGCAGTAATGGGACAGAGGGCAGTAGTGGGACAGGGGGCAGTAATGGGACAGAGGGCAGTGATGGGACAGAGGGCAGTAGTGGGACAGGGGCGAGTAGTGGGACAGGGGCAGTAGTGGGACAGGGGGCAGTAGTGGGACGGGGGGCAGTAGTGGGACAGGGGCAGTAATGGGACAGGGGGCAGTAATGGGACAGAGGGCAGTAGTGGGACAGGGGGCAGTAGTGGGACAGGGGGCAGTAGTGGGACAGAGGGCAGTGGTGGGACAGAGGGCAGTAGTGGGACAGAGGGCAGTAGTGGGACAGGGGGCAGTAGTGGGACAGGGCAGTAGTGGGACAGGGGGCAGGAGGAAGATGGAGTAGTGGGGGATCGACAATGGGGAAGGGTAGTAGAGGGAAAAGGTTAATGTTGGAGATGTGTTGAAGCAATGTCGGAGATATGTTGGAGGGCTTTGGGGGTGCTTTGAAGAGGAGCTAAACTATATTGTATATTTCTTTATTTATTAACGTAACTTTGTTTAGAATTTACTACTATTTCTTGACAGGGATACATTTCCAAACAGTTATTACACACCAACGCCAATTCACTTCTAAATTTCCATACGACAGGTGTTTTGGGGAGGTATGCGAACACAAAAACATCGAGGATGACCCTGAAACGCACCTGTTATTACAGCTGCTGATGAAGGAACACTTGTGGAGTGTGGTCAGATCGGTTAGTACAGGTGGCGAGAGCTTTATAGCGTTGGGGGGTAGTGATGCCATATTAATCGGATAATACTATTATATAACACGAAATAACCACATTACAGGACAATATCGTACAGGCAGTCACTAAATTGCTCACAAAAATCAGAAAACCAAAGAGAATAAAAATACAATCTGTGAAGTTGTTTGGTAAAAAATAAGACAAATATTACAATACCCTGTACCTATATGCTGTTACAAGTGAAACATGTTTGGGGGTGGTGTGGTGGCCTGTGATACGGTGAAGACAGAGGACGAGCACCAAACAATACTGTATGTGTCACGCGAGGTTTGTTGTTAAGTGACGTTCGCAGCACACCGGGGGTCGGCAACACACCATTCTTATCCTTGAGAATAAACGATGGAATTCCTCTTCAACTAAGACATGAATTAAGCGAGAAATTCTCATAAACTCGTCAGTTTTCCTCCAACTTTACATGAAATTGTTCCCTAAACTCAAGAAGGATGTCAATCTGTTTTGGTTACGTCCAGTGTCTCTTGCAGTGAAAAGTAGATTAACTCTGGCCAATAATCTAGCAAGACGATATCGAGAAGAGGAAAATGGTGATTAACACAACCTTATGGTAAGTTTATGCCTTCCAGTTTCTGTAGTTCAGAATATTCTTACAAATACCAAAGGTTAAAACAAATTAAGTGGTAGAAAAGGAGTTATACTGGGATGCCATCAACAAGTCTCGCAACACCTGGGACCCTTCGTGATGCTTGACGTCAGTGTGTCAATATAATTCTAAACCATTTAACACATGAATATAAAAATGTATGAAGTTTATGTGAGGGAAAAATAAATGGCGGAAGAAAGGCGTATTATCTGTATCAGACAAGTATATAAATGTGTTACTTGGGAGAGGCAGAAACAAGACGGGGGATGGAAAAAGTGAACCCGGGCAATTTTTTCGGGATGTCACGAGTCATCAACATGGGGTGACATTACTGCAAGATCACAAAAATATCATGCAGGACGAATAATAATTGTAAAAAATACTTCTTCATATTGAGCGCAATAGATCTATAGTTCAGTCTATCAGCCCAACCTGTGGAATCGAGAACCGCATTGGGCTTCAAAATATCCCTAGATAAGGCTTATCAAGAACAATGAAGGGATCCTACACATGCCTATGATCCCCTTCCCTCGGCATGGCCACCTCTAGTTGGGTGGCCATTAGTTAGATATATACGATAAGGTTTAACAGCATTTAAACTTAAGAATAAAGAGCTGTATGACAGTATAAACGTTGAGAACCACTCGACTATAATAAACCCATACCCACCCCCGACCAGTTAAATTTCATACAAGACCAAAATAACTTACCTCCGAACAAAGTTGGAAGTTGCTGAACTTTTATCTGCAACCTTCTTCGTCGTCTTATTACAGTTCACATAAATGACTCTTGTTGCAGTTCACACAAATGACTCTTGTTGCAGTTCACACAAATGACTCTTGTTGCAGTTCACACAAATGACTTGTTGAAGTTCACACAAATGACTCTTGTTGCAGTTCACACAAACGACTTGTTGAAGTTCACACAAATGACTCTTGTTGAAGTTCACACAAATGACTCTTGTTGAAGTTCACACAAATGACTCTTGTTGAAGTTCACACAAATGACTCTTGTTGCAGTTCACACAAATGATTTTGAAGTTCACACAAATGACTCTTGTTGAAGTTCACACAAATGACTCTTGTTGCAGTTCACACAAATGACTCTTGTTGAAGTTCACAAATGACTCTTGTTGAAGTTCACACAAATGACTCTTGTTGCAGTTCACACAAATGACTTTTGTTATCCGAAGAAGTTTCTATTTGTTTTAAAAGCAAATCGAATTATATGTGATAGAGACAATGTTTTATGTAAGTAGAACAACTATAAAAATTAAGAGGTGGGGGGATGGCAAACAAGAGTCTCCCGCTTCCGAAAACACACACACCGCTCAGGTTTTGTTTCTTGTGTATATTTGGTACCGTACGTTACAGACTTACCTTACCTCCCAGCAGGCAGATCAGTGAAGAAAATAAATGACAGACATGCACTGGAGTACCATTGGGTGGGACCCTGGTAACTGACTGTTAAGAAACTCACGTGTTCGCACACGATGTAGAAAATAAGACTGATTTCATGTTAATAGTAATTGCTCATTTATTATTTCACAGGTCACGACTGCAAGTGGGGAACAAATATACATTAAATAACTGAAGGAAATTGAACCTAATCTGCGCAGAAGAAAAACATCAGGATATTCACCATAAAATAAAGCCAGCGATAACAACAACAAAAGTTTAGGATCATATGAAGATCTTCCCCCCCAAAGTATCCAACTGAAGATCCTCCCCCCAGGCTAGATCATATGAAGATCCCCCCCCCCAAGTAGGTTTGGGGGAGGTTAAATTAGGTTAGGGGTGGATCAGATGAGCTGTACGACTGGGCGATCATATAGATCCTCCCCAGGCTAGATCATATGAAAATCCTCCCCCCCAAGTAGGTTTGGGGGGGAGGATCTTCATATGATCCAAAAGTTACCCTTATCAGTACTTGTATGTGTACCGTATGGCCCCATACCATGTTTACCTATCAGTCCCTGGCCACCTCTTGTTCTCTTTTACTTATTATTGACGGAGAACGGAGGATACTTGATGAGTCAGTGTCATGGTGATGCTTGGCTTGGCTCAGTGATGTAATACCGTCATGCAGCAACAGCCAAGTCAACAGAGAACTTTGGCCGGTGGCCGTGTTGAATCGGCTGGTGTGCTGCTGGCCTGTATTACACACTAAACTGTGACCCAAAAAGTCTACAACCGTACCTGTGTGTGTGTGTGTGTACTCCTCCTTGTCCAGCTAACTCATAAATGTATCTTTCATATTCATCAACAACTACTCCCATGCAAAAGAAAGTCCATCTTTGACAACACTATCGCCAACATCAACTAGTAAAAACAATACATAAATAAATATAGTGTGCCCAGAGGTTGTGTGACCCATTTTAAAACAATAATAAACCCCAAAGTATTATAAATGTAACTCGCCGGATTTATTATACAAGACAAACAACTCGTGTTATCTTGTCATTGCAAAACTCACATGTGCACCTTGTTCTAGCTATAATATTTTATGAGGCTAAGTTTGAGAAAGGTTAAGACAATTCATGGACCTAGTGTTAATATTCTCTTGTCATGAATACGCACTTCGTGTTTTTTTTCTATTTACAGCGGCAATCACAGCTGCAGTTCAAAAACCAATCAGTTACAACCAACCACCCAGCCAGTCATCCTAGAAATACCAGTGTTTTATCAATCCAACACTGACGGAGTTAATCAACATAGGCAGGCGGGAAATAATCGAACTACAGAAGAGAAACATCACACGTTATGCCTACAGATTCCTAGTAAATCATACCAATATTTAGCCCTTCTAACACACAATATGTATTGGTCTTAGTTAATATTTAACATTACATCTCTTTCTCTCTGTATATAACACTTACCACAACACGTACCCTCTGATATTTGCTCTGCATTATGTATACATTCTTCACGAGTTTTAAAAGACCCATCTTGAAATATTTCCAGAAAAATGTACGAGTTGTTTTGGCACAATAATCATTTGACACATCTTTGCAGTAAAAACAATATCCAACGAACCAGAGTTGCCCCAATAACTACGCATAGGGGAAATTTAGAAGTAGGGAATGTGACAAGATAACGACTCTGAAAGTAAGAAGAAACGGCGTCTACTTGTATAATTTTGTTGTCTCGCAAGTGACGAAAACGTTAACTATATAATTCACCTTCACGCAACTAAATGGCGCGTATGCGGAGATCAAGTTAACACAACAGGTAATGGTGACAGTTATCGCCGACCCAAATTAAACGAACGTGTAATGTAAAGTCGATGCCAATGACAAAAAATAAAATAAAAATTAAAACATCACTTTGAACTTCCCCATTAGTAGTTTACGTCTCACGGATGAACACTAATCTCTAACACTGAAGGAATCATCAAGGAGAATAGGTGGATTTGAGTTATATGTATTCCTTATTCGCTTTTCAGCCATAAAATAGAATTCCACAAGCTTATTTAATTCATCAAGGTTAGTATCAGATATAACCTGTCAGACCCAAGCCAGCTGGTAAATACAGTACATTAACTTCATCTGAAAAAATAAATATATATGGGTTGCATTGAAAAAAAAATTTGCATGGCCCTTACCTTCATCTGAAATAAATTTTACATTTAGATTACACAGAAAAAAATGGGTACCGAATGTACATTACCATCACCTGAATGACATGGCTCCTTTACCAGGTTATAGGAAATGGTATTATAAGGAATTCTTTTACACTGCATATGGTATATTAATCATTCATACGGTATGATAAGGGTATACCTGCACTTAAGTACCCATCCCAAAATATAGGTTAGGTCAGGTATTTATTACTGGTCATCTGCCTTTAAAAATTGTACATCATTATAAGAACATAAAATTCTCTATTCACTTCCTTTTTATACTAATAATTATTAAAAGTGTATATATGGCAAGGTGGCAAAGGCTTTATAAAAGATCTGTCAGTTTTGGGTCAAGTACTTTTCAACTTGTGCTGTATCGTGCGTAAGGTTAACAAACAACTAACTAGGCTACACAGTCATTGTATACAAGAATGAAATTATACGGTTATACCATATCTTATCGTCTTACCTTGTGTTGTAGGAAATTGGCTAATTGCAGTGTTGGGATTGAACCTTCTTTATTCTTACTAGATGTATTGGTTGACCGAGTAGTTCACATTTAAAGTTTAAATCAGAAGCACTATACATAAGTTCAAAAAACACTACACTCGTACACATTATTGCCCAGTTAAGATTAATGAAATCTTGTCAACTGAGGTCAAACACGTTTTCTTTTCACCTCCTCATTCTTGGAAAACACTGCACGATCACTTACAATCCCACTCTAAACTATACAATCAGTTATTATGAAAATAAAAGAAACAATTTTAATGAACACTTTTTGCGTCAACTCTGATTTTCTGACGTTGCCCCACCAGTTGTCTTTCCAAGAGTGTTATTTACACCAGACGGACACGCTAGTTTCCATGTCAAGTCAAGATCAGTAGTAGGTGATGAGAATAGTTACATAAAATAAAATTTCAATGCAGGTAAAGCGGCTACTTTTAATTTCTTAATCATTACCTATTATTTTCTTAATAAATGCTTGAGAATCCATTTTTTATTGGTGTTAATATTCCAAAATACATATGATGTTTTCACTTGAAGAACGCGGAATCACTGGGGCGTTGGTTCTTTATGCGTGACAAGGCGCGCTCAGAAAAACATTTCTGAGAAAAATTTATGCAAAAAAGTTACGCTACAAATACTTGTATGAAGTCCGACAGCGAGTTCGTAGCCTTTAATCCGCCAGCCAATAATGAACGTCCATGTAAGCTTCTCTCAGCAGCTATGTGGCGTAATATTTGCATCTCGTGTGTTAACCTCTACTCTCCTCTATTGCATTTTGTGCTTAATATTCGTGAATAATGAGTTCCTCAGGTAATAATAATCAACCAATGGTGTCTTGGTATTCGCTGAAGCGTAGGATGAATGTGAAGAGCTGATTTGGTGTAACAGTATAGAGTAAAAGGAACAGGTGAAGTGTGCCGTACAGTATAGTTGCAGAACTAAACAACCTATTGCCCGTGTTGTGGTCTGCGTGTGCTTGTGGCTGCTTCAGTAATGTAAGCATGGACAAGATTAAGGTTATTCCCGACAAGATTTGTGCCGTAGGAGACTTCAACCCGCAAAATGCCTGTTTGTCGACTGTGAGGCAAGATTGGCGGGATCAACTCAAGAACTGGGAGGAAAGAAGAGCCGCTTTTCTGGTAAGTACAGTGTACTCACTGTCCTAATTCCTTAATATAATTGCAATTGATTTATCATCGAATATATTTACACTATCAAGAGCCAACGAGTTGTGTGTAAATCTTTGTTGCTCCTATTCGCTGTATATCTCAGTCATCATAAGATGGTTTAAGAAAATACCTTAAGGGCCCCCTATGGCCCTTGTATATATATATATATATATATATATATATATATATATATATATATATATATATATATATATATATATATGATAACAAAGGAAAGAAGAAAACACAGAAGTTCCCAAGCGCTTTCGTGTAATTCACATCTTCAGGGGTGAGTACAGTCTAAGGAGGAGTACAAAACAAGGTGTATATCAGCATATACCTGGATCACGAGCACCCACAGTGATTTACTTGTATATATATATATATATATATATATATATATATATATATATATATATATATATATATATATATATATATATATATATATATATATATATATATATATATATTATATATATATATATATATATATATATATATATATATATATATATATATATATATTTCATGATATTTCTGAAGTAACCAGGAAGATGAAAGCAGTAAGGAGGAAGAGACCTTACTGCTTACTGCCGCGGATGGGCATAAAACGTACGGGAAACTCAAGACGTGCTTGTGTGTGGTATATAAAAGGTGAGGAGACACTTACAATGCCCTACTATGTCATCTAGCGTCAATATAATGGTCCCTCACACACCATCATTAGCTTAATCACCAAGCCACCTCCCTCCCTCTCCACGTCCATCACTATCAACACACTAGCTTATACCTTTAAATGTTGTACAATATATATCACTCAGCGGTAACAAAGGGGACAAGGTGATGGTGGTAGTGAGAGGGAACTGACGACGCTTGTTATTGACTGGTACCACGCGCTAACAACTACTTCTGTAAGTTCACTCAAGGTCGACTTCATTTTGCAATGCATCCAGAGTAGACTATTAGGATCATGAATCCTCCCCCAAACCTGGGGAGATCTCATTAACTAGCGGGAGGATCTTCATATGATCTAGCCTGGGAGGATCATGATCTAGCCTGGGAGGATCTTCATATGATCTAGCCTGGGAGGATCTTCATATGATCAGCCTGGGGAGGATCTTCATATGATCAAGCCCAGTCGCCTCATCTATCCACCTAACTAACCTAACCTAACCAACCAAACCAACTAGCAAACCTAACCCAACCAAACCTAACCAACCTAGCCAAACCTAACCTAACCAAACCTAACCTAGCAAACCTCCCCCAAACTGCGGGGAGGATCATATGATCTAGCCTGGGGAGGATCTTCATGATCTAGCCTGGGAGGATCTTCATATGATCTAGCCTGGGGGGGAGGATCTTCAGTTGGATACTTTGGGGGGGAAGATCTTCATATGATCCGACTATTATCCTTGCAACACATTCAGGGTAATTAATATCTAGTGCACAATCACCTGTTCATATTACCTGTTCCTATGGCACAAATTAAATAACTATTTTCTTTTAGAATTTTTCAAGAAGAATGGTATCTAGAAAGGCATAGATAAAAACAAATAAAGCAGATTGATAGACGAATTGGGTCATTTTATGCACTAATACATACGAAAACTTTCTCAGTCTCGGAATGTTGCGCTATTTGAGTCGCCAGGAAAAAATGGCCAAGTGTTTTTTATCATTTCGGATATTATTTTTAGAAGTGATACCTGGAAAGCTTGTAGATCTAAAAGTAATTATTCCTCACGGTATTAACACGAACGATATACCACCTACGACATGGCTCTTAATGAAAAGTTAATTTGAAGAGGAAACCAAACATTACACAGGCGGCGAGGGTGTCAACATGGTGTCTGGAGCCACAATAACAATCGACCGTATATGTGTAGTACATCCGTCCACCACCACTCAATCTCCAGAGCCACCATGATGTAGTAGATGAAGGGAAAACAACGAAAAGGCTAAAGACGATTATGGTGGTTTGCCTGATTGGTGTTGTGTCCCAAGCTATCAAGAAACTATCGAACCCCTGTTGTTTATGAAACATTCCTAAAATATATAAAAGGTTAATGAAGGTAAGGTTCAAGTCACTAGGTGTTGACGGAACGGTATCTCACACACACACAATCCTCATCAGTCTTGAAGTGGCATCATAGCGGAGTAGACTACAACGGTTGCGAACTTGCGGTGGGTTCAGTTGCCGCCGGCCACTCGACGTGCGTGTTGGCCTGCAGGAGGTATACTGTACAGTACACTGGTGGTGGAGGAAGTGATAATCCTCTGAGTGTGAGGTGGTGGAGACGTCTAGAGGTGAGGCCCCGCTGAGTTTATAGTACGCATCCATGAATAATATCACTGTTTAGTTGAAATAAATGACATAACATTATTTAGACCAACTGGAAGTACTGTACTGTACCCAATCACATAAAACTTTACCAGTACGATTTAGTTAGAGCTATGTCTACAACAAGCAATTAATTTCAGTTACTAATAAAAAAAACTCGACTTGCACTGGGAATATGGAAGGGCCTAGACTTGCAATCAGGATATAGTTGGTAACTAGTGTGGCTATGATAGCATTCGATCTTAAGTAAACACAAAAAACGTTAACCGGTAACAGATCTCCCCCAAATACATCACTAAATACAAATACTCTAATAGTTACATACCTGTATTTATGACTACTTGGGCTGTGTTCATCCTTTCTTTTGTATCTCGTTATAAATTAGAAGTAATTTTTTAAGATATGACAAAAAAAGGTCGCGATTAGAGCTATTTAGAGTATTGTTTTCTGCGTATTGTTACTCATTGTTGTGGTGTTATATACATGTAACCTAACTTGACCTTGCAGAAGAGCCCCTGTTTAAGCGAGAATGTCACCACAATAATACACTATAAGCGAAGCCACTATTACATAAACCAACGACTGTATAAAACGCCATAAAATTTATGTGTCGTCAAAACGTCAACTTATTCACTATTAGTTATTTTGTATATCATGAAACGTGATTGTGACTATCATCCTACAACAGAAGTTGGGTAGAGACCGTCAGCTGTACACTGGCAAGGATGATCGGGTAGTACAGTATTTGGTTCAGTGGCAGTGTATGGGGAAGGGGGGATGGTTCACTTATATACTTAACTCTGTATTAATTGTGTTTGCGTAGACAAGTAATAAGATCAAGAAATTTTTTACATATAACAAAAAATACTGGATTATAATACCAGTGATATATCTCATCTTGGCTCTACGATAGAACACTGGTTGAGGCAACGTCTGTCCGGCCTTTACCTAAATGAGCCTTGTCTAGTTCGTTAGTAAATATTGATTATCGTGTCTTCCTCTTCATCTAACCAAACATTTTCCTTTTTCTTCTATGATCAGTTAAAAACATAATTGACGTAAAACTTTCAATTAATCAGGAATCGGATGGATTTTTTCCCTGGCCTAAAGGGTATATTGTTTAGGCTATGCAGTACGTAATTGTAGTCTAGACTCTAGACCAGTGGTTCTCAACCAGGGGGGAATTCTCCCCAGGGGGGGAATTCAGGTTTTCAGGGGGGGGGGAACTGATTCGGGAGCAAGAGATATGTTCGATGAGAAATCAATCACAGAATTTTGGCCCTTGATGTGCGATTCCTACCCAAAAGTGGCAGAAAGAGCTATCCGTGCATTGCTTCCGTTTGTGTCGATATATCTTTGTGAGTCAGGCTTTTCAACTCTGTTGCAAATTAAAACGAAACAACGTAGTAGATTAGAGGTAGAAAATGACCTGCGTTGTGCCCTTTCAAGCACTCCTCCGCGTATCCCAGAATTGGCGAAGAAAAAACAATCACAGGTTTCTCATTGACTATAATCTTCATCTGAATAAAATTAATTACAAATTTACAATATCCTGGTATTCTATTGAACTTTTTGTTTATTGCATTATGCTTCAGTTTGGTCTGTTAAGTAATTCATTATAAAAAAAAAAAAACTATTTTACTTTTATTCAAGTTTTATAAATCCATCAACATTTTCAATTGGCATTTAATTTGTAAAACTCCACTATAAAAATAATCCATGTAAATGTATATGTACTAATATGGAAAAAATAAAGGTTTTTCAGTATTATATGCATATTATTTGGAATGCACTTTTTGAGGCAGACAATCTTGGAAAGGAGGGGGGAATGACATTCTGACAAATGGTGAAAGGGGTGCATGGGGCAAACAAGGTTGAGAACCACTGCTCTAGACGAAGGTTTTACGTATGCGAAGATCTTCATCCGTAGAAATTGAGATATAAGACCGCCCTCACGGCTAATAAATTGATAGGTGGTGAAATATTGAACTTAATAAGGTACAATTAATACTAAAACTTACGCCAATTGATTAAACGATGTTGATCTAAAAGTAAATTTTTATTTTACTCTTCACAGTTGATTTCCCGCTATTTATCCTTGACGACGTCTGCATGGTATAGTATATTACCACGGATTTATCGCCGAGAACACACATACAGGGTGGTTGCTACGCGTACTCATGCCAGTGTTTGTTTTTTTTTTGTTTTTACCATCGAGTAATCGTTACAGAATTACTGGCTAGCTTGCTATTGTCGATAATTTAACCCAATGATTTTAAATATAGGTGTGTAGGTGCGTGGTGAGGCAATGAACCATTGTTGTCTAACACTACTACATCTGTTATATTAACGATCATTGCTGGTGAGACGTGGTAATATTTGAAGTTGTTAATATAAAAAGTACAGGTGAGTGGAGCAGACTGTGGTCACTTAAAGTTAGACGACCTATATCTGTTATCGTTAAAAATTAAAGAAAAAAAGAGTAATGTGTTAATATCAGTAACGCAGTCAAGCAATGTTCGGCTGAATCTGATTTTTATCTCTGAAACTGGGGATTACATTGGTTTAGGTCTCTGTGGGTGAAGGGCAGGTGCTTCTGACCGGAAAGACCGCGGAGGAACATTTAAATTGTACAAAATATCGACTTAATTTCACACATTCAGCATATCGTGATACAAATGGTGTTGGTTTTATAGAAACATCGCTTTACTCCCTTTAAACCAGAATATATATTAACAACTGTGATACTGAAGAAAAAAATCTTGCTCATTTCGGCTCAAATGTATTTTTTCCTCGCAGGTGAAGAACTTCCACAACGCTGATCCGGAAGAGCCGAACATGTGTCCTGTGTATTATCATTTATCTGGTTGACATTCTCAGTTGTCGTCATGACGCTGCCTAACGCAACCAATAACACTGCTGGTCCTACAGTAGTTATTATAAATACCAATAACATACATCGCACAACATTGTCATCATTAAATGCCGACATTATAATTGATTTACTAAAAAATTTTTTTAATTCACAGTATAGCGCAATAGTCCGGCGCCCGAGTGAAAAATCGTTGGACTTGTTTTACAATTCAAAAGTTAGTCAGTGAAAAGCCAAAGTCTTATGATAATAATTTTATCCAATCCTTCATCTTTATTACAGCCTGGCATCCATTTATCTACAAAGAACTAGAGACTGTTACTCAATCAATAACACATTTATTTTCCTCTTGTAAGGCGTGACTATGAATAAACGAATAGTCTCTGTAATATATAGCTCACTGACTTAAAGATATACATCACACGACTCGTGTTACCGTGACTGAAGAAGAGTGAAGTAAAGGGACGGGCTATTTTAATGAAAGCTTAAAGGAGAAAGGTTTGATAACCATGAACACGAGTTACCAGTAAATATGAAGAACACAAATTATCAATAAACATGAAGAACACAATGCTTGTCTGAACATATATGTAATTTTGAATTAGAAAAATAAATATTTGATAAGGAAGAAATGAGAACTAGTAAAGGAAAGGAGTGAGGTTACATGTTCATAAGTTTCTCTTGTAAATTATATGAACACATGGGGAGGGAAGGTGACCTGAGGTAGACAAGTGTTGATGGTATAAATTATTACTTGTACTACCCATTAAACTAAGGTGTAACTGCTTCACGACTGGATGCTATTTTTAATATTTTATTTGGCAAGACGATTTTACTCACCTCCAGTATTTTATGTTAGTAAATGCCAGGCTGGTTATCAATAATTAGTAGAGAGATACAGCGAGGCTACAGGGGTACCTAGTGACAGCACTAGGATCCCGCTTCCTCTATCAAGGAATAAACAATTGAAATTGAAATTGAATTGATACAGCGAGGAAGATTGATCATTGCCGTAGTGTATTCCAGTTTTTATTATACTACACCATTGTGCTTTAAAATACAGCTGGCGTTTTTACCATTATGTTGAAGCTACACTTTGTCTTGACATATGGGAAGGAGTTTTACCAAGAAAGTACAGTACGTATATCTCTGAACCTTTCGTTGTGGTTTTCTGTTCACACAGCCATTACTGATGTACAGTCTCGTTCAAGATTCTTCGAACACTGCTGGAGACAGCTGGCAACGCAAGGCCGTTTGTTTACTATAGTACGTAGTAAAAATTATAAATGAATGTAAAAGGTTATCGGTGATTGGTTACTTAGTTCCTTGTTGCTTAATTAATGGTTGGGTTTTGTTGTTTCGTATTATATTATACTTCGTACTATAGTAAACAAATGGCCTTGAGTTGCCAGCTGTCTCCAGCAGTGTTCGAAGAATCTTGAACGAGACTGTACATGCTAGTCAATGTTGTCTTACTCAGAACATGAAGGTAAAATAAATTGAAATTTTTAGAAACATGCTTGTGTGGTCTGAACAACTGCGATTGTAACAAGTACGGCAGTACACACTTCCCAGAAACCGTAGGTGGGTATTGAATGTCTAATGGGAAGGATGTACTGAGCTGCGACTGTCGGACACGTTAAATCAGTGAGTACTTTAACCTGGTCAGTTTGTTGTGTTCATTCAGAGCCTCAGTGAGTCCTCGTGAACCTCTTACGAGTTTGGAACTTTGGTGACGTTGTGCGAGAGAAATGTCGGCCAAAATAACCAACCTCAGAGTGTAGGCGATCTCTCAGGAAGGACGTAGGTATAGGGGGGCTGCTCTTGTATAACACTATATTGATTTAGATATAATATTACCATATGTGTTCCTCGCACTTATGGGAGTTTTTTTGGTTGTAAATTGTTATGATTGATGAAATAGATGATAAACGGGACTTTTTTCACACCATTTTGCCGCTCCCCCTCCCTCCTCTACACACACACACACACACACACACCAAATATTTCTGACTCTGCTACGAATCAGTCCACCAAACGAAGTCAAATATATACCACTATTTACATAACTTCATGAGTAACTCACTAAAAGCACTTATCACTTTACATAACCTCAACACTGACTCACTAATATAAACACATTCAAAAGAGTGTCATTATTGAAGTGCTGATGCTCGTTTCTTTGTGCTGTCAGAAATTAAAGCGCACGTTCTAATTTGTCTCAAGTTTATGGTGTAATAACATTTACAATATCCCTCGTATCATTACTGTTAACATTGAAATTCATTATGCCGGTAAGTGTTGACAATCACTGCTGTGTGGCGCTTATAGTGTCAGTAGCCTGGAGATACAACGATATGTTTTGTTAATACTGTTATAACGATTGACTAAATTTGGCCTATGCTGAGTACTGCTGTTGAAGGCCGATAATGTGAGATGTACAGTGAGCGAGTGAAGTATCTTCCCAGCTTAAGCCGAAGTATAATGAAACCTGAACACCCAACACAGCTAATGGTGTCAGTGGCTACCCCTTTCCGAGGCTCGAATGGCTCAACCGTTCTGAGAAGTACAGTGTATTCGTCACAATCCCGAGAAGATAGTTACTTTATTCGCTTACTGTAAACTCTTTAACTTTATTTTTGATGGTACTGTGGTGACGAGCGTATCCCTAATCACTGTGTAGCGTATCGCGCAAGTATATGACGTCAAAGGTAAACAAGGGATCTCGAACCGGATATACTACCGATTTTCATTAATAATAATCGATATACTGTAAGCAAAGTAGCTTTTCCATTCGTTATCTTTATACACCTGCCAATATGCCAGTGTAATCTACGGAATATGTTTTAATACGATCTTTCTTAACCTTATTTTTACAAGAAAATCTTTAGTTTATAGACATTATTGAGTGTAAATTCGTGGACGCATAAACAATAACAGTTAGAAATTTCCTTTCCATTTCATCATATGTAATATTTCGGGACACTTACTGTTACATTGTTCCATTTCTGATTACATTACACTAAATTAAACAACACTAGAGTTAAGATATTTTAAGGCCAACAAGTCATTAAGAGTCGGGGCCTAACTCTCTAAATATAACCGAATAACAATTAAATATTTAAATCATTCTTGCATATCAACGCGCTGGTAATTACAGGTTCATCTATACCCACATATTGCCTTCATCTGTCACTGAATCCGGAAATCACTGCAGCCACAAAACATCGACGATGTGTAAGATTATCGTACATCAATCATTATTTATTCTCATTATCGTACAGCTATTACCGTTTATTGCCTCATTGTCGTACATCTGTTACCGTTATTTTCTCATTATCGTATATCTATTACCGTTTATTGTCTAATTATCTATCGTACATTTGTTACCGTTTATTATCTCATTATCGTACATCGGTTACTGTTTATTGTCTCATTATCATACATCTGTTACCGTTTATTGGTTCATTATCATACATCGGTTACTGTTTATTGGTTCATTATCATACATCTGTTACCATTTATTGTCTCATTATCATACATCTGTTACCGTTTTTTGGTTCATTATCATACATCTGTTACCGTTTATTAGTTCATGATCATACATATGTTACCGTTTATTGGTTCATTATCATACATTTGTTACCGTTTATTGGTTCATTATCATACATCTGTTACCGTTTATTGGTTCATTATCATACATCTGTTACCGTTTATTGGTTCATTATTATACATCGGTTACCGTTTATTGTCTCATTATCATACATCTGTTACCGTTTCTTGTATCATCATACATGTTACCGTTTATTGGTTCATTATCATACATCTGTTACCGTTTATTGGTTCATTATCATACATCTGTTACCGTTTATTGGTTCATTATCATACATCTGTTACCATTTATTGTCTTATTGTCGTGATTTCCAAGAAGCTTTCAGTTAGCGTCATTCTGGTCACACTGATAGTATCCGAGTGGAGTAAGAGTTCGGATGTACTCGTTGTGGCTTATATTGATCTACATGTATATCCACACACAGACACACATTATTCTGAAATCATTACCGCCATTAAGTAATTTTTCGGTGTGGTGGGCAGGTGTAAGGAGTGATACCTTGATAGATGAACGACGCGCGGGAATTATTCAAGACGAAGCCACAAGGGGAGAGGGGGGACCGGTGAAGTGGAGGGTGTTATGTGGGCAGGAATAGATTGGTGACTGATAATAATGGACATCAAGTGGAGGAAATTCTAGGAACAACATGGAAACATTGCGGAGCGGGTGATGATGCCGTGAACCGACAAACAAAAATAATCCGCACTACTTTATTCAATTCTCTAACGTGGCTTATTACAAGATGCTCTCAGGGTTAAGTAACAAATGTAGCATGACTTTACAGCTTGAGTAACAAAACAACCCCTTGAGTACCTAAATTCAGTATCAACATTAGTTAATTATTATCAACATATTGTAGCGAGTCACTGAAATACAAATTAATTTAGTGACGTAGTGTAGCTGTGACTTACCGTTACTAGACAACAAGTCTTGACACATTAATAAAACAATTGAACCGGCGTGCTGCCTGGGTCGATGTAGACGGTGTATGGGAACCTAACACGCTGTACACCTTGTTTCATTAATTTAAGAACACTGCCATCACTTTGGGGGGTAGTATGTGTCATCACCTTTAGTCTGTCTTGGTGTCTTTGAGAATAGATCTTAACTTACTTAATTCCTTCAGTTCTCCATACTCAGCAGGCCGGAAGGGGGAATCACCAAGTTTGAGCCATAGTGTGTTGTTTAAGTCTGTGTAAACTCGGTGGCTGTAACGTCTCTGTCTGTCGATTTTATTATTATTATTTTTCAGGAGAATTATTTATTTAAAATGTTATTTGTTTCCAGGAAAATCACTGAAGGAAAATCATAAATACAGGAGATCTTCGCCGCCGTCAGGATGAAGAGTATTCCCTGCTGGGTTGTTTACCTGGGTGTGACGTCACTAATGCCAGGGATGAGCCAGTCAGCCCAGGTCACCTCCAACATGGAGCTGACCTCTCAAGACCTTCAGAACCTGGGAGAGTTCATCGCTGACTTGACCAGGACTCTGCATGTCAGCGTGGTGTCTGTGTGTTTCAATCGGCTCCAAGGTCAGTAGTTTTAAATGGTGCCACTATTATTGTTATTCCTATTTACAGTACAGCACTTTCTTGTTGTTGTCTTATTTTTTATTTTTTTATTTTTTCACGGGCATTAGCCCACCAGGGCACAGGTCACTGACCCACATCAGGGCCTGGGGGGCGAAAATATAATAATAATAATTACTAAAAATTATAATAAAAATAAAATAATAATAATAATAACCATAAATAAATACGAAAGTTAAAAAGAAATCAAGAGTGAGAAACGATATACAGTACAGTATGTTTGTTGTGTTGTCAAAATAAGAGAAACAATTGAAACCTGCAATTGTGTGTAAATGAGACAGAAAGTCAGATCAGCAACCTGGGACTTGGTCACAATTTTTGTGATGCCATATAGCAGCAGGGTCCACCATTACACAACACATTATGCTTCCAATATCTTCCCAGGCGGTAGTACCTCCCTGTTTGGTAGCTGCCTACTACCTATGTGTGATAAAAGATGATTACAGGTGTGGAGGTGGAGCGACGGGTGGTATCAGCTCTGGCCCGCAGATTTGTGTTCGTCTCCCGGTGTCACGCCCACGTCCCCGCCACTTCCCCTCGCTACTGCTCCGCCCAGTCTCTCCACCCGCCCACAACTTCACCAGGAGCGAAACCCAATCCCACCCCTCCAGATAGCTCCTGCTGGACCCGCCAACACGCAGAAGTTTACCTCACCTCCCCTGACGACTTGGCCCAGACGGTGCAGCAGGTGGTGCAGAGGTACAAGTCGACAGGTGGTAGTGTGAGCCAGGTGGTGTTGGGGCGGAACCTGAGCTTCACTGACAAGGTGGAGCCCGGTGTGGCCTCCTGGATCCTCGCCTCCTACACTCAGGTGATCCCCTGCCTTCCTCATTATCGTCATGAATAAGTATAATGTTGATGACAGTATCACTAACACCGCCTCAAACACAAAAAATTATTCAGCCACACTAATCTGCCGACCATTGACATTTTTACACCTGATGTTTTCTTCTTAAAACTTAATGGCCGTGCTCCTCATTGTGACCTTTGTGATGCAGGCGACGCAGCAGGCGGTGATTCAAGAAGTGTTTACCTTCAGGAGCTCTAGTGAGAGTGTGGTGCAGCTCCTGGGTACCTGGCGCCCCACCACCCGCCTCCACCTGGTCCACGCGCCCGGCCAAGGACCCCTCAATTTCAACGGCCAAACCATCTATCTCGCCTCCTTCCCTGTATGTTCATGCTGGGCTGTAGTTTCCTCCATTCTTATGTAGACAGTCGACACAGTTCCCCTCTGAGTAGAGTCACAAATACCCGTGTTCCTCTCATGAGCCAAAAACATCTTGACTAAGCTATAACATAACGCATCTAGTGTACAGTTGGCTTAAATGTTCTCAATATGATTAAACCAATTTCCTACTGGTGTGTGGCCGTAGTACCCGCCGTACACCATGGAGGGGGAGGAGTGCCCACAGTCTCGCCTCTTCTGGGAGAGAGACCAACGCTACCGCTTCGACCCCCACTGCTACCCCCGCCCACCCCCGTGAGTCTCCTTGTACTATGACCTTAGGTCATGTGAGTAAATTACAATTCTTAAACACAGAACTCAATGTATTTGTCTGGCTGCCAGGGCTCATAACCAACTGTGAAAAACATACGAATATAGAAAACTCAGAAATATATTATATAAAAGAGTTGACTTGTGTTTAAATTAGTGATTGCATGTGTGACGTCAGCAGGCTTACAAGACTCGTGTCACTGATATGAAGGTGACAATATTTTTATTTCATCTGTTGAAGTATTTATTTATTCAATATTATCACGTCGTTATCTTATTTGCTATATATGTATCTTCTTTATTTTAATTTTCTACTGGGTGTTGTTGGGTCCCAGTACACACCGAGAGTTACCAACAGTTCTGGTCAAATGCTGGGTCATAAAAACTCGACCCAATGACCCCGCCTCTAACCGACAGTCAACCATCCTTGTGAGGGGGCGGTGTTATATGTATTTTATTATTATCATTATTTTACTCAAATTTCAGCACATAGTCGTCCTAATCAATATTATTTTGAAATTAATATTAGTTCGTTGCCTTAGAGTTCCTTGGATCAATGATATCTTGGGTAAGGTTGGTGGCCACTATTTCCCTTCCATGTTTGTCTTCGCCATTTTATTTATTTTTTATTCGTCTTTGAGATTTTGGTAATGATAGGTGTGGTTAGTTTGGTTAGGTCGGGTCATTATCAACACCTTTGTCATATCATCATCAACACCCTCCTCAGGTCATCATCAAAATCATCGTCAGGTCATCACTCATCAACATCTTCGTCAGGTCATCATTAGAGGCAGGCCTTAATCAATACAGTACCTGGCACACCTTCCCTCCAACCACCAATTATAAACGTCAATTATACCTTTGTTATAAGACAGCTTATACTGCGTATAACATCACCTGCGTCTAACATCACCTGCGTCTAACATCACCTGCGTCTAACATCACCTGCGTCTAACATCACCTGCGCCAAACATCACCTGCGTCTAACATCACCTACGTCTAACATCACCTGCATCTAACATCACCTGCGTCTAACATCACCTGCGTCTAACATCACCTGCGTCTAACATCACCTGCATCTAACATCACCTGCGTCTAACATCACCTGCGTCTAACATCACCTGCGTCTAACATCACCTGCGCCAAACATCACCTGCGCCAAACATCACCTGCGTCTAACATCACCTGCGTCTAACATCACCTGCGTCTAACATCACCTGCGTCTAACATCACCTGCGTCTAACATCACACTGCTCTACGTTCAACATCACCTGCATCTAACATCACCCGCGTCTAAACATCACTTTGCCCAACATCACCTGCATCTAACATCACCTGCGTCTAACATCACCTGCGTCTAACATCACCTGGGTGCCCAACATCACCTGATCTAACACGTCAATTTCAACATCACCACAGCCTGCATAACATCACCCAAGGCCCAACATCACCTGCGTCTAACATCACCTGCGTCTAACATCACCTGCATCTAACATCACCTGCGTCTAGCATCACCTGCGTCTAACATCACCTGTGTCTAACATCACCTGCATCTAACATCACCTGCGTCTAACATCACCTGCGTCTAACATCACCTGTGTCTAACATCACCTGCACTAACAACTGCTCTCCTAACACCCACCTTTTACCTGCAGGTGGCAACTGAACGAGGTGGTGTATGTGGGTTACCTCGTGGATATCTTCAACGCCCTCGCCTTCAAACTCAATTTTACGTAAGTGATGAATTTAAGAGGTAAGAGGAGATTGAACTATCTGTGAGCTGCTTTTACTGATAGACGAAGAGAGAGAGAGATGGCGCCTTTTTCTCCATTGGAAATTAAGAAAGAAAAAAATCAACAGCTTTAAATAATCTCTCTCTCTCCATTCTTCATTAATCAGTGAACTTCTTCACTGTTTTTCGTATAAGTTAGAATTTACATTTTGATAGTTTAGTCAGGAAGCCGTTTTCCCTTACACGATTATCTAGCTTCGGTGCTCTAGTAAATAGTTCACAGATGACGTCTTGTGTGTTTCCTGTGTTGGTCACAAACTCATATGGTAGACTCGGTACAGTACTTGTCGCTCGTTACCACCTGACGAAAACACATTGAGGTGTGACGTCCGTTCGGCAGGTACAAGATAGTGCTCCCCAAGGACGAAGAACAGCACACCTTCGGGATGGGCAGCGCTGACAACTACTCTGGCTTGGTCGGCATGGTCGTCAGGGGGGTGAGTAGCTGCCCTAAGTTTTATACTCACCGTGTGAAGTTTTCCCTCAATAGGAGGTTACCCCAACAAGTAGTACGCCTGTAAGCTCCCTGTGAGGTCCATAATGAAGAGATGAACAAACAATTCCCAGCAACAAGACCTCATAAAACATTATAACTAAAGTGTCCATAATCTATTTCGTGTTGATGTTAATCGGTTAGTAGCTGTCCGATCTGCGGACGCGGCATTATGGGTCTAGTCTATTTTCAACAAGTTCTTATACATATCAAGTTTGTTTACGAAAGAAGGTGGCTGAATTGAGGAGTTAATTATCTAGAAGTAAATATTATATTTGGCTGTTCCCTACAAGGATTTTTCACCTTCAGGAGGCAGACGTCGTCCTCGCCAGCCTCTCTATCTCAAAGGGACGATTCAGAGACATCGACTTCTCATCTTATGTCGAACTCTTCGCCTGGCAGATCTACATTCGCTACAGCGCCATTCAGTTTGACATTGGGTAAGGGAAGAGGTGGAGATGACTCATGAACTTTGTTTGATAGAGCTAATGAGAATGTTAATAACTTGAGTTATATAAAGTAGGAAAAACTGTCTTAGTGTGAAATAATAAGAGACAACCTCAAGTGAGAGATATGTAGGGAAAACTCTTATGAAGTAATTATTATGAGGAGATGTAATGAGAAAGAGAACCAAAGGAAACTGACGACCTAAGATTAGAAACATGTGATAGGAGGAGGCTGATTGATAACAAGGTATGGAAGTTGGATAAAGAGAGGGAGTGTGTATGGCGGCAGTGATGTGGGTGAGAGTTGGAAAATTACAAAAGAATGACGCTGACTGGATTAAATACTTTGATTAATTCACTCATCAATCAACTTTATCTAAATATTTATTACTTTAAAAATATCAAACCTCATCACCGAAATTTTATCAATATGCCCGCGGTCAATCGAAAACACTTTCTTCTTTACTGCTATAAAAGACTGGAACAAGTTACCAGGCCACACAAAAGCCAGTTGTGGTTATAAACAATTCACAGCTAAAACAAAGTTACAGCAAGAGAAGAGAGTGAATTTCTGTATCATTAAACCATAGTTATGCACTGCAGTACCTTAGTTACCCCCCACAAAAAAAAGTTACCCAGAGTGATAAGAACGTCTGAAACTGCTTAGCTTATTCTACAGACGGGCAAGGGATAACCTAATTGAAGTTTATAAATATCTCAAAGGGCACTACAGTACTAAGTCGAGTGACCCACAAGGGCTCACAGCTCAAAGTTCATGAATCCACAAGTCCCGAAATATTTTAGAGCAAACTTTTTCGGAGTGAGAATTGTAAACTCTTGGAACAGGGAGTGTTGTGACGGCACCGAGTGTGAGCTCTTTCAAGACCAGACTTGACCAACGCTGTAGCAGGTTCAGATACATTCAGGAGCCAGTACATGCCCAGTACTTGCCAACAGTGCGTAATAGAGACGTGACCGACCGCCCAAGCGGCTAACGGGTCGATCAGTGGTGGAGAGGATAGAAGAAGAAGTATCCCTGAACATTTTTATCCTAGGAACAATATTTTACCCCTTAGTGATGTAAACGCCGAGCTACAATATTCTCTTTTCTGTCCATAATGTCATATCACAAAAGTGTCCGCTATGTGACTTACCATCGACAGTGTGAGTCTGTTATTATGTATGGTGGGTGAGGGTTGTGTCACATTGGGGAATCGATGAAGGTGGCGCCAAAATTACTGTGAACTCGTTGTTAAAGGGTTATGTTGTGTATGTTATTATGTTGCTGTGGTTATTGTGATTTTTATGTTTGATTTTAAAGTACTATAGTACTGTGGTTGTTAAGGGACTATGTTGTTATTGTTATTTAAATGACTATGTTGTTGTGGTAGGTGGGGGACGTACGTGTTGTCATTCGACGTATCAATATGGGTGGGGACGGTGGGTCTGTTGGCGGTCACCACACTGGCGCTGTGGCTCATCCATCGCAGCAAGCGTCATGTACCCTGGGACATGGTCTCTCTCCCCGACATCTTCTTCATGCTGTTCTCCTGCATCGTACAACAAGGTATGGTCCACTATAACACGCTTAGGACAGTTTGTCAGTCAACTTGAAATGAGATGATGAAGGGTAAAACCAATTGTTTGTACATGGTTAGTTTGAGTATATGGTCATATCAACCACAAGTCTCTGTTTATTATTTTTTTTACTATTAAGTCTTATCTTACTCTAACAAGTTCATTAAGTTTTCCATTATTATCACAACTTTTATCTTCTGGGTCTTCCAGTGTTTTATTCGTGTCTTACAGGAAGCCACAAAAAAGACCAATTAATTTGTTGCTAAAATTCATTAAATAACAAAAAAAAAACAATCCTACATTTAATAACATTTAATTTTTCTGTCATTGCATAATGGGTTTATAACTAATATATATTAAAGACCAGTTATATTACCTTCAATCACTCCTCCATTTGAATCTTTGTACTGTAGTAAACTGAAATGTAATTCTCTCTTTATTCTCTGTCTACAACATATTATTACAAGCAACATTAGGATATTTAATACAATATTTCTATCAGCTCTACCTCTTGACCAGAAGTATTCTTACCTCAGTAGGCTACTTTGATGATATGTTTTTGTATTGCACTCTCACTGATCACCTGTTGCACTGACCCCCAAAAGTTCCCACTACCTGTGCGCTGACCCCCATCAGTGCCACCACCCACTGACCCTCACTAACCCCAGGAGTGCCCAGTATGCCAGCCACCTACCTAGGTCGTGTGGTGTTCTGGTTGTTCTGCTTCTCGTGTGTGATTCTCTACACCTCGTACACGGCTCTCCTCACCTCCTACCTCACCGTATCCACCAAGACGCCTCCCTTCACCACCTTTAACGCCGCCGTCGCCAGCCACCCCACCTGGCAGATAGGCATCATGAGAGGAACCCCGCTGCTACAGTTTCTTATGGTACTGTAATATAACTGCGTCAGGAAGCACCTCCAGTAAATCTGTTTGTTGGCCAGTCAGAAACAAGTTGTAAGTTAACAGTTTAGCATGAATATAAACACTGTAGACATACAGTGCATGTAGAGTTGTAGACTGTAGGTGTATACAGTTTCTCATCTGGATATCAATGCTTCATAGCTCTACTGTACTTGTAGGCATCCCAAATTCGCCTCCGAAAGTGAATATTTGTGCATCAGTAATTCTATTCCCTAATTAAATACTGTGAAACAACAGGTGCATAAGTCTTGAAATAAAGTCGTTTGCAGGAAGCCAAAGGAGGTGACTACGCAGTGTTGTCAACGCGTCTTAAGGACCATCCGCACCTAACTGTAAGCACAGAGGAAGAGGGCGTGGCCAGGCTCCTCACTGAAAACTACGCCTTCCTCACTACCAACCAGCTGATGACTTATATGTACAGGAAAAACTGCTCCGTAAAGCAGATCGACATCAACCTCTTCCCCAGCTACGGCCACATGGGTTACGCTAAGAACCTTCCCTTCGCCGGAATACTCGACATGGAGTACGCCCGCTCACCCTTTATTAAACACTGTTTTTCCTGACTATTAAGCGGTTCTTACTTGATGCTTAGCCGCCGGAACTTCTAGATTTTTACCGGTATAAGATAACATATTCTTATCTAACTTACCTAAATCAAGTTTAATCCTGAGCTAACCTGCCCGAGTGAAACCTGACCTGACCTAACCTAACCAAGCTAAAACCTGACCTAACCTAACCACGCTAAAACCCGACCTAACCTAACCAAGCTAAAACCTGACCTAACCTAACCACTAAAGCCTGACAACGTAACCTAAAGAAGTTAAACCTTGACTTTCCGTAACTTGACCAAACCAAGTTAAAACCGGACCTAACATAAACTAAACAAGTTTAAACCCAATCTAACCTAAGCTACTATGTTTTGCAATTCACTTTTTCTATTAAAGTCAAAAATTTTGTAAATGACAGTGGACAAATTATAATGAGATAAATGAGTGAATAAATAGAGATAAAATCAGATAAATACATGAATCAAAATTGCACTCACGAGTCCTGAAACGTAACTTGATAAAAAGATGTTGTCTCGCTCACAAATCACTGGAATAAATTTCAATAATAGAAAATTCGTCCTTTGAGGGAAAAATATTAATTGTTAAATAAGGCTGTCCAAAATGTCTTCAGTAACACTCTAATATACAGTATCAGTGTTGTATGAACGTGTTAGCAAGCCTTCAGTTACCATAGTGTGGCTTGTGTATGGTAGTGTACATACAGTGAGTGTCAGGGATGATGAGTCAGAGATGGTGAGTCAGCTAACTTCAGTCTGGCAGGAAATCCCCGCCAACTTAACTCGTCTCTCACTTGTTCCTGACCGAGAAAATGGTTGATAATACGACTGAATACAGTAATGAATATCGTATTGAATAATGAGACAATCACTATAGACTAGGTAAAATAATTCCCTCTCGTCAGATAATATGATTCTCACATACAATATAATTCCCACGTTCAATAATCTTATTTACGTCTATATATATTTTATATCACTTTTGAATAATAATTCAAATTTATTAAGTAGCCTTCAATTGTGGTTTCATAATTTGGATAATCTCATCTAGAAATTAATACTTACGAGTATGTCACATTGTTGATTGACTCCAGCGACCCTTAATATTCTGAGTTTAATTCATCTCGTAATCTTTTTATTTTAAGTCTTTGTCCTCTGTACTGTAGTATACTGTACGGTTTAGTCAATATTTGTATAACATGCTGAAATATTTGATACCTTTTATAGACTTTGTGTCTCATAATCTTTTTCATGGTAAAAATGTCTTTGTTTGATTGTGAGGAAGGTGTTGTGTCTCCCGCGGCAGGATATCCCGCCTAACTGATGGAGGAGTGCTGGACCGTCTGGAGCGGCGTTGGTGGGGTCGGAAGATCCCCTGCGAGGATCCGGAACCCTTCACTCATCTAGACTTTACTCACACAGTCACTGCTTTCCTCATCCTCCTGATCGGGTTTATTCTTGCTAGCTTCTTTTTAATTATTGAAAAGGTTTACAAGAAGTGTTTACGAAATAGAAAGAAGTTTTTCGTTACTCCAGAGCAGCCAAAGGCACCTCATTCGAAGAAGCAACAATATGGTGCCACCCAGTCCGCAAATACTATACCATCATCAGCTCGCTCAAGGATTCTTACCCCCTTGGACCCGTTACCCCACTTCTCTGAGAATGAGGTTGAGAACTACTGTAAACCTCCACACATTAGAAAATGAAGAAATAAATATTGCAAAGAGCTAAACAATTTGGAGAAATGGCTCCATTTCTTTACAATTCGGCGTCAAATAAATTCTATACCAAAACAATATGGGCAGAGTACGGTCTTCTAAACCTGAATACTATACAGTACTGTACTGTATACTTGTACATAAATTCAAAGGCATTTTTGTGGATGATTCAGTAATACTAGCTTTATAAGAACGTATTAGCACTTATGTACAGTATGTACTTTGTCATCTAAAATGTTTTTAGTCAAAATTGAGCACAATAAGGAAGTTTTAAAATGTGGATGCGACATAGATTATATCGGTCTGTTAACAACATAATAATATGATACTCAACACTGATTTATTTAAATACTGCCCGATACCGTGTTTTATTTTCCATGAATGCATAAGTACTCCATCGGATTAAATCCATTACAGCATCTCAAAAAAAAAATCAAGCACTTATTCAGTTTAGATAGAAAGTTTAACAGCTACGCAATGGATAGTTTGACACAGCCAAAGCAACGGGGTGGTATGAGATATACTTATCACACGTAACTTAACATGGATCGTGTCTCCTGATGGTAAAAAGCGACTAAAAAATGGTTGCCCCTCGTTTGCGAGGATGGCTGGCTCTAGGGTCACCTAGGCGTGAATTGTTTAAGGAGTAGAAACTGTTACCAACACCCTGCATGACCCAGTGTCAAAGGATAGTCCTCGAAGATTGGACAAGTCGCCAACTGCACTGGTTAACCATTACCCTGGAACACGATCCGCAAATCGATTAACATCCAGGTTCCCAATTACTGCTGGGTAGACAGGCAAATGGCATAAAGAAACCTGCCGATAGTTTCATCCTGCCCGGATATTGAACCCGGGTCCACTCACTTGCTAACCATTATTATACCAAAGGTCGCTAAGTATCTTAGGCGTTATAATATACTCTCCAGTACTTTAGTCTTGGCGCTAACCGAGTTCGACATCATTTTAAAGCAGGTCTAAGTCAACGCTCCTTTGGAGAGGTGTTGCTACAGGGCGGAGCTCCCCTTCCCCACCCCCCCTCTTTTCATCAGAAAATCCCAGTACTTTTTCTAGAATGCAGTATTGTACTCGGGCATTTTTGTAAAATAAAAAGTAATTACCATTGACTTCAGAATATCTCCTGATAAGTGCACAAAATGTGCTCATCAGGCTCCCCCATCCGCAACGTCTTTGGCCCCCCCCCTCCATTTTTTTTTATTCCTGGATCCGCTCCTGTGATAGAATCCGTCGTCACATCTTTCCACGAGACTATCAGAGACTGTTCAAGCAAAGTTATTTGTCAACACTGCAAACTATGCTAAAAGAGGATGTTCACGGCGCCCAAACAGATTTGATGCTGCTCCATCTTTTTCTTTGAACACGCCTTCTCGGAAACGAGGAACAACCACCACATGGGTATATTGATATACCTAGAGACAAAAAATAGGAACATGATTAAACAATAAGTTCTGTTTATGCAATTCCTTTGAAACCAAATTCATCCAGAGTAACACCCTAATTCACCTATCATTTCTACCAATTATCACCTTATTAGTTGTTCGAGTAATTGATCTGTTTTGTTACGACCTTGTTTGTCCAGTGTTAGTAAATGAGGAAGCTGAAGTTCCCTGAGAAAGCCTGCCATGTTTGGTAGGGCAACACCGGATAAGACCCTTCTCACATCTGATACAGGACCCCGGCCAGGGATTAACCCGGGAAGTTATCATTTTTTCTTTTCTTTTATCCTCTTCGCCACTGATCGGCTTGATAGCCGCTTGGGACGCGAGAGAAACACGCATTACCGTAATGTAGTTCCTCCAATCCTAGTTTAATTGATTTTTTGTGTGTGCAAATTGTACTATATTTATCTCTCATCTGCCCATTTAGGGTCTGAAATTGGATTCTCTGTTTTCCATTAAGATAGGCATATCACCGAGTTTCTGCATATTACTGAAGGTTTGATTCAAATGAACTCTGAAAAATGAGTAAACAAAGACACTGATATTATGATAATAATACACTGAATGTAAATAATTATATCACGTTTGTTATGTCACTGCTCGATTAATATTTCACCAGTGGTTGAAAAATTGTACGAAGTTGCGCGTCATACAAAAATGTTCCTTAGTGCAAAGGTACGCTTTCCAGTGTATCATATATCCACTACAGTGTTATATATGTATAAATTATTTCCAATTACATATAGATATAAATAATACAAGTGGGAAAAAAGTGTTGGCGTATTATAATTTTTACATGGTTGATTGAGGAAGGAACTGGAGGAACGAACCAGAGGAGAAAACAGCTGTCTAGAGGAACCAAACAGTAACACTGTGTTGGTGGCTCTTGTGTTTCTCGCTTTACGGTACGTTACTTTTGCCTTTATTTGCTTCACTTTATCGCTTTGATAATTTTTGAAAACAGCAAGATTGGTGTGTGGTGATTATAGTGCAGCACTGTGAAGAATCGGTACTGAAATAAAATAAGGGAAAGATGCTGATGAGTATTTTGACAGTTAAGTCTGGAAAACATTACCCAATATCTTAATTGTGTTTGTAAAATTCACCAAACTTTTATGTCGCAGGTAACAAATTATGTTCTCTTATTTTATGTATTAGTTTCTGAAGGTGAGGTTATACTTAACGTTAACAGAGTATATATTACACGTTAGTTTGTAAGTTAAATGAGCACTACATTTGACTATCATAATATTTAGTAGTTTAAGTGAAATGGGTCGGGGGACCATTTCTATTATCATGAACATCTTTGATAACAGGCAAAGTGAACTGCCCAATTTCTCCCACCCATTAAGAACCACACGAACTAATTATTATACTGGTAGTACTTCGTATTTTCCTCGGTAAATGTTTAGGCAGTAAATATTTAGAAGTTTCCAACAGCTACCTATATGGTTAATATTAACGACTGATCCACGGACGAGTTATTTTATTTACTGTTTACTTTTTTACTTTACTTTCATCAGTGAGTACTGATATGATAATTACTTCTTGTGCAAATGCGTTGTTTGGTTGATAATTAGGAGCCTAGGCACACAATACTTTGTCTTCTCGGCGGTGACATCTCATCCTAGGATGTAAATGGCCAATCATATTGGCGTACTTCAATACACTCCGCCGCCTGGACACCGATGCTTTGTGTCTGCTTCAGAACCATTCGGTAATTATTCGTTTTAGCACACCCTCAAATTTTTTCACGTGATGTTTGATTTCTGATGCATTTTGTTCAGGTCTGACCTTCGTTTCCATGAGAAATGCATCGTTTTGAAAAAAAAATCCAAGTCATCCTTGATCCAAAACGGCTATTTTCCATCAAAAACGAAGGTGAGATCTGAACAAAATACATCCAAATAGAACAGAAACCAAACATCTAGACCTCTAAATTTCACTAAATTAACCTACCTTAACGTAACCTAACCTTACCTAACCACTGCGGGGTTATTCCGTAACTCTAGAGAGTATTTGTGAGGCAGTGTATCACGCCTCACGGCTCCAGACAGCTCACGGTAGGATAAGAAATGGCGGGTGGTGATTTATTTATCTAATTTATTAGGCGTTCCTCACTTGTGTGATTTTTCTGAAAAAAAACAAGTTTCCAAGAGGCTTCAAGGGTTGAAGAATGTATATATGAGGTAGAAATTGCCTAAAAGTAAGTGCTTCTATGTGTTTTGAAGATGTGCTAAGCCGAATAATAACCTAAGTTTTTTCTGTTTAATATACAGCTACTCCTCGACTTACGACTGCCCCATTCATACAAAAAAATTTTCAAATTACATATTTTCGAGTCCCGACATCAGTGATTGCGCTGTGTACCGACAAAATTTTTGTTTGTAATTCCCTTTAAAATGGCTGGCATGCTTAAAAGTGAGAGTTTTGTGGTGCTGAGAAGAAAAAGAGACACCCATTTTAGATTTTCTATGTATTATCTTTGCATTTTCGACTTACGACCAATTCGACTTACGACCTGGATTTGGGTCCCTAACCCCATCGTAAGTCGAGGATTGGCTGTACTGGGGGGCAGCTAGGAAGTTAGTTAAGGTGAGGTGGGTATGTTTGGTTAGGTTGGTGAGGTCTTCTAACAATGCTTCTGCTGCTGGTTTTCACATCAACTTAGGTTAGGTTATGTTTAATTTAGAAATAACCACTTTTTAACACATTTTCACAAACCACGACAGTGTCCACTGTAAAACACAGTGAAATTGTGGCGTTTTTATAATCATCTTCTATGAAAAATCGACTGCAGGTCAGTCATTAATAATTACCACTTATATATTGAGTCTTATATATGGAGAAAGAAAAAATAAACTAAAAAATAAAATAAAATTTCTATAACATTTTGTCAGAAATTTATATTTTTCAAGTACAGTGCAGTATTTTAACATGAAATTACCAACAATATTACCAATTACAAGTGGGCAGGACTTTGAAGTAGAGGGGAAATGTAGGGTAAAATACTTAAAAAAAACACTAAGCAAATTTTGAAAACTTGACAAAACCTTTAAAAATTGTAAAACTAAAAAAAAGTTTACCTTCCTTGTGTTTTCGGTGCTTAGTACTATGTTATGGTGTTGTTTTCGGTGTTCAGTTGAGGAGGGATCCATAAACTCAAAAGTGATTTCATAACATTTTTACAAATTATGAAAGGTTTGGTTAGGTTTTAAATTTTTCTTTTTTTCTCTTTTTACCCGACATTCCCGCTATTTCAAAGCCCTGCCCGCATTGAACAACTAATATTTGGGTAATTTTATCTGTTAAAATACTAAAAAAAATTAAATTCTGGGTGAAAACGTTATAGAATAAGTTACTTTTATTTTTTTTCTCTTTTCTCCCTATACCCTGTATAACAATCAGTTATATAAGTACTGTAGGTGTTGGCAACTTCTAAATATTAACCTTCTATTTACATTTACTGTATAAATACTTACAATACCAAAGAAATACAATATAAACACAGTATTGGGGTGATCAGTGTCACCGTGTTCCAGTGACTGATCTTGGCTCCAAACACTGAAGTCACCCATATTATTCATCACCTTATCCTAGCAACACTTAATGGAGTTACACTGAGCAAAGTCTTTTAATTTTCTTTGATATAGAAGCAGCAATGTCTCTGCTGGCTGATTAACACTCATGTTTGCAGGCATTTGCTAAGGTTTAACAGGCAAAATGTCACAGAATTTAGATAATTTGATTACGTGTATGTATATTGTACTGCATTTTCTTTTAGTTTATAATTTTTATTTTTTGTGCTAAATAATGCACAATATGGCAATTGGTGATGTAGCTATTGAGATCAATGAATTATCACTACATATGTTGTTTCAGTGAAAGGTGAGCCCCATGTTTGAGGCACACCAGGGGCCATGGCTCACTCACCACAAGTGATGTAAGCTCATTGTTAATTATGTTTTTCTTGTACATTAGTTTCCTTTTTTGTTATTAATTTATTGTATATATTACCTAACTTATACACTAACTTGGATCTTTGGTATGTGTGGTTTATACAGTAGTATATGTGTGTGTTACTTAATATGACAATTCTCCTGTATTATTACTAGTTACTGTAGCTACCGGTAATCTTTTTTTATCTGTACAGGCTGACTCCAATTTTTCAGTGGGTTGTTCCTGAAAACTTTAAGCAAATATTTTAATGAAACATTTTTTCCCATTGACTCCCATTGTACAGTATTTATAAATTGAAGGCTTCTGAGGAGTCATTTCCCCTCCTTGCTGAAATGGTTCCTTAGTTTGTGGATATGTTTGAAATACTCTTTTGGTCATTTGATTCAATTAACAGTTTATTAAGATAACATGGCAGCCAGAAGGCTGAAAATATATAATAAACAGAGATGGTAAGGTACATATGGTGAAATTAGGAAGTGGGTCACTTGATTGACAAAAGTTTTCAGTAAAAAAAAATACAGTTAACCCTCACTTTACGCGGTCCCACATTCCGCGTTTCCACGTTTACGCGGTGCCCTGCCGGAACCCAGGATGCTCACATTCCGCGGTGCGTGTACCCCTTTACGCGGAGAGCGGCTGGCGAGCCGCGCCATTTTTGGATCCAAACCTCCCGCCATCCGCCATAATGTGTAAGCGGTGCGCACAAGGTCGCCCAGTCATCAAAACATTACCAGTTCTTCACCCGCCACCCCCACAGCCGGCCCAAGTCAGTGATAGTGATAATTATGGTGAGGATATGGACTTATATGGACTTTGGGGAGTTTGACAAAGAGGCCCTGCAAGCCTCTGTGGTAGATAGTGATACAATTGATTCAAGTGACACAGGTGAGGGCCAATAATCTGCCCTCTGCCTCGGAACCAACCGCCCATCCCCGTGTGCCCAGCCATTTTTTCTACTAATGTAAGTTGTAAAAAACCTAATATTATTGATATTTCTCTTAATTATTAATTGTGTGTGCATACCATCATAAAGTTAAGATAATATTTTTACTACAACATAGTTGTGTGTCGTCAAAAAGTGGAGTTTGGGGATCGGCCCGGACTCCATTTCAATTAATCCCATATGTTATGTTATTCACTTTACGCGTTTCTCACTTTACGCGGGACCCTCCGGGTTACATTAACCGCGTAAAGTGAGGGTTAACTGTATAAGAAACATAGTCAACATATAGATTAACTATATATCTGGTAGTGTGAGAGTTGGTCTTGTAAACAGTCTTGTGACTTGATATTAGTGCCAACAAAGTCCTTTGTGTGATTGGCTTCCCTTCTGGTTGTCTGTTTGAGTTGTTTAATTTTTCATAACATGTTTGTAAAGAGTTAGTATAGTATTGATCTCAGTAGACACCTATTGTGAGCCTGTTTTTGTTTTTTGGTGTTGAAATGTCAAATAGATTTTTACTTGTAGTATTTTGAACACTACTAATTTCCTTTATTAGAGGGGAAACAGAGCATGATTTGGGGGATTACAGTATTTTTACCTGGGCCTCTCAAGTGACCTAGTACAGTAGTGTGATCTGAGAAGATTATCACCACATGGGGCTCAAGGTAGATACTATGGGGTACAGTAATCATAATGTGCAATTGTAATAGATGACACTTGTGCAAGTAATTGTTATCAATTACTGTACTTTCTTCTATTTTGCATCATAATTGAATGTGCTTAAAATGTAATTATAATCATGATTACAGTACTACTGTTATTACATTTGTCTATTCCAAGGGAAGTCACTGGATGCTTATGAACCCCACTCCCTCCCTCACACCGCTTACAAGGCCCGTGACCTCATTTTAGGCGCTGTATGTGGAGTTTCCCTGGGATGTAGGTGGGGTAAGATAAGAGACCAAACATGTGTCCCCAGTCAACCTCATCCACTGTGTCTGATCGGGTTAGGGAATTCATGTTTTCTCTCTTCACTCTAATTATTTTCTGTTGATTGGCTCCCCAGCAGGTCCAACTAAGTGTACCTTCAAATGTGGTTATGCAAGTAAATGCTGAAGCATACATATATTTTAACTGCTTATACATTTTTTATAAAATTTTAACACATTCTACATAGTATTTATTTATAATACTGTAAATGTATGTAGATGGTGCAGTACGTACCAAGTTTGTTCATCATATCAGTTTTGCAATAGTGTCTGGTCCTTTGTCCATGCATTCATGAACTGTTATTTAGACTAGGAAACTTTGCTGTGGACTGTGTGGCATTGGGAAGCTTGTAAGGTTAGTATCCTTGTCTTTTACTGTGAATGATTAGAAGTAGAATCCCTCTACGGTGCACCATCACAATGGCACTTGGATTTGGTATTGCCATCTCTACCAATTTCATGCTGGTTTCAGGTACTTGAGCTGCCTTGTGAAAAGTTGTTGGCTGTAAATGAAAAATTGTTTCTGAAATTCTTTTTTATAGCATAGTGTGGAGCTAGGTGGGTCAGAGCCCTGTGTCCCTCTTGTGGGGCAGTGTAAAAATCTGATGGGAATGAATGGGCATTGAAGTCGAAAGATCTCTAAAGATGATACAGGGAGAGGCAACATGTGCATTTGCTTTTGTGAGGTCATTGTTCACCTGACCTCGTCCCCTACTGTCTGTATGAGAAAAGTCTTTGTGTCCAGGTACAGTCAGTACCCTTTTTAAGGGTATAATTTGGGGGAGACTTAGTAACACCCCGGTAATTTAGATTAATTCTAACTACCGTGATGATTTCAAGGTCTTTTGGGTTTCAAAATCAGTTTTCTATTTTGGTTAAGATTGTCTACAGCAGAACTCCAACTGGCAGGTTTTTTGTTTTTTTTGAAAGCTGTGGAACAGGTAATGAGTCCAGTAAAGCCTTTTTTCTTCAAATGTATTTTAGGAATTTGTGCAGGGTGCATCTGCCTTCTGCTGGAATAACCTTGTGGTGTGGTGCTGCTTCTGTTTGTCTACCTCTTATCTCAATCATTATCCATTTCCAAATTTATTAACATTTTTATTCATCATATTGAATAACTTAAGTTTTTGTGCATTTTAAATTATTTTTTGTTTTGTTTTTATTAATGTTTGTTGTCATTTGTTGTAGGTTGTGGGAAGATGATATGGCCTTTCAGATGATTCCGCCAAGGTTATCATCATCCCCGCCCCCCCTGGACTCGCTTCCTACTGTGACTTGCCCAGGAGAAGAGGATGATGATGAAGAATTTGGGAACTTCTCAACTCACAATGCTTCATTTGATATCACAGGTTGGTGGATGCTCATAAATTTCATACCTTTATTATGATATGGCTGGCTTCTGAGTCCTGCCTTCGTATGTATCATATCAGTGCTGAACCTCACTACCTGCACATATTTATGTGAACTTTTTATGTAGAGTATGTAATCAGAAACAAATTTATTAAAGATAGTGACAGTCTAGCCTCAAGTCCGTGCTTTACTAATAAGGAAATAATCACGGACTTGAGGGTAGACTTACACTTCTAATAAATTTGTTTCTGATTAATTGTTAGAGTATTTTCCAATTATTATTTATTTGTATGTGACTTGTGTGTGTGTGTTTCTACACACACACACACACACACACACACACATACATATATACAATACAGGTAAAAGAAATAATTTTCCTAAAGGCAAACACAAAAAAGTTATATACAATACATCTCTTTGTACACAAGTTAAAAAGTGTAACACACACACACACACACACAAGCGCAAATATTATTCCCGGATTTGGCGATTTGCGGCCATTTTGAGAACCTAACTCCCGCAAATTTTGGGGGCCCCCTGTACTGTACAGGTACTGTATATCATTTTCTATTTATTCATAATGCAAATTCTGTGGTTACTTGCATATAACACTTTACAATACGAAACATTCATATCAGTGAAAACAGTTGTCAACAACTAGGCTTTGTTTGATTTTCAATGCAGAGAGTTCTGTCTCATATTTTTTGTTGTTGTTGATGTAATAGTGTTTTAGTAACCTTCTTATGCATTTAAAGACCTTGGTTATTGAAGTGCATTAATAACATTATAACAACAACTGGACTGGGGTCTGCCCCAGTTAGTCTGGTGTTTCAAGATACTGTACTACTATATTAAGTTGGATGAAAATAAGCAAATATATTTAAAGAGGGAAGGCAGGCCAGGGGGTAGGCCAAAAATGACATGGGGAGAGATTGTAAGAAATGATATCAGAGTTGGGAACCTGACAAGAGAGACTGCAAGAGACCGTACAGCATGGAGAGCTGCCATCAGGTAGCCATGGCGAACCCACTCAAGTGTGGAAGTTGGCCTTAAAATGATGATGACGAGGGAAGACAGATGACCTGGGTCTGGTAGATGACAACAAATTACCGTTCTAGGAATATATACTGCATTGGACTGTACACAATGAGGGGAACAGTACAAGCTACAGGTACTCATAAACCTGATCCAATGAACATTGCTGGCATGCTGGGCTGGAAACTCCTGCAGTGGCCAAAGAAACCCGAGGAGACATATTACTGTACAGTATACTGTACTGTGGTTGGTAAAACGATGTACAGTATAAAATATAAAGTGGAGAATAATCTAAACCATATTTGGTAAACCCATAATTGGCAAATGATTGCTGTATAAACTGACATTATAAAACATTGTGCTTGCATTGGTGAATTAGCATGTTTTTTGTAGTACAGTATTGTGAATGGCTTATTAATAATGAATAAAGATATTTTACACTGACCATGTAAACAGAGAATTTTGGTCTCATTTTGTTTTATGAATGAATAATTGATTACTGTATAGGTTGAACTAAATTTTTTTCTTCCCTTCCAGGATTATCCGATAAGCTACCTCCTACTCCTGACACCAGTCCTTCTAAATTTCCTGCATTAGGACATGTAACCGGGAAAATTTTACCAGCAGTCCTAGAGGGAATTAGGGATGACACAATTAGCCAAGATTCTGGAGTAGGAAGTTCAAATCATCCAAATGAATTTTCTCCACAACCCCAAGCAGATGACCATTCATTTGGTGATTTCTCAACTTGTGTTACTGCCGTTTTTAAAGTGAATAATGAGCGAACAGATGGTGTAGGTGTTGTTAAAAATGATGGTGATGATGGCTTAAATAACTTTCAAGCATTCACCTCTGCTGGTGATGAACCTCCAAGAATCCAGGAACCAGAATGCTCAACTTATTCATCAGATCCAAATATAGATCAAGGTAATGATAACTTCTCTAGTCAAGTGTTCCCTACAGTGTCCGAGACTCCTGAGGGCAGTGGCAAAAGATCACCAAGGAACAGTTTCTCCATGATAGGCACTCCTCCACCTCTTGATTATGTAGCAAACAGTGTGACTGTTGATGATGAATTCTCCCGGTTTTCTCCAAATCATAGAGCAGCAGCTGATGATGATGATGATGAGTTTGGGGATTTTACATCTAATGAGATATCAGAAATCATCAATGGAAAGTACTCTTACTCTGAGAGTGTTGTATGTGAAAAAATTTCAATTGTACCAAATAATGAGGAGGTCACCTTACAACAATCAGTTAAGGTTATGGAATGTTCCTCATTAAAAAGGCAAGAAAATCTGTCAATTAGTTTAAATATTGACGATGATGTTACTAATACAAGTAAAGAAAATAATGCCGATAAAAACGTTGATCATCCATCTCAAGATGCTTCGCACTCAAACAGTTCTAGTGAGAAAGTGAGTGCCAGTCCTAAAAGTGTTCCTTTATCTACCAGCATTTGTAGTGAAAATAGTTCACAAATATCCAGAACTCCCCAAGATAAAGTATTGAATTTTGGAGATAGAACACCAAGTATCTCTTTACAAAGTGAAAATATTGTAACTAAGTCTACAGACAAAAAAGATGATGTATCTGCAAGTGTTTCTGAAAAAACTAAGAATGATTTTATCGATGTTAGTAAGTCGAATATTGTTCAAGAAGTTATGTGTTCCTCTGAAAAGGTTGATAGTCAAAGCAAAGAAGCAGAAGAACAGGTAGAAACACACAAAACAGGTGAGAGTGAGTGGACAGATCATGAACATAACAGTTTTAAAAGCAAAAGTGAATCTGAAAATTATACAGATTCCAAGTCCCATGTAAGTGCCTATCATTATGATGGTGATGTTAGTAGTGAAGTGAGAATAGAAGGAAGAACAGGAAAGGAAAATCACAGTGAGTTTAATTGTGATGCATTACAAAGAGGGGCAGGAAATGACCCCTTGGTTTCAAAAGACTTGTGCGTAGATGATTTTGGTGATTTTGATAAAGTTGATAGTCAGGGTGAATCAGATTTCGGGGATTTCAGTAAAGCAAATGAAGACGATGACCTTGATTTTGCCGATCTTAGGGAACAAGTAGAGAATGGCACTTACGGAGCTGAGGAAACTCTACAGCCAGGTATTATAGGTGATGATGAATATTGTGAAGATGTGGATGATGAGTTTGGTGACTTTAATGCTCCTGTAGCAGTTACTGACAGCGAATTTGGTGACCTTGATAGTGCTAATGTAGATGATGATGACGACGACGACGATGAGTTTGGTGATTTTGCTGTACATGACAAAGTGGGTGCTTCATCAAATCTGACCTGTGCACAAGCCCATGATTTAGAGGAGGATTTTGGTGCATTCAGTGGGCAAGGTGACACTAGAAACTTTGGTGACTTCAGCATGGCTGGTGAAGAGACAGGGAAGGGAAACTTTGCTACTTCATGGAAGGAGGCCAGCTTTGAAAATTCATGCAAAAGTCCTGTTTTAAAGAAGGTATGAAAATTCTTGTTGACTTTTTGGTAAATGTGTAGTAGCTGTGCAGCTAGGTACTGTATTTTTGTTCAATTAACTTGGACTGAAAAGTCCTGGGTGATGTAGCTAATTAGCAAAAAGGTTTTTTTTTATAACATATTCTTGCACTTGTTGTTCCTTTATTGTCACTCCTTATCATGGATGGGAAGGTAGGAATGCATGTGTGTGTGTGTGCCTCATTATCCTGGAAAGGGGAAATAGAGGATGCAATTTTTCTACTTGTGCATTTGTTCATATTTTTGTGTGTGCATCTTATATCCAACAGTTGTGAACATGATCATGATAGTCAAATTCTGGTAAATCAAGATAGATTTAACCAATCATTGTACAGTACAGTACACTACAGTATATTATAGTACAGTCACCCATTAAAGTCCTGTCCCCTCTCCTCCTGAACCACGATCATAATCATGAACACGAAGCATTTAAAGACAAAATAATGCATCAGTTTCTACTGCTTCAGATTCATGAGTCTTAATCTCGGGGTCCGTGGTTCAGGAGGAGAGGGGACAGGACTTTTATGGGTGACTGTACCTATCACAATAAGATCTCAGACGAGTTTATAACTTCAATAATCTCTTCTGTTGTCACTCTCCAGAATTATGGTTTTGTTACAACCTTGTTTTCTCTATTCATATGGCAGTTATGTTCATGGTGTGTTGTGTTTTTCCATAATATCTGATAAGGATATCTGCATCTAACACCTTAATTTGTATAACCTTTGTCATTATTGAGGAACTGTATTAAGCAGCAGCTGTAGTGGTTGACACCTTAGGCCTCAGGGCCCTATCATGTGACCAGGATCTAATAAATGGATAATTTGATAGAGTGAGTGTGTGAGGTGGGTACACAAGAGATGCAGTGGAATAGTTGTCAGATTGCAAGATGTTGCTTTCTTTAAGTGTCTTGTATGCTCAGGTAATCTTGTGGCCCTAGCAATGCTTCGAGAAACACAACTTTGATATATATCACTGGACTGTGCTAATAAGTTCTGCGAGCTGGATGACATGATCAGTGCTGAAAGAAGCGAAGTTGTTTGAGTTAGAAGTGGCTGGGGGAAGTTTAGGGTGTTACTAACTTTGTCAGCAAGAGGACCTTCCCTTTGTGTGAAAAGAAAGAAGTATGCAACCAGTAAGAAAAGTGTGATGCAATATGGCAGTGAAACATTGGCGGTTAAAGTTGACCTAAGCAGGCCTGAGTGAGCTGAAACGAGGATGGTGAAGTGGATGTGCAATGTGTCACTTAAAGATAGGAAACCTTACTCAAAACTAATAGGGTGGCTGTTTATTGAGAGTATGGGCAAAGTTTTGCATAGAGATAGGCCGAGATGATTTGGGTATGTGGAGAGAATGGAGACCAGTTGGGTCCAGAGATGCAGGAGTTCTAAATGTATTGGGGAAGAGAGCCAGGGATAGGCCAAGATTGACATGGGAGAGGGTGTAAGAAATTACATGCCGGCAAGTGATAAGAACTTGGCAAGAAAGGCTGTAAGAGACAGTGAAGCATGGAGACCTGCCATCAGGTAATTGCTTCTTACCCCACAAGTGTGGAAAATATTGGTGATGATGATGTTGGTCACGTAATGGGCCCAATAAATTATGTAGTTTGAATAGAAGAATTGATTTTATACATGTGTGTGTGTGTTTGTGTTTGTCTTCTTGATGGGTAAGATTGTGTGTATGGTTTAGGGTCTAGGAAGAGAGTCCAAGCAGTATTAATACTATTTTGTGTGAGTATATCCTTAAATGCAGTTAATGCTCCCTCTCTTGTTTTTAGTTGGAGAGCTTAGTGCTAAAGTGGATCCCAAGAGACCCGGCATCGATAAAATTACAAGAAGAACAACCAGTCGCAACACTACACGAGGCTGTTGAAAGTGACGCGTTTGTGTGGCGCCAGCTTGAGAACTTGGAGTCGAGTGCAGCTCTCACACTGTCCTGGGGCAACACTCGAGCTCACAATCTCTTCCTTTCCTCAGTCAACGTTGACGCTCGCAACATTGTGAGTAAGGAGGCACTGATCACGGTAAACATCCTCATGGCACCCCACTGTATATTTGTGTGTAATAGCAGCAGGTTAGATAAAAAATAAATATAAAAAGCTTCTTTTGCTTTTGTTTCACTGCAGTCATCATTATCCAGTTGTCATAGTTTGTTTTTGTTGATACCTAAATATTTAATTTACAGTAATTTGAAAAAAGTGTTTACAAGAATATGAAACATGATTTGTGTGTTGTGTGTGTGTATGTTGTGTTTGTTTTATGTGTAGGTTTTTGTGTGTGTGTGTCATGGGTATTTGTCCACACCTCCATAACATAATCAAAGGAGATACCCAGCAGATATATTAAGCCTCCAAAAGAAGTGGTACATTTATTCTTCCTTACCTCCAGTTTACTGAAGCCACATGGTGACAATATTTATAATCAAGAGTACATGACACTGCAGGCCTTGAGGAGGATGGGAGACTATCAGCTGGTAATCACTTGGTAGTATTTCCCTACATTTGCCATCAAATTTTATTTCTTGCTTCTATATTTATGCATTGATTTTGACTTTGAACAGCTTAAAATGACGACAATATTTAATGGGTATGTCTGGTTCATTTTTTAGTGTAGTTCTGATCAGTCTTAAGGCAAAGGTTTTCCCCATAAGAACATATCACCAGTTATATGATGGCTGTCGATGGTTATATACAGTGTACAGCAGTTTATCCACACTGTACTTAATTTGAAGATACGTACAACTTTCCAGGGACACGTTTGTTAGATAAGGAGAGAAACCTGTGTAGCTGAAGTAAGGTGTCCATAAACACTCGTTTTAATTAATTAGAAGAGGACACCAGGGAATAAGTGAATTTAGTTTTTGAAGTAAGGAAAAAAAAGAATGGTTTGGGATTTAGTTATAACTGAGGCTTAAATAGATGAGCATAGTTTGAGAAGAAGCTTATTAGTGTAAATTTACTCTTGTAATTTTATTTTGCCTTTAAGTGCTTGATGTCTGTGACTGCCATTTGTAATTACAGAACAGGTATATGGATAAAATTTTCTTAAGGATATATTATATAATATCGTATCTGCTGCTATGAATGCACATTCATACAACTTTATGTTATTTTACTTTCTGAGAATTCTTGCTCTGTATTGTACAGTACTGTATTCTTATTGGTATGTTTTTGATGTTGTTTGTTAAATTTCTCCTTAGAAGCTTTGTGTCTCATATTATCAGTAGGCTTTATTAACCCTTATTGAATGTACTGTATTTGTTTCCTGTTCCTTGAATCTCTTTTAAACTCTTTGGTCTCTTCACTTTCAAACTTACATTAATTTTTATAAATGATGTAGTGGATTGGACATCTCATCTGCTGCATCAACGAGCTTGTTGGCTGATGCTCCAGGGTTGTCAGGACCCCCTTCATTTGTGTGGCTGGGCTTTGTTATAGAAATCTAGAGATAGGGTCTCTTCCTGCTCGACTACAACCCCAGAAACTGAGGGCAGCACTGATGAGTTAGTTGCAACAGGCCAAGAGTGTGTTGCTGCTGTGCTTCTGTGTATAAACTTCATGCTCCACACAGACTGTAAAACAGGCATCCCCTTAGTTTTTAGTTAAACCTATTGACCAGACATATTATAGTCATTTCTGTGCTTTCAGCTGCTACGTGCCTTATTATTATTTTATTTCAGAATACTTACTGTATATGAAGATAGAATGGTTGCTTGCAGGTTGAGGCATTTATATGCCAATGAGTATATTTATTGTGCTGCAAGAGTTTTAATTTAATTAAACAACTGAAGTGGTTATTAACTTGTGGGCAGACAGTCAAGCATCTTCACTTCCCAGTGGTGCATAGTCTACAACATGTAAATCGACTTTCCTTATCCCAGATTTGAGATCTGGCCTAAGGTTCCTATGGGGATTTACAAGTTACCATAGGGAGTTTAAAGGAGTGCAGTGGCCGAGTGGACACTGTGCAGCACCCTCCTCCTGTTCCAGGGGTTGGTGATTCGATCTCAGGCACTTCAAGTTAACCCAGCTGTACTTAATATTTCCTGACGGGGGCTATATTGCTGTACTTCTTCTTGTTTGATTACATCATATACCAGTAGGATTTCTTCAGAGGATTTTACAGCTTTTTAGCTACATCCTGATAGTTTAATGGGAGCAGTTGGCTTTTGTTAACAGTGGTTATTGTCACTGTTACATGACCTGACCAATCCACTGTATCAATTATAAATAGTAATTGATCTTGATATTGGATTTTTTTATTGAGCATGGTATGGTTTACTCACATCCCTCCTTCCCTCCACCCCAAGGGGTGATGGGGTAATTTGGAAACAGAGGGGCATTTGAACCTGAGTTTAGTACAGTATTGTATCCTGTGTAAATTGTGGACTAAACTTTCAACAGTGAAAATTGTTTGGCACATGACCTCTGTCAATTTTATCAGTGCTACAGTATCACTTGGAATTACTGGACAATTATAGATTCAGAATGTTGTAAGACTGGACTAGGGATCCTCTGGTAAATTATGCTGACAAAAGTAACTCTGGAATAATCACAAAGTAAAGTCAGGTCTGTGGTGAGACCCTACAAATACAGCACATGTCTAGGATGAACAAAATAGCTGGACTACAAACTGTTGTATAGATTTCTGTTTTAGTGTGTTTTATTATATTTTCTTGTGAGTTTTATTTAACAGAATTAGTCAGCAAACATTACACGAGCTCAGTGATGAAGCTTTACACATGTACAGTATAGACAAAGCTCTTTATAGAATGCTGCTTCTTGGAATACAGTTTCATTATTATGTTCATTGTTCAGGTGAAATTTTTACTATAAAAGAAAAACAAATTAAAATATAAAAGTGTTCAAAAGTTCAGAGCAAGATATGCAACACACAGTGCATTCTTTTCTCTAAGCTGCTCACCCAAATAATGAAAGTGGTTTACACTGGAAAGTGTTCAACTAAGCATCACCTGTCTCTATCAGGTTGAACACTTCTGTAAGACTATGGTCTGTTTTTAACATAATTTTATATATATTGTCTTGAAAAGGGCCTGCAAGTAACCTTGGTGGTTATGTGGCCAAGCAGTCAAGGAGAAGCATCAGCATGGATGTAAAAACATGGGTCATAAGGGTCATGGAGGGAGGTGAGTGTCAGGTTGATGTTGATGAAAGTTTGGGTTTGGCTGTGTCAACCATTGGAACCACTCTCAATAATACAGACAAGATAAGGGCTTTTGCCTGATGCACCACTTCATTAGCAACAACTGAGACAACTTTATCAAGGATCATTTTACTGGAGACGATGGAGAGCCAGTTGGGCTCTGTGTAGGAGTAGGGTTGTGTTAGGAGCAGCAGCAGACGGTGGTCAACCTTACACAAGTTCCAACTGAAGCCACTGGTGAGTATGGAATTTAATTTATTTTTTATGTTCATTATAATGAGAAATTATTAATCTTGTTTAAGATTTTTATAATACATTGATGTGTACAGTATCATTATTAGGGCTGTTGCTGATACCCTGTGGAGTCCTCATAGGTTGGTCATGGGCTGCCTCCATTGGAACCATGTTATACTGACCTCATATAGAGCTGTTTATTATAGGACTCCATCATCCAGGAACACATCTAGAGTGTTTATTAGAGTTATGCCTGTACATCAGGTTACTAATTGCTGAATAGATTTGGTTTATATTTGAATACAGTAACTTAATGTGTTCCATGGTGGTTTTGTATTGAACAAATATTTTAACTTACACTTTCTCTTATAATTTTTTTTTAATACAGGTGTGTTGGAGGGGAGAGTAGCATATTTATTTGCATGTTTACATGTATTTTTTTAGTCCAGTATATTTGTGTTGAACATAAATAATACAATGGTGTGTAAAGGTTATTTTACACTGGACAATGAAGGACAAAATCATCAAGCACATGGGGATTAAAACAAGCCACCTGCTTCCTTACCCCCATCAAAGTGTAAATTAAATGTACCAATACAGACCCTTGAATACAGATCTCAGAAAATTGGATACTTGAAAACCAGACTTTTCTTCCCTTGGTCAAGTTGAAGTCTTCTTTCAAGGGTCATTCATGTGTTACCATAGGCCTATCAGTAGGGTGTGTCAAATTCTGCTTCCAGTCACACAAACTCGGTTGAACATTTGTCTTACTTCAGAAACAAAAATAACAAAATATAAGAACATTGTTTTATGCATACTTTAGATAAAGTGAAAAGAAATTTATGAACTGTACCTTCAGATTTTTCAAACGTAAATCAAAGAAGGGACAATAATTTTTTTCATAACTTCAGATTTTTTTAAACTGAATCTTAGTAAATCAGGGACTGCCTGCTTATATTAGTCTCCAGTGGCACGGTCTTCTTCTGACTACTGTACTGATCTCATAATATCACCACTAAATAAGAGAGCAGTACAGTATATCTGGGAAAAGTTTCTCTAAAGTGAAACAGGTCAGAAAAGTGCCAAAAGAGAATGGAAAGCCAAAACATTGGATGTGAATTTAGATGTGATAAAGCATTTTGAAGTGGGAGAAAACCTGATGCAAATACTGTACTGTAGCCAGGCAGTAAACCTTATCCACCTCCTGTGGCATCTACTGTACAGTACAGTATACTGTATTGTTTAAACTGGTATTTTGGTTCAATACCAATCAACCAAAAATGACTAGAAGGTATTAAGTAATCTGACTATGTGTCTGGTACCTGTACTGTATGTTCAATCATTCACCACTGAGCTTATGTCATGTTCTCTTGGTATTACTGTATACTTCTTTCTCCACATTTGGATTAAAAAGTATTGATATACCTGTTACTGTATTGTGTACATTATTTTTTCTATGCCATTAAAAATATTCATTATAAAGTAAGCATAAATAAAAGTACCAGTTTGAGAATAATTCAGCTACCAAATGTATCAAGCACAGTTGAACCTATTCTGATAGGCCCAGTTTTTGCATGTATGCTCTCTGCTCTTACGTGTATGATCTTATGTAAAAAAAAAGTGAGTTTGGGGAAATATATTGTTCATAACACATCTGCGAATGAAAATCTTGGACACATTCTTGTTGTTAAGGAGGGGAGTGTTGTTGGGAAGAGCATCAAGACCATGTGCACGCTGTTGGGGGACTGCTCCAGGAAACTTTTTTTTTTTTTTTCTGATACCAGAACAGTGCACTGTAAATATTTTTATACAGAGCAATAAAAAATTTTTAAGTTTATCATACACTCTTGAGTTGTACACTGTAGGACTTTAAGTGTGTTTCTGGGGATCACTTCCTCAAGCCCCTTACATAACTACTGCAATTGGTGAGGGAATACTATAGTAACCCACTAGGTATTAAAGTATTTTTATATAAAATTATGCTCTGTTTGGAAGGTAGAGACACGTGTATTGTACAACTTATTATTTTCAATATAACCCCTCCCCCCAGATACTGTATTAAATTTTAATATGAACATACACCATACTAGTTGAGTTACCCAGCTTCATCCAGGTGGAGGGACAGGGTACAGTACGTGGCCAATCGCACCTCCCTGCTAAATTTGAGCTTTGTCTTCAAAACTGTGCAAATGCATAAGGAACACACACAATGTATTTTATGTATACAGTACTGTATAGATTTACCATCACAACCATTTTGTTCATCCTAGACATGCATGTAGTACTGTACTGGTACAGTATAGCCCACACAGTCAACCTGGGACAAAGTACAGGATTGGAAATACATTAGCAAATTTCCTTTTGAGTTGTAAATAAAGAATTTAGTAGTATACAGAATGGCATTTCATTCACTGATGACTGTACTTGACATAAAATTGTCCAGAGTGCAATATCTTGTACATTTTATATGTGTGTATGTATGTCCAGTATGTGGGCAATAGGGGGTTTGAAGGGGGCTAGTTTGCATTCCCATGTTTTCTATTGGATGTACAGTCTACAGTAGTTCACAAATGCTGAATCTGCTAATTTCATAATTCCTCAGCAATGCTTATATATACAGTACGTACTGTATATTTTATATACAATAAAACCTCCATAATTTGGAATAATGGGCATTCTATCTTTGCTGAAGTAAAGCAAGGAGTATAAGTGGTATGGAATGGTCAGAAGAATATACAGTATAACTGTATAATTGTGATATGTTCGCTGGTTGTTGAAGATGACACCTTGCGTTGTGTAACAAAAAAGGATTTATAGAATTATGGAAGTTTGGAGGTCTCTGATGATTAACCGTATATGGTAACTGAAGGTATTCTTTAGGTTGAGAAATGAATCCGTCCTCTACAATATTTCTAAATAAGCCATTCAAAGTTCTTCCTCTACCATATGTACTAATCCACTGAACTCTGCATAAATCACTTTCTCTGCATGATATATGTACTGCTTATATTAGGTGTGCAGTTTTCCTATTTTGCTATTTGTGAATATTACTCTTCCCAGCTTAAACACTGTCTGGTTTAATTTTGCTTCATTTTCTTACATTCTCTTCACCTTTTTAGTTTATATCTTAGTTATCATTATCAGATGTCATGTCATATTGTTGAACTCCACTCCTTTCTGTTTGGAAAACACCTCTTCACCCTGTCTCACCCGGTATGCCTTGTGCAGTAGTTTGATTTTGGCCATTTTCATAATTTCTATTTTTAGGTATGTGATCCACTGTGCCAAACTGTTATACCTGCAGAAGGATTTTTTAAGTACCTACTTTTTCATCACAGTTCTCTTCCTACAGCTGTTTGGGCAGAAATGGAGTTCATCTGTTCCACTATTTGCCCAAACACTCAGCTTCTCCCCACTCACTCCTGCAAAGCCAACAGAAGGCACTGGAGGACCTTCAGTAGGTTATAATGGGTGTAGTAGAGAACCAACAACTCCCCCTGCCACTGCCTCTGTAATTCCTCCAAAGTTGAAAGAAGAAGTGCCAGTTGCAGTCTCAGCTGTGAAAGACGGCAGCTCAGAGGTTTGTGGCAATTTTACAATTATGAGAGTTTTCGGTGTTAAGATCAATTAACATGTACGGGTCAGCATCCTGCAGTACTCAAGACTATTCAGGGGACTTGAGCCTTGCAGGGAGATGGGGAGAAATATAAGGGGCATAAGCTGGTTGTATAGAAGTTGTGGATGTAGACCAGGTAATATCTTCCATCAGTCTCGCCTCACTCAGAGTGTCTGTGCCACTCTTATGAAACTTTCCTTCTCCAGCTTTCTCTAAGTCCTCTGAGTACCGGTAGGCCCAATTCACTCTCAATATAGGACACAACTTCACATTCAGAGTACAATCTTGAATTCAAGTGGAGCACTACACCCTTAAAGAACACAAGATTTAAGTAAGCAACTTCCCTGTTGGACACAAATTTCACTATACATTTTCACTCCATAAATCAAACCAAAAACTTAGTGGGAGGAAAAAAAAAATCTTGACAAACATTAGCAGGCATAGCAAACATAAGAAATTTAATTCTTCCATAATAACCAAATGAAAACCCAAATACACTCTTGCCCGACTTACAACCTACTCGACTTACGACCGCCAGCACTTACGACCTGCCTCAGTCGTACCAAAATTTTGTCAAATTACGTATTTCGAGTCCCAACGTCAGTACACAGACAAAATTTTCGTTTGTAATTCACTTTAAAATGGCTGGCAAGCTTAAAAGTGAAAGTTTTGTGGTGCTGAGAAGAAAGAGAGACACCCATTTTAGATTTTCTATGTATTATTTAAACATTTTCGACTTACGACCTGGATTTGGGTCCCTAACCCCGTCGTAAGTCGGGGAGGAGCTGTACAGTGTACAACAAAATGGATAAACACTGTAGACAACCTAATTCTCAAAAAAGAAGAAGAAAAAAAACGGTATGAACCTTCGGAAAACCACCATTAGCACACATGCATCCTAAAACAATCCTCCTCACACATGAACCAACATTAGGTGGAGGTGGCTCCATCATAAACAACACACAACAAGCATATGAAACAATGGACCACAAGTATTAACCTCAAAATCAGGATCTTTAGGACCAAGATTGGATCAGTTGTGAGCATTTTCCAGTTTTGCTTCCTGACATTCTTAGAAAATCCATTGAATTTTTGTTTTATTAAATAACAAAATAAAGAAAATATCAATTTATATGAACTGTACTTAAAATTTAAAATTAAATACTTGTACAGTACAGTATAGTCTTTTTAGAAGTACAAATTTCCTTAAAATTGAGTTAAATGGACATGTTTACCCAATACTTTAATTGTCTTTATTTATATTTATTTGTACGGTATTGATGAAATATTATTATTGTGTTTCTATATCTGATGAAGTTAATATTGGTCAAGTTAAACCAAAGAATTGAGGTAGTGGCTGATTGTTAACACACAGGATCCTATGATATGATGGTGCACTGCTGGTTGATGGTCCTGCCACAGGATCTTGAAGGCTTGATGGTTCACTTTCAGTAACATTAATGGTTTTAGCTGCTTTCTTGAAAAGAATAATGTATGGGGTAGTAAATGATTTGTGAAATAGATGGTGTAGGTACATTATTATTTATTATCTAAATACTGTACAGTACTTTTATAATTGATTTGTTTTGCTATTTATTTCACATAACATTTGCTACCTCATATACATTTTTTTTTCTTCAAGAAAGTAGCTCTTTAAACTTCATCCAGCCACTTCTGACTGGTCACTGCACTAGCTTCAGCACCCTCTCCTGCAGTGATTAAGTCACCCAGGTAGCAGAACTCAGTGACACATCCAGGGATATATCTAGTGTTGGGTTTCTCAAGTCTTAATGAGGTCATATAATTACTGGCACATATCAAGTCCTGCAGTATGCCATCTACACCACAGCACCTCTTGTGTACCCACCTTCCACGCCCACTGCAAATTATGGATTTTCTGCTATCCCCTTTCTTACAGACAACACATGACCATTATCCACTTTCCACCATGGGTCCTTCACCCACATAACTAATTTGACTATTCCAGGAAGGACCAGTCCTAAAATCCTGTGATAGTATCTCCAGTGCCATGATAAATAGAAGGAGCTCAAGGCCATTATTGAACCCTGCTATCTCAAATTCCTCACTTTTCCCATCTTTCACTTTCCTCAACCCTTGATGTCTAACTCATTGCCCACTTCATTATCTACTATCTACTGTACAGTCTTTTGTTGATTATAATACCCCCTTCCCATTCTGTCCTCGTGTGCCTCGAGGATACGAGCTCTGAAAGGAGGGGTGCTCGCTGGGTGCTCTGTTTACTTGTTTGCTTCCTTTTCTGTTGCCTTGCTTGTCAAGGCAATATCTCGGGAACATTTTGAACTAGGAATCTGAAACTTGGACACAATTGTCAAGTGTTTATAATTATTATTAGTTATTATTATTATTTTTATAAGTATTCTCATAACTGTATTATTATTATTACTGTATTATTATTATTATTATCATTACTACTACTACTACTACTGTACAGTACTACTTTTATTATTATTATTGTTATTATTATTATTATTATTATTATTATTATTATTACTCCTACTACTACTACTATTATTATTATTATTGTTATTATTATTATTATTATTATTATTATTATTATTATTATTATTATTATTACTCCTACTACTACTACTATTATTATTATTATTATTATTATTATTATTATTATTATTATTATTATTATTACTCCTACTACTACTATTATTATTATTATTATTATTATTATGTTCATGGCATGACATGGGGGTATACATTGAACATACCACAAGGCTACTTGTTATTGCTCCTTCTGGTGGATCTCAGATATCTGAAAACAGCCATCAGTAGCTTTCAGAGGCCTACTATGAAAGTTACATTGAAGGATTGTTTGTAATGGTTAAAGGTCAAGAATATAGTGAGTAGATGAGCTGTGGTGTGTGGGAAAGTGTTGTAAGGAAGGCAGTATGTGACTGGAAAAAAAAGGTGATGTTCAGAATGTTATCTGGCAAACTGTGCAGTAATCCCTCGTCAGCTGTGGATTTAACTGTAGTGTTTTATATTTCCTTCACTGTTATACCAACCACGGTATTTAGTTTTAAGTATCCGCAGGTTTCCACGGCCACAAAGGAGATTTCTAGCCCAGAGCAGCAGGAAAGTTCGCTGGATCAGGTCTATCAAGTGGTTCGTATTGTTCACTTCAGCTTGTTTGTGTTGCTATCATCTACCACGCCCAGGTCCTCTTCCTACTCTAACCACTTTAAATCACCTTTATCACTTTGCTTTTTCATCCTTCATGTCACAGTGCAGCACTGTATATACTATGTTGCTGTCCTGGCTATAGTCATCACTAACACTCAGGTTCAGAGGGCTGGGGCGGCACCCACCTCCCTTATAGTCGAGCTGTAGCCACCCACCCCGCTCACCGAGTCACTATGGCTCAAAACTCTATATAATATTAATTATAAAATAATATATAAACAACATTTTCCCAAAATAAAGGAAATTATGGTAAGTCACCTAGAATATTATATACTGTACAAGCAGACCCTTATTTATGGGGATTTGATATCTACTAAAAATTCATTTACAAAAAAAAGGCAATTTTTTTCAATTTGAGTGAATATAGTGAAGTTACAAGGGGGAAAATGTCCACTGTCCAAATTTTTTCATAAACAATAGTGAAAATATGCTAAAATAATCAGGGTTGGCTGGTTTAAATCAATTTGATTTAAAACTTGTTTTTTTTTATCATGGCTTTAAATCATGTTCCAATTACACAAGATTAGGATGAGTTCATTCAGGACCAGACTTGATCAACACTGGTGTAGGTACAGATACGTTCAATAACCCGTACTTGCCAATAGTATAACAGAGACGTGACCGACTGACCAAGTCGAGATAATTTTATTTTATTGTGCCCCCGTATCCAAAATCACTGGTAAATGTAATTTAAATTATTTTGGTGCCGGTGCTAAACCTAAAAAAAAAAAAAAATATATATATATATACAGTACATTGCTTTGATTTACAAAAAAAATTTATTTATGTAAGGTTTTCAGGAAGAGAACCCTTTTGTAAATCCAGGTCTGTTTGTACATATTTCTTTTCTGTAAAATAAATATTTATTTGAGAAATTGTGATGTATAACATTTTGAATATTTTATTTATTACTGTGCCATCAAAATTTTTCTTTATAATATAAGTTTAAATAAAGTGTGAGGATAAATCAGTTCATTAAAGCAAAATAAAATAGGTAAAATAGTATAAATAAACACACACATTACATCCACACATCGTAAGTGCTCATACTTTAGGGTAACTGAGAAGGGCAGCTGCCGGACATGTGAAGCAGACATATACCTACTCTGATAAGCCCTGCTCTTACAGGTATGGTCTCTGCCCTTACACTTATGATCTCTTCATAAAGCAAACATGTTTGGAAATATATTGTTCTTACACATATTTGTGTAGGAAGTCCTTATAGGGAATAAAATCTTTCATACACATGTTTGTGTTGCTAGGGAGAGCATCAGGGCCAGGTATTTGGCATCGGGGTACTGCTCCATTATATTGTTTTATTATAAGTTTTCTGAACAAGTGTACAGTACTGTATAGTATGTACAGTATTTTTATACAATACATACAGTAAACTTTTTTTAGATACAGCATACACCCTGTACATATTTTTAACCCTGAGCCATACATTATACAACGTTGTGTATGTCTCTCAGGGGTCACTTCCCAAACCCAGTATCTTAATTACTTGGCTCAGTCTTTGCCAACCCTGGGAAACTCCTGAATGTAACTTGTGTACTTGGTGGGGATTATCTGTGTTCTCAGACATTTGTCATAAATTGGATTATTGATTTTCAGGAACAGATCCCTCCCGCCAAGTTTGACTGGACGTCTAGTGGTCTGACCAATCCTCTGGAAGTACCAGGTGAGAACATTCTTCTTGACTTAAATTTGTTTTTCTTTGCACAGTTCATGTAAGGGATAGTGCCATGACATTTTAAAAAGTCATACACATACTATATTGTCTAAATATGGCTTGTGAACCGGATATTTGTTAAGATGGAAATTTGAAATACGGTATATGGAAATTGATTCGATTGTATGGCCATGTACAGTACAGCATTTATATATATGGTGAAGTGAGCCTGCCTACTAGATAACATAATTTACATTTAGCATACCCAAGTAGCTAAGTGCAACAAATCTTATACAAGTACTGTTTATAAAGCCAGTACTGTACAAGTATAGTAGATGAAGTTTATACTTACATAGCAAAAGTTGGATTTTATGTAAAGTACAGTCAGTACTGTACAGCAGAATTCCTTTTTTTCTGTTTTATTTGTCTTTTGACAACAAATATTAAATTGTTAAAATATTAAATAAAAATAAGTTATGAAGCCTGTTACAGTACCTACTGTACAATACTCCATACTTTTATTAGTGTGATGTGGAAGCCAGACCTGGGGTAAAAGTAATGATTATTACAGGGCTTTTAAAGCAATAGTAATACTGTATCAAAAATTTTTGGCTGTAATATTAATAGTAATCAGAAGGCAAAATAATAGATAATAGTTTATTACTTTTCTATTACAGAGATGTTTCTTTAACTCTTAGGTTGTCCAAAATTTTCTCATAATTACTGAATTGCTGGTGTTATTCAAGAGTTTACTTTAACAAGGAATGACAAAACCCAACCATAACATGCTAGTTTGTAACACATTACAAATCCCTGCAGGCTCCAAGTGTGGTGACTGGCTGTGTATTGTTCGTGACCAAAAGTGGTATTAATAGATGACCAAGTAATAGTTATAGATGATAACTAGAGTAATATTAATATAATAAAGCAAAATTAAAAGGTATAGTCTGGATTTACGCGGTTTTTGTTTACGCGTTTGGTCATTTACGTGGTGCCTTGCCAGAATGAAATGTTTTAATTACGCGGTAAATTTCATCATTTACGCGGGAAGCGGCTCGGGCAGGGTGCGCACAAGGACGCCCAGTCATCAAAACATTACCAAGTTCTTCACCTGCCACCCACCACAGCCGGCCCAAGTCAGTGATAGTGAGGATATGGACTTTGAGGGGTTTGACAAAGAGGCCCTGCAAGCCTCTGTGGTGGATAGTGATACAAGTGATACAGGTGAAGGCCAATAATCTGCCCTCTGCCTCGGAACCAACCCCCCATCCCCGTGTGCCCAGCCATCTTTTCTACTGACGTAAGTGTTAAAAAACCTAATATTATTGATATTTCTCTTAAATATTAATTGTGTGTGTATACCATCATAAAATTAAGATGTTATTTTGACTACAAGGTACGTATTGTGTCGGAAAAAGTGGAGTTTGGGAGTCGGCCCAGTCTCTATTTCAATAAATCCCATATGTTCTGTTATTTTGTTTACACGTTTCTCGTTTTACGCGGACCTCCACGGGCTCAATTGACCGCGTAAATGCAGACTATACTGTAATAGTAATAGAAACCCAGTAATAGACCCCATATCTGGTGGAAGCTTCCTTTGCAGCCTAACATTTCTCACATTGCCGTCACTGATGAAATATAGTGTTTTGCCAGTCTTTTTTAATTGTCTTCTGTGAACAATACTTTGTCTTCATGACAACAAAACCCAAAAATCCTGTTTCTCACCAGTATGATATCACAAGTGGGATACCTGTACTCCCTTTTCTGGATCATTTGGCTCTTGTAACAAACCATCATTATGAGATGTTTCTGTTTAAACGTTGTCAACCCAAAGTTTTTTGAGACTTGTCCTCAAAGTAAAATAACTGCTTCTATAAACAGTTCAGTCATTTACTAATACTGTAGTTTGGTTTGAGTGATATATTGTACAGGCCATAAGTCTCTGGGTTTTCAATGAGTGACCTACACTAGAATGTCCCATGCCAGTGTCTACTTCGGTCAGGAGGCTTGACAATTCTAATAGCAAGTTACACCATTGTGTGAATATGCTGCAAATCAATTCCTTACCTAGTGAACCAGTTTTGAAAAAATAATATGAATGTCTAGTCCAATGGGTACTTGAAGAGCAGGCTCAATGAAGCTTCAGATTTGCAGGATTGAAAGTGAAAAATCCATAGGCGGCGAATAATTAGCGTTAGAAATGTAATTAAAATTTTTGAGATGTCATATGGACAAGTTATTATAAAGATATCAAATTGCAGACAGCAGATCCTTAATTAGCAGGTTCAGGAGTACATAGTATATTGAGTTTAAAACAAAATCAGTGAGATCAAGACTATGGCTTACCATTTTGGCCATAATTATGATCTTGACAATTTTCTTAAAAATCTCAATACTGTATTATATGCACTCCTGAACATGCTGATGTAAGGTCATAAATAAAGATTGATCCTGAAATGTCATCTTATAACTGACTCGTGGTCGAACAAATCAGTATTCATCCCTCTTCGTTTTGGGATACTTAGGCGAGCTGCATCTATTGTTGTTTTTTATGAAGTTATAGCTGATGGTACCAAACATATGAAAGGATGGGAGCAACTGATTTGTTTGGAAGAAAATTCTCACCTCTTCTCCCTTTTTACAATACTTTACTGTACTTTCTTACCAAAGGATGATCTTATTTTCAAATTGATTTTACCTTTAGATCCCAGTCACAAGTCAGTAGCTTGAGATTTCAACAGACATTGGATGTTTGGAATTGCTCAATGTAGACTTGGTTGAAAAATAAAATTTTAGGGTCAATCCTCCATTTTTAGTAATCACTGTTGATGCTTTATGAGGAGATCTATTCCCACTGGGTTAAGATTCACAATACGTTACTTGTGGGGAACAGCTGTTAAACTGGAGAAGAGGAACACGATCGCTCTTTCATTTCCTCAACCCAATACCCTGAGAAACTTGAAACTGGTCTGTGTTGCCAAAGAATGTATAAGTAATGAAGATTAATGGTGAACAGTTGACCCTGGTGTGCATATTGACCTTTGCCTTAGTTTGTTCTCTGCTGTATGTGCTTCCTATTTGGGGTGCTATTGATATTTTCACCTGATAAACATCATCTTGGCTGTTCTTTGTTGGTTTGGAATCTTTTGAGACACTCATTGACTACCTGTATGCTAGGAATAGAGAACTGGAACATGAAATCTCATTTTATAGCTGAGTGAAGGTGAAAGACCTAATGTTCCTCCTTTCTTGGATGGGTTTTAAGGGTGCAGGAACTGTGGAGGTCAAAGCATGCATCCTGTGTTGATGGCCAAGTGGTTTGAGACCAGGGCAAATTTATTCTAAGGTTGCAGCCCAGTGAACCGGAAACCTCGATGACTTTTGAAGTAGAGACCAAGCCAGTCCAATGTATTGCTTCAGTCTTACTTCACTGGGTATGGAGCTGATCAATAGGACCGTGTTACCAGCTGTTAACATGTGAAACACCTTGTCCATGGCATGCATTGACAGAAGGGTGGGGGTGGCTGATGATGTTGTAGTGAAGGTACAGTTTCTTGAGATCACTCTGCATATCCTCGGTTATAAAATGAGATTTCACACATCAATCTTCCATTGTGGAACAGTAAAACAGATTAGGTAATACCTGTACAAACAATAAGATAATGTTCAGTGCAGTAAATTTAGCTTGATATAATTAATCACTTTTGAATGAATGATATTTTAGTCCAAGAAAGAAAACAAGTACAGTACAGTACATTACAGTACATGTTAAAGAAGAAAGTAACTTTAAACCATTATTCATAACTCAATGACTTGGATAATAGAATATCATGTAATCTTTCTGTGATCAGCAGAATACCATAGGCAGTGTTTGATGCTTGTGTTTAAGGGATGTACTGTATAGAATCAAATTTTACTCGCTATCACTTGTACTTTAAGCTTAATCACTGCCTTTGTTTATTACAGCTTAATATAATATTTATAAATTACAATTATATAATGCTGACCTGTAATGTTACTCCCAAGTTATGAGAATACCTGGTACTGTACTTACTCACATCGTAATATTGTATCAGCTTGACCATATTTTGTCTGCTGTTAACTCCTGAATCATTTTTGGTACAAGGATATTCATTGTACAGTACCAGTTAATCACTAAATATAAGCTTTGGCCTGACCTACATGTTACATACATATGGCTCATTCTTATATATATATATATATATATATATATTATACTAGAATTAGCATGAAATTTTAAAATATTTGTCAAGCTTTCCAGACAGTGTTAAAAATCACAATATATATACAGTATATATATATATATATATATATATATATATATATATATATATATATATATATATATATATATATATATATATATATATATATATATATATATATATATATATATATATATATATATATATATATATATATATATATATATATATATATATATATATATATATATTCTTGCACTTGTTGCCACTCCTCTCACATCTAGTATTGTAACGGGCGACTCATCTTTGGTGCACTGTGAATGCTTCTACCTTGGTTTTATTGCTTTAAGGTTATGGGAAGTGTTAAGCAGTCATATCCACTAATGTTCTAATGAATGTGGGTGTTTGTAATACAGTAGTTGTGTAAATGAAATAATGAAAGGGAGCAGTTTATGATATCTTGAATAACTACATCTTACTGGTGTAATTCTTTTTGGATATTTCAGCATATAATTCATCATTATTTGGCTTGGACCTTCTCTTAACGAACACTAGTATTGGTAAAGGAGCAACTAACGCGTTGCTCGCAAGTGAGTAATTCTGTACCTGAGACCCCAAGATGTCACTGCATGATGTGCACATTTTAATTTTATAGATGGCTTGCTGATTACCATATTTTTCCAGTGTTATATCTTGAGTTATTATTTTTTGCATGGTATGAATAATTTTAAGCTTTGTGATTTATTCTGCACATGTTGATTCTCACACATTTATGTAAAAAGTATAGTTGTTGCATTGCACATGTACATCCCTTGCTTTGTGTGTCCAAGACCTGAATATTACCATATGATATTTCCAAAGTTGGAAACTGTTTGTGATAATATTCTAGTTATAATGCAGTAACTTCTTAATTCTATTTTCAGGGACTATTTTAACGGGATAGATAATTATCTATTAGAATATTGTCTGAATTTATTTGTTTATTCATGGTACAGGTTAGGGTCTTGAAGGTTTGTTTCAATTTATTTACACCTGTATATAACATGTATATACTGTACAGTATATGAATGCCATTTATCTGTATATGAGGTATGCAGAGACTGTACAAGCTCTCAACATCATCTTTATATTTGTCCTCTTGAGCTATGTTATGTATAATTTAGATTGTTTTAATACTGTAATAATAAATGATAGTTAGGAATTGTAGAAACGGATAAGTTTGTGTGAGACAACTGGGGGTATGACTAATGTACTTTCAGAATTCCTCAGTTTTGTTTAAGTGTACAGTATATTTAAGGGCTGCTAGAATATTGCCAACATAAGTCCTTTGTTTTCTCTTGTTTTACAGTGGCAAGTGATGGCTGTATTGATCTTTTTTTTTATTATTTGATAATTTCACCTCATTCACATCATACTTGTATTACAAGCAGGATGGTACATAGAGACTCATAATAGATGCTGTATATATATTGTTTAACTAATGTTATAAACATTCAAGTGATGGAGTGCTGCCATCAGGTAACCAAGCAAGTGTGGAAAGTGGTGGTAAAAAATAATGATTAAAGTAATGATGTCATCTGCGTACAGGATGAGGATTGAGGATTCTTTATAAAAAAAACTTGAGGTCAGAGGTCAATTTCATTTTGATTTTCAGATATTTTTGGTTTTTGGATGTAGTCTATCTTGCATTACAAGAGCCAAAGCCTGGGCTACCTTGTACAGGTTCACATCCAGACCTCAAATCTGTCTGATGTGGTTTTTATACCTACACTTGCACTTTCTGCCTCTTGTAAAGATGTTTTTACAGTAGAGTAAATATGATTTACTTCGGTATTTTTCAGTGCGTTAGGTTTTGGTAATGTTTGGTACTGTACATTCTGAGTAAACAAGATTTATCAGTAGAATGAAGTGGTGATGACAGATACCACTGTTAACAAATAAGTGATTCCATCACCTGAAGATTATCACTTTCTCTGGCTACACTTTATGCTCAGCAAGGAAAGGAAATTCATATTTAACCGGCATGAGAAGTGTGATACAGTATGGCAGTGAAACATGGACACTTAAAGAGGATAACCCATGTGTAGGCTTAAGCGAGTTGAAATGACAGTAGTGAGTAGTGTGTATCATGATGTTGAGAGATAAGAAACGATTCAGAGCTAAGAGGGTGGCTAGTTATTTAGAACTTTAGGGAGGATTTGTTAAGTTGAGTGATCTCGGCCATGTAGAGAGAATGGAGGAGACCAGTTGGGTCAGGAGATACATGAGGCTGAATGTGGAGGGAGAGAGAGCCAGGGTTAAGCCAAGAATGACATAGGGAGAGGTTGTAAGAAATTACATCAGATATGAATCTGATAAGAGACCGTGCAGCTGGGAGAGCCGTCATTAAATATTCATGGCTAATCCACAAGCTTGGAAAATGGCTGTAAATGGTGATGATGAATTGATCATGTGAGGCCTATAACATTATTTGTTTTGAGTAAAAATTGCTTTAATGGAAGTGGTTACACTGTTTTCTTCTTGAAGGAAAAAGAATTTGAAATACAATACTGTACTGTAATGTATTAATCTTTTCAATGCTAAAGTTTTAGTTTTTCACTCTGCCTTTTAGTGTACATTTGATGTTCTATAAGGGCTGTAATATAGTAAATGGTGGTCTCAGTGGAACTCATAATTTAACTCTTATTTGACCTTTATTAAATGTATTTGTAACGATGATACTTCCTGATATTACTGTATCATATAAATCCTGAATGTTGAATAAAGATTGTCCCCAAATACTTTACTCATCAGGGCATGTTAGTAGCAGGTATTTGACAACAGAAGTTAAAACATTTTCAGTTTTCATGCTGGTTTAGCTATGAAACATAAAACCTTTGCTTTACATCTTGACATACAGTAATATTGATGATGTATTAATTTTCATACATTATTGAAATAAACTAACGTACAAGTAATTTAAAAACAATAGTTTATATTTGTGTGTTTTATAGTAAACCTGTTTAAGCTAATTATTTAATGGACAGTGTAATACAGGGGGTCCTTGCTTAACGTCGGGGTTATGTTCCTAAAAATGTGACGTTATACAAAACAACGTTAAGCGGATCAATTTTCCCCATAAGAAGTGGATAAAATATGAGTGTTACAATCCTGAGCCTCCCTTTGCCCCATGAAATACATTACACATACAGAAAATCATTGCCATATCTATCGAAAATAGTGCATACATATACAACTACTAAGTTTGTATTGGTACTCACCGATGGGCGGAGGTGGTAGAGCGAGTGTGTGGTGGGTAGAAGCAGAGGAGGGGGTAGTGTGGCAGGAGCAGAGGAGGAGGAGGAGGGTGGTGAGTCACCGAGACCGTGCCAAGCCGAGAGAGCATAGCACAGCCAGACAAGAGAGGGTGATGCACTGTAAAATGTAGTCTGGCGACGCAAAACGACGTAGTATCAGATCACCGGGACGTTAAGCGAGTTTTTGGTCTCTAAAGTTTAGCGACATAGAACCAAAACAACGTTAAGCAGGACGACGCTATACGAGTACTTACTGTATTACAGTACTTTAAAAACTTGTGATCCAGGCAATATCTACTTAAAAGAAAATACATGTTACCAGTTTACTTAAAGTTTATCACATTAGTGATAAAACAGTACAAAGTGGCATCATTCAACCAGCTAAGAAAAAACTCATTTTGCAAAATTCACAAATATTGGTGGAAATTCCAATGTTTATTTTGTTTTTGCTTCTTGTTTATGCTTCAGTACTAATTCCAATATACTAAATGATTATCAAAACAAATACACCTACACTACAGACATAACTTACTGTAGTTGCAATTTGTCCAGGTTAGGTTACGTGCTCTTTGTGGCAAATGACAGGTCAAGGTAACTTAATGAAGACCCCATAGCTTCCTCCTAAAGCTGGTTAGGGGCTATATCAGGCTCCTTAAAGAAAACCCTCTCTTGGTTGTCCTTTCTGTGTTTTTTTTTTCCTTTGTTGTTGTTTAACTTTGAAACATAGTCTTTTCCTATTTTATTCCATCCACTATTTTCTTGCCTACTTATATATTGCTTTCTTTTGCTTTCTTCTTTCCTGCCTGTGCATGCTCTGCTTCTTTCCTGCTTGTGTATGCTCTGCTTCTTTCCTGCTTGTGTCTGCTCTGCTTCTTTCCTGCTTGTGTCTGCTCTGCTTCTTTCTTCTTTCCTGCTTATGTATGCTCTGCTTCTTTCTTCTTTCCTGCTTGTGTATGCTCTGCTTCTTTCTTCTTTCCTGCTTGTGTATGCTTGACTTTTCTTTTTGACTGTTGGTACTACTATGCTTCCATCTTTTTTCTTGCTTGTGTGTGTCTTGTTTCTTCTTTCACATCTCTTGTGTATACAGTACTGTACTTCCATTGCCTTCTTGCGTATGCTCCTGTTTCCTACCATCCTTTCTGTTTATGCTCCTCTTGATTGTGTGTTCTCTATGCTTCTTTATCTCTAGGCTGTGTTTGTTTCTTCCTGCCTCTCTCTGTATGCTCCAGTTCCTTCATTTCCACATATGTATGCTCCAGTTCCCCTTTTTCCACATATGTATGCTCCAGTTCTTTCTTTTCCACCTAAGTATGCTCCAGTTCCTTCTTTTCCACCTATGTATGCTCCAGTTCCTTCTTTTCCACCTATGTATGCTCCAGTTCTTTCTTTTCCACCTAAGCATGCTCCAGTTCCTTATTTTCCACCTAATTATGCTCCAGTTCTTTCTTTTCCACCTAAGTATGCTCCAGTTCCTTCTTTTCCACCTAAGTATGTTCCAGTTTCTTCTTTTCCACCTAAGTATGCTCCAGTTCCTTCTTTTCCACATATGTATGCTTTTGTTTGTCCTGTTTCATGGTAAGAAAACAATTGCTTTATCTTTAGTTTTCTCCGTACAGGCAGTTGTTAATTTATTTCGAGAATTAAATCAGCAATTAGTTTCCTTCAGGTGTGGAGGTCATCATTGACTCAAATATTGGACTAAGCTCCATCGTGACCACCCACTTGTACGAGGTCTGTCCAAAAAGAAACCGAACTTTTTAAAAAACAAATTTATTGCTTTACTTACAACTTAATCAGACTTGTCTCTTTTAAAGTACTCCCCTCCACTGTTGATACACCGCTCCCAACGTTTTTTTCCAGTTCTGGAACGGGTTTTGAGGGATGGTGTGCAGGTCCCGTAGCGAATTTTCTTCTATCGTTTGGAATCGGCGACCTTTCAGGGTGGATTTCAACTTTTGGAAAAAAAAAGTCCGCAGGGGACAAATCCGGAGAGTAGGGCGGCTGGGGGACGATTGTCGTCTCGTGCTTCGCCAAAAAGTCCACGCCTCAGGCCTCTTCCTTCGCACTGCCTCCCTCAAACGCTTCAGGACCTCCAAGTAAAACTCTTTATTGACTATCTGACCACGTGGAACAAACTCATGGTGAACGACGCCCTTCCAATCAAAAAAGACAATCAACATCGCCTCTACATTTGAGCGACTCTGATGTCCAGATTTGGGATCGTCTTCGGTGGATGTTCTTACCATTTCGAAACGCTGGTACCACACGTGCCATTGCGTACAGCTCAAACAATCCTCCCCATAAGCCTGTTGCAACATTGAAAAGTCTCCTTAAAAGTTTTTCACAATTTGAAACAATTTCACGCAAACACGTTGCTCTTCAAGATCCTTCATTGTTCAACTTGCAACAAATCGCCAAGTGCACTAAACACATGTTCACTCTAGCACGTGTAGCTCGATGACTAATTGACATAGTGTAATGCAGCTAGTGTTAGACTAAAGGTCAAGGTCACTGCTACATAGCTGGCTCGTTGGCGCGCTATTTAAAAAGTTTGGTTTCTTTTTGGACAGACCTCGTATCTGAGAGGGAGCAAGGCATAAAAGTGATTGGTAAAAGGAAGAACGTGTATATAATGTGTGTGAATGTGTGAGAGATGTGCTGTCTTTAATGTTTTGTATACTGTACTATACATCACGTAAACCTTTATATTGATTGTTTTATGTAACCCCTTATGTCATTTTCTTGACCACATAGATTTGATGTTGAGTGATTCTAGTCCTGGCTGTTAAGGCTTATCAAAGAGACAAAGAGTTTTCTGCCATTATTATAGTGATATGCATCAGTTATCTGTAAGGCTAGCCATAAACTAGGAGACTGGAAGAAGATTGGATCTTGCAGAAAAAACATTAGTATTACTAATGGTTGATGTGTATTAATTTATTTTATTGTTCTTAAGCTTTGTAAATAATTTAGTCCAAGGTTCAGTGTGTTTGGAAGGACACAGTCAATTGGATCTGAAGATGAGAACATGCATCTTTATTTAACAAGAATTGTGCTTCATGAAACTTAAAAAACTTTATTTTGAATCAACAGGTCTAGAGCGAGAGTTTCTCAGTGAGAGCGGGGAGAAGAATGCTAGTACCCGAATCAAGAGCCCCCCCACGCCATCCCCTCTAGTACAGCAGATTTTAGGGAGTGGATTGACCAAAGGACCTCTGACAAACACACCTCTTCATTCGCTAGTTCCAGAGGTACGGCAGGTGGTTGAGCACTTGCCTGACTTAGGCTTCATGCGTAGTAGAGTACTTATGTTTCCAATAAGAGGAGAGCAGTGATATGTAGAGTAGGAGATGTAAATAAATTTTATCAAGCAGGAACTACTTCATATGTAATGATAACCATCACACTTTTAAATTGTACCAGTTTTGTGCAAATAGGTAATGAAGTGCTCTTTTTAAGTCTGACTAATATCTACCCCCATGACTCAGTCTTGTATCAGTAAGTTCATTCATTAGCATTTTTAAATCAGCTGTTAAGTGCTATGAAATATATAGTGAAAAACTTAAATAAAAATTCAGTTATGTAATGTAAAGAATAACTTTTTTCTGCATAATAATACAGTACAGTATACTGTACTGTATTGAAGTCTTGTGGATATATCCCTCCATCAGTCTATACTGTAGTATAAATGTAGTTATCACCTGACATTTGAAACTTGGATTTTGCTTCACAAGATTACTATTAAATAACTTATCTATTTATGAAAGTTTGTTCATTAAATTTTGCTAGGTTGATGATTTTTATGCTACTTGTTGAAATAAATTAAACTCACATTTGACTTTGTCTTTACAGTTTGGAAAAATAAGCAGACATGGTCAGACTCCTTTAATAACTTATAGTGTTAATTAATTTTGCAATTTTTTTAGGTTGAAGTGGTATATATACTTGGAGGATTAATCCTGAAAACCCATTTCTATACTCAAGCCTATTGCTCGGTGGCTCATGTGATAGGTGTACCGGACCTGCAGATCAGGGGCCAAGGACACTTTTTTGGGGGGAGGGGGGGCTACATCGGGGCCTGGAGGTGAAAAACAACTGAACCATAAGTAAAATGCAGAATTGGAAAAAATAAAACAGGTGAAGAGTGAGAAATGGTATATATGATGTGTTGTCAAAGAAGAGAAACAATTGAGACTGAAATTGTGTGTAAATTAGTCAGAAAGTCAGACCAGCAACCTGGGACTTGGTCACAATTTTGTGATGCCATATGGCAGCAGGGTCTACCATTAGGCAACACATTATGCTGCCAATATCTTCCCAGGCAGTAGTACGTCCCTGATTGATAACTACCTACTACTGCATACTGTAGACTATAGTAGCTGGAAGCCAATCTAATAATTTTCCAACCCTCTCCATAGCAACCTTAATTGGTGGTTAACGATTCTCTACTCCCCTCCCCTTCCCCCCCTTATACAGAAAAAAATGGAACACAAGAAACAAGAAACTTCCACAGATGGTGGTTGCCACCCTAACAGTAACTACTTCTGTAATGACTTCAAATGCCATTGAGACAGATCCTACTAGGGGACTTAACCCACCTATGAAAATATAAATAAGGGTAAATCCTATATAATCATTCCCTTCCCCTCTACAATTTGTGTAATTTAGAAGAACAAATCCCCCCCATCTATTAAAAAAAAATCACTTATGTTTTGACATTTAAGAATCATAATGAGCAAGAAGGTAGTCTGATGTCAACATTCAGTGATAGTTTTAAATTTAATACTGACAGTGAGGTCAGCTAGGTTCTACTTTGTGTGTCAGCAACACTTGTCAGCTTAAGTCATTATCAATCCTCTTTTCTGAGATGTAACAGCTAGTGATGTCGGGGCCAACCGCTTCCAATCACAAGGGTTGACACAATAATATTGTTAATGTTGGGATCATGGGTCAGCCTGTCAGGTCATAAATAATAGGGCAGTCCCAGCTCATCACTTCAGGTTTAGGAGGCGCATCATAGTGTGAACTTGTGGATTTACTTCACTGAAAGATTTCAAATTATAAGGTAAGAAGCAGTCAAACTAATTCTGTAAACACCATTATGCTTTCTAAAATGATGTAAAGGATGTATTTTTTTTATGATTATGTTCAAAGGCACATTTCAACAAGTCTCGAAAGTCATTGCCCCTTCAATCACAACAAATCTGTGCCAGTGATTAGGCTGCATTTACACCAAACGAGTTGAGTCAAGACTCGTCTCGACTCACCATTGCAGTTCACATTAATTTATATGCATTTTTCCAGAAACCGTTCATACCGAAAGAGTAGAGTCGAGTCGAGTCGAGTTATGTCATGTAATATATACGTATGGCTGGACCCATTTTTTCGTCAGTCACCACATGTCCATTGTGGTGTGAGCAACATCATGCAAGTGGATGATTTGATAAATTTAGTTTGGGAGTGCCCTGCTCTCTCTGATCATGTCATGTCCACCAACTTCTTCAAGTTTTCAGTTGTCATCCTAAAGAAATTGTACTGTAGAATTTGTCAGGATGGTTCACCAAGTCTGGGAATAAATGACTAAAGGCACCAAAATCTGGTCTTTTGGGGTTGATTTCATGTATCCACAATCGGGTTCTCCTCCTCCTATGGCGCCAAACCCACAATAGAGCATATAGTTCAGCGAGAGAATATGTGTCCGAACTGGTTGGCAAACCTGACTCGTTTTGACTCTTTCTGTGTGAATGGGAATGAGTTAAATGACTCTAATAAATCGACTCAACTCGTTTGGTGTAAATGCAGCCTTAGACCTGCTTTGAATGCCAGCTGCTGGTTCTAATCTCCCTCCCTATGGTTGCAGTAGGGAGGGATGGAATAGTCCTCAGATAAGTTCTCAGTCATTACCGTTTTGGGTTTCCAGCCTGCAGGTCAAGTGAGAGCATTACACGAGCCACCTAGCAGAGTGCATTAGGTTTAAAATGTATTTATGTAATGTTACACAAATATACTTGGTTATGGGACTAGTCAGTTTAGATGTGTACTGATTATATTCTTATGTTCAGATTTTATTAAGTCTAGCAGACACACAAGTGCTCAAAATTGGAAGTTGACTAACCCTCCTGTGAAATAGTCTGTATTTGGCTTCAATGGAAAGTTTAAAAGTACAGTACCTGTAATTTGTCCTAGTTTCCAAAATGTCTCACTGAAACCGATTTAGTTTGTACCCCCTAACTGTTCATGTACAGTTATTAAATATTATCTAGGCATAAAAAGGGAATCCCATTATGTGCCATTAATGTTAGTGCTCTATGGAGTGTCTTAAGTTATGCATTATACAAGGACAGTATATGCCCCCAAAATGCCACAATAATTACTGTACGTTTACTTATGGTATTTTTCCAGGTTTTAAATTTACAGTATTCTGCTTTTCATATAGACAATTTAGTAATGCTAAATAATATGTGAATAATATTTTCCAACTGAATTATTTATCATTAATCAGCTGTAAACTTTCAAAGATATTGCATGTTAGTCATTCCTAATTTATGTGCTACAGTACTTAAAGAATGCTTGTGTGCATGAGCACCTTATGGGTGGAAAATGTAGCCTTGCAGCTACATATAATTGTAATAAGACTTAACAGTGCTCAAGGTGCATCGGGTTGGTCCACTCAACAATGTACAGTACAGGCATATCATGGCTTGATAGTTTTTTCTCCCTCCCTGCATGATTTCTTTGAGCATCTTCGGTTAGTTGAAATATGTGAAATTTACTTATTAATTTTTTTTTTCAGCAGCTCAAATCTTGCATCATGGATTTTATGTGCCTTAGGTTCATGAAAATGCATTGTGAACAATTTTACAGGGAATATTTTTTACCCATTTTCAAGTGTTTTTATACAACTGGATCCCCGGTTTTGCAGGTCAAGTTATTTTTATTTTCTCTTCCATTGAGCAAATATAAAATACCACTGTGTGGGCGGGCATATAATGTACTCCAGGTATGACAACTTGCACATTGATATTACCATTACTAACCTATATCAGAATTTTTATTATTCAAAGCTTCCTGTGTTTAAGGTAAAAATTAAACAGTGCTATATAGTGGAGATATTAGCTCTATATCAAACAGTACTTTTGAAAACGGTATCAATTCGACTGAATATATGAATTGTGTATTGCACATTAGAAGCGTAGGATATTTGATAGAGTTTCTATTGGGAATATTACCTTCTTGGTGTGAATAAGGTAGAATTTGTGAATAAGTATAGGCATAAAAATCATAAGTTTTAACTGTTTCAGTGGTCTGTTGATAAAAGGAGAATTTAGCAAAAAAAAAAAAAAAAATTATAAGCTTTCTAGAAATCTCAAACACTTCTGTGACATTGGGTCACTGAGATCTTAAAACGGACACCCATCTAGATGATAGATATTAAAGAAAATTGGAGAACTGTACTCTTGTAAAATGGGTGCACACTGACCTTTAATTTTCTTAGGCCTGTCATCTTAAATAATTTCCCTCCACGTACATTGATCAGTTAGCCATTATTTAGTGGTATTTGTGGATGTCTAATGGAATTATATGTATTTTAAATTTATAACATTATGTGCATTATGGTTGTACACACTATTTTGTACAAAGCTCTTGAAAATACTACTGTACTGGTTTATTGAAATGTCTTGCACAGTGAGCGACAAAACTATCTTCCCAGTTTTGGATGAATGTATCGTGGGAAGCATTGGAACAGTTGGCAAATAGGCAAAAGCCAGTTAGTTGGCAGTTCTGATAAAATTTCCACTGTGACAGTAACTTGCTGGGGGATTGGATCACTAGACTACTAAGTGAGGGGTTTTGTAGGTACTGTAACCAGATTTATGTGAGGTCTTTCTTTATTTGCTTGTGCTGTTCCCAGTTTATAAACCAGGTACAAGAAGTGATAATACAGTAAATGAAAATCATGTACAGTGCATGGAGACAGTCACTAGTCCTTTACCATACTGAGTGCATGTCACGTAGACATTCCAGTGCTACTTTCTGAAATAAGTATTTGTGAAAATACCGCTTGTGTATATAGTGTTGTGTCTGTCTGTAAATATCAAAATTAGTGTAACCAGTGCAACAACCTAAATAAATTAAAAAAAAAAATTTGTAAATAAAAAATTAATTTGCAAGAGGTTGGCAGCAGTACCCAGGTGACAGCCATATTACCAAGGGCATAGAACTGTTAAACACAGAGTGGGACTTTTCTTTTTCCACATAATTTCCTAAGACTTTAAGAAAATGCAGAAACCAACTTTTATAATTGATGCAGTAGATTGGTTGAAAGACCTTGATGAATCCTTCGGCTGTTAGGTAATATTGCATGTAAGATATATATATATGTTGGGCTCAGAAACCGAAAAGCGACCACAATGCGTTGTGGTTGTTTTCAAAATAACCAGGAAGCGAAATTTTGTGTCTTGGATTTCACCCTAACCTAACCTAACCCAATCCGATCCAAACTAACCTTTAGCAAAATCTTGCTTCTGGTTATTTTTCAAGCAACCACAACGCGTTGTGGTCTCTTCGGTTTCTGAGCCCATCATATATACCAGCATCATGATGTACACTTGCTACAAAAAGTATCTGCAAAATTTTTGGCTAGACAGTATGACAACGGATGAAGGATTTTGACAACCCTACCGAGACAAGAGGCGTCACGGTGTTCATTTTGAAACTCGTCGAACCCCACCTTACAGATACTTTCTGTAGCGAGTGTACAAGTTGGCCACACAGGAAGGGAAATAATTTGTGGCCACAAATTGTCTCACTTTCTATGTGGCCAACTGTACATGCTAGTAGTTTTGCATCATCTTGGTTAAACCATTTTTTTTACAACCCTCAATGAGTTGGATATCTCTTTCATCTTTTATGATCATATAAAGTTGATGAATATATGGTCAGTCATATATCTGGACCATCCTTAAGTAACTGTAATGTCAGTACAGTACTACAATATTTGAGTCTTGTAAACAGTCAAGTTCCTGAAATATCTGGGAAATAAAACAACCCCAACATTAATCAAGAATTTACAAAGAATACTTGTTGTGCTGATTAGTTACATATATGTAATGTATAGAAGGAATAAGAATTGTGTTCATGTCTGAGGACTTCTTTCACGTAATGTATACTGTGTATGTTAAATACTGTATGTTGTACCTTAATTTCAAAATAAGATGGCAAAAACATAAACATAGTTGTCATATATATCTAAAAACACACAAAAGAAACACTAAAATTTGCCTAAAAAAACAGTGCTAATTTAAATGACTGTGTGGAGAAGTGGGAATTCTGTTAACAAATCAGGTAACAAAATTATACTGTACAGTATTAGGTAAGAGTATGGAAGTGAAGAGAGTGTCTGGAAAGTATTCTGAAGTTGGCAGCATTCCTGAAAGACCACCTAATGATTTTGCAGTGTGAATACATGTTTGGCCCAAAATAGGAACATCACTGAATGGGTGTACCTCGAATAAAAGCAAACATCACAGGTGGAGGAGTTAAGTGTATATACTGTATGCTTAGCTTATAAAATACCTTCATGTTATCTGGGTTTGTACTGTTTTAAGATGTCTTAGTTTGTATTTTGTTGCAAAAATAAATCTCTTCTTTAATGGTTAGGCAATTGAGCTTGTAATATTTTATGTAGTGAACTGCATTTTGCAGTGTATTCTTATATCTTTACATTTTTAGAAGTGTAAATACTTTTTTTACACTTACAAAGCCTAATAGGAGCATTCTGTAGACCTCCTTTATAGAGCAGTAGGTAAAATAGGATGTTAGGTTTTCTTTCAGAATGCACTGTTCATATCTTTATTTATTGAATATTCAGAAGCTTTGAATGACTATCACAGGAAAATATGTACTTCAGTTATTTAACCAAAGACTTCATGTATGTGATTTTAATATTAAAGTTCAATAGGATGATTTGTAAAATGTAGGATTGTAGGGGAAACATATTTGTTGAACTTTTGCATAACATTCCACATCATCCTTTCTATGAAATGACACCTCTTGCTTTTAGTCTGTTGGACATTATTGGTTGTGTATTACGGTACCCTAAATAATAATATATAAATATATATATATATATAATATTGCTATACAGATGCTGGATATTGTTTCAAAAAATCAAAGTTACATATCCATATCTTTTTATTTACCCCACAAGTACATAAACCCCTTTACATTTTCTCTTTCAAGTAATTGGTAAAATGAACAATCCAAGCCAAATTTAAACCCTCTAATGCCAACTGGAGAATTTGGTGGATGGAAGTCCAATGTGTAATTGGCCATTTCCGGTTAGGAACGGCAACCAGCTGTTAAACTTCCTTAAAATTTTCCTGATGACAATTAGGACACCAGTGTTTGTCTTGTTCCTGGTGCACTGTCTTTCCAGAGAGTAGTGGGTGAGCATTTTACAGGATGGCACTTCCACTTGCTAGTACAGCATGCCCTTACAATTAGTAGCCTTTGATTATTTTAAAGTTGACAGCCTCTTCACAGCCGGGATGGGAAGCGCTCGAGTTTTGTGGTGTCCCGCAAGGTGTGTCTGTTGTCCCAGGTGGCTGGGCCACACACTTCAGTTGGGGATAAACCCTTGTCTGCCTTGTGCGTGTGCTACTCTGCTCTCTTAACAACTGTGCTCCTCGTGCTTGTGATGGCTCCCAAACGCCCTCAATCATTTTCATCCAGTCACAGGAAGGTGCCCAAACAAGCGAAGATAGAAAATAAGGTCATTACCCTCATGGAGAAGATATAACTGCTGGACAAACTTAGGAGTGGCCAGTGTTTTGCTGTGAGTATGGCATTAATGAGTCAACTGTCTGCTACATCAAGAATAGAGGGAGGTTCGTAATGCCATTGCCCTAAGTGCCCCTCTTCTGCCAAAGTAGCTGCTAATGTTAGGGATACAACTATGGTGAAGATGGAGACAGCCTTTAACATCTGGATTGAGGACTTTAACCAGTGCCACATCCCTCTCGGCCAAAGTTTATCCATGACAAAGACAAGGCCCTGCATGACCAATTCCATGGTGGTGAAGGTGCTGGCAATACCACAAAGAAAGGATTTAATGCCAGTAAGGTGGTTTGAGAACTTCATGAAGCACTACAACCTACACAACTTGAGGATCACTGGTGAGTCGGCCTCGACAGACAATGTAACAGGAAGGGAGTATCTTGCAACATTTGCAGAGATTATCAGGGAGAAGGGTTCCAAGCCGGAGCATGTTTTCAACACTGATGAGGAGCACTTGTAACTCCCCTGTCTTTATCAGTGGCAGGGAAGAGAGGAACAGGCTCTACACAAACAGCAGCATGGAATGGTGAGTGTTACTAAAAAAAAATTATGTACTTAAAATAATGATTATTATTATTATTTTTTATGTAACCCCCCCCCCCAAATGATATTTGGGGTCATTTTGAGGACCAAACCCCCACGAATTTTCAGGGCATGCTGTACTGTAAAAATGTCTGAACTCAGGGAGCACCAAAAGAGGCTGCTCCCTCAAGTGCATACTGTGGTCAGCTTTAGTGCCATATCACTTGTGGAAGGGTTTCCCTGTGGTGGGTCACCTCAACACCACAGGACTGCTTTAGCCAAGGCATCAGGTCTGCTAGTGTGTCAGTATGGTTGTGTGGTGATGAGCAGTAAGGAACATCTGGCTCTGGTGAGTACCACCTTTCTCCAATTATTTAAGTTGCTATATATGTGTGATTCTAAATTCTAAGTAAACCTGTTACATATGAATTATCACACACTGTTTATAATAAATGTGAAGTGGAGCAACCTCACACATTTGGGTTTAGAGTTGGAAGTTTAAATATTTGTACGGTATAGTATATTATGCAAGCAAAATTAAGTGAGGTCCTCAAAAGACTGAGCTGTAGAGAGGTGAATGCCTGTCGTGTACAAGACTCTTTATGAAGAATAAGGCAAGGTTGATTACTGGGAGTGAAGTGATTCTGAGACAAGTGGTGTAGGGATCCCAATTGCTGAGAAACAGGTGGAGAAAAAGCTGATGGTGAAAAAGAGTTAATCCAAGAATTCTGGTTTGGTGCTCTTAGTAGGTAAAAATCTGAACAATACATATGCACCACAGGTTAGGCTTTATGAGGAAGTTGTTGATGTAGTAGTGGAGTTTGGTGGAAGGGAAATTGTAATTTTGAGAGGTAATCTAATCAGCCATGTTGGGGTGTATAGGTCTAAACAGTGGGAAAGGCAAAAAAAATGGCTGCTGATTGTTTAGAGAACATGGTAAGTGTGCCATGTGATAAACTCGAGGGGAATTGCAAAAGTATGAGCAAGCATCCTTGACTTAGAAGAGCACTGGCTTAGTGATACCATGACTGCAGCTGGGGAAGCGTGTTGGCATGACGGTTGGTTTAAAATGTTTCCAGTCTGGCATTTCTTGTTGAAAAAAATATATATTCAATACAAAGGAAAGCATCAGTAATTTAGGTAGAAAAAAATAGGAGGTGATAGCTGGGGTAGATTGTATGTGATATGTTGCTGGAAAGGAAGGAGTGGGTGGAAATTGAAAGAAAATGTAAAATAAGCATTTTATCCTGAGTTGAGAAGAGTGGAAAGGCTAATGTAGCAGTTAATTGGGCCCCTTTAATACTAGGTGTCTGTGAGTTGTCCCTCTTTCCTGAGTAAAAAGAGAAAGATGTCAATGAGGTGAAGGCATGGCTCTGCTAGTCTACATGTTAACTTAGGAGAAGTGTCAGAAATGTGATTAATCAGTAAATATTTAAGGATGCCTAAGTAAGGATTTATGGACCAAATCGAAAAGTTGTGTTCAATAGTCAGGCATCATGGTGTAAATAAGACTTAGACTGTTCCAAATAACTAAGGCAAAGACAAGCCTCTTAACTTGCACCATATGGGTGATTCTTCATAACCTGAGATATGGGTGAGTAGTCTTGTTTGTAGGCAACTTCCTCTATGTAGTTTCTGTTGGACTGGCAGCTCTCCTTACAAGAATATATCAACACAGTGCCCCAGTCAATACTCTTGCCAGAATTATCTACTTTTAAGTGTACCAACAGCTGGGGCATCACCTGTTAAAACACACAAACTGAAATTAGATGCACTGAAGTATTTCTTTAAGTTGAACGAATTTTACTCTGACAATTTTCTAAACTTCCAATTGATTCTCAAACTATCTATCAATAGCTACTCTAAAACACGAATTTCACATCTCACTTGAAATATTTGAAACGGTCATCTTGCATAAACAAAGAATCTCATTTAATAATTTAATTTATATCAATTAACATTCCCACCTGGAATTCAAACTGTCGGGGTTGTCCACAGGATGGACAAGGTGGGACATCAACTGGTTTGTTGCTAGATGATACCCAGAGAGGTTCACGACCACGGTCATAACGCACCACCTTAAAGTACAATGCAGTTAAAATTTAGACAAAACCAAACTTCATGAATACTGTACTTAGTAAAGATGAGTAATTTCTATTGGACAATAACAGATATAATTTAAATAGGTGCAATAAAGACAAACATAAAAATTACAACAGAATACAGTAGTACACCAATAAACATCACATTTAGTGTAAATGAATTTACCTAAAATTATGACAACAATGATAAGTGAGATGCAATATTGATGATAATAATATTGGCTAACTGTCTAAAATCTTCTTAGTATATTATGGTTGTGTTTAATGACATTAAAGGTTCCCTAAAATATGTTTCGATATACAGGTCCGGAACCTTTTATCTGGAATCCCAGTATCCGGAATGCTCCTTTTTAGTGTGTAAACTCATGCAGGAAAGCATTGTGGCCCGAAGCAGTGAATGTCTTCACAGAATTTCCGACCATAGAGCCAAACCTGATTCAGATCGTGAAAATTGCTAAGGAAGTGGGTGGTGAGGGTTTCTCTGATCTGACAGCAGAGGAGGTGGTGGAAGAACTTTTAGGGCATTCTGGAGAGGCATTCAATGACGATGAACTTGAAGAACTCATCCAGATGCAAGAGGCTGGGGTACAGGAGGAGGAAGATGAAGAGCCTAAGGTCCTGACTAGCCCATTTGGATGATGAAGACACTCCACCATGTCGTTGAAATTGACCCCGCACTTGAAAGATCTCTAAAAGTCAAGAGGAATATTGAGGTGGCAATGCAACCCTATGTCGAGATCCAGACTGCCATGAGAAAAAGAACACACACCAAAATCACTAGATCATTAGAAACACCTTAGGGCCATACAAGTGATTGCAAATAGGTTATAATATTGAATATTACATGGTAAGTGAAAATCCGGAAAGAGTATTCGCGGTTTTATTCTTTCATGATAATATCAGGAACATAATCCCCGCAAAACAAATGCGGGACCACTGTACCGTATTATATGGGTTTAAAAATGTGTTTGTTCCATCACTCATGACTTACTTGATCAGGATAATCTTTGAGACGCATTCTAAACTTCTGGAATTGCTTATCTGTTTCTTTTGTTGCCATATCAATAAGGTCATTTTCTGTGTCTGAATCTGGAAAACAAAAAGGAGCGTTGTAAAATGAATATGTATCAGAAAGAATGATATGTTGCAAGAGAAGCTCCTGGGGTTAAGTAAGATGTGTAAGATTGTCTAGGTCATGAAGGGTGTACAAGTTTGATGAAGGGGTGCACACAGTAGATGAGCCAGTTGCTACATGTATTGGCAGATTCATTATGTAGATGATATTTTGCACAAACTGCCTCCTGTCTGAGTAAGAAATAATCTTCATACTCTCATGGGCAATGCTAAGTTGGCCTTTCTTTTTTGTCCACTCGTCCCCTTACTTTCATTTCAATATCTCAATACCAGTTTCTGTAACTAAACTCTCCTTAAATTTTGAACCATATTGTCTAAGAACAACCCATAAGAACTTGTTTAAATTTTCTATACTACTGTATAGTACATCAAAGTTTGTTGGGACACTTATGTAAATACTAAAATACATCCTTTCCTGTACTTCTTACAAACTTTTAGATTCAATTATTAATTACATTCCTGCCAGGTACTGAATTCACTAAATCCTATACAGTATCTTTTTCATGTTTCAAATGTTACATTTTCTTTGTCCAATTCCAAAGAGCTATTCATATCCTCCTTTTGCTTCCTGTTTCTTATCTTAAACTGAATTGTGGGAATTAATCTTAACAGTACTGCTCCACATACTGTATGTCTATAAGATTTTTTTTTTAATACTGTAGTCCTAAGAATGTTTTCATAACAAAAGATAATCTTCAAGGAATGTTAAATTAGTGTTTTATACAGTATATCCATGATGAATGCCAAGCATCAATTAACTTTTAATATGAAAACCTCACCATCATCATTTTGATGAGTCACTCGACCAGATCGAAGCAATTCCTCATATTCCTTCATCACTTCTCCTTCTGTCTTTTCTTTTGCAGTGTCTAATTCTTCTGGCTCCAATTCAATTTCAAATTCAGGGAAAAGAAATTTTGCATTTCCCTTGCAGGAAACTTTGCTTATGGTATCTGTTGTTGAAAAAAAAGAAGACAAAGGTGAAATACTGTACAACAAAAGGTTCAAAGAATTATTTCAGACCTCCTGATAGATAGTTTGTACCTATACAATACAACTTTTAAGTTCCACTGCTTAACCAGAGCTTAATTTTAAGATGTACAAGTAACCATCTTCATAAATCAAATTAAATAGTAGAACCTCTATACACTGGACCACCCCTCTTTTCACAAGAAATATTTTTAAAAAGTCCGGTTGAACGTTTGTTAACTAATCCCCTCGGTACGATGTCTTCTTATCTATTTTATTCTAGCAACCGCCAGACGATGTATCAAGTGTACCAAGATACTACAGTTGAGTCTGGATTTACGTGGTTTTGGTTTACGCGTTTGGTCATTTACGCGGTGCTTTGCCAGAATTGAAATGCTTGATTTACGCGGGAAGCGGTGCGGGCAGGGTGCGCACAAGGTCGCCCAGTCACCAAAACATTACCAAGTTCTTCACCTGCCACCCACCACAGCCGGCCCAAGTCAGTGATAGTGAGGATATGGACTTTGAGGGGTTTGACAAAGAGGCCCTGCAAGCCTATGTGGTGGATAGTGATACAGGTGAGGGCCAATAATTTGCCCTCTGCCTCGGAACCAACCTCCCATCCCCGTGTGCCCAGCCATCTTTTCTACTAACGTAAATGTTAAAAAACCTAATATTATTAATATTTCTCTTAATTATTAATTGTGTGTGCATACCACCATAAAATTAAGATGTTATTTTGACTACAAGGTACGTATTGTCGGAAAAAGTGGAGTTTGGGGGTCGACCCAGTCTCTATTTCAATTAATCCCATATGTTCTGTTATTTCATTTACGTGTTTCTCGTTTTACGGGGTACTCAGCGGGTTCAATTGACCGCGTAAATGAAGACCCAACTGTACTGTACTTGAATGTCACACTACTGTATTTACCACATACTGTAATTTCAAATTCCTGCAACTACAAATACTTGACAAATTAGAATCCGCTAATATGATGCTAATAAATACACCATATTCTTCACATAATAATAATGAGGTTTTATAAACTAAGAACAAAATACAATCTTATGGAAACTTTTTATTTACCTGGATTTTTACACTCCTCCTTATGTCCAGCTTTCCAGTCAAGAGCTTGGTGATCTTTGGAGCAGTACCGTGCAACTTTGCATCCCCCACATGTCTTTAAAAAAAATAATAATAATAAACTAAAAAAATTAATCCATTTTCTGGCCAAGGGAAGGAGACAAGTTTTATAACTTCACCCCACCACAACATTGCCTGACAAAGTCTACTTTGTCCAGGAGGCAAGAGCATCTTCATTCTAGCAGCAGGTACTGTAGCCTAACAGATCATTGTGTATAAATGACACCTAGCTCCCTCAAATCCAGTCATGAAACAAATTCCAAACCTGATCCAGCTGTTTCCAGAAACTAGGGAGTCAACAAATACAAGTTGAACCTCAGTCGTTCGGGATCCGATAGTTCGGCAGCTTTTAAAGTTCAGCACAACTTGTATCTGGCGGCTTTTGTTTTAGTTTGTGAAACTGCCACTTGACCAGTTTGCCAAACCAGTAAGCCATAAACTTAGGTCTTGAACTTTCCTCCTCAGTTTCTGCTGACAAGGAATTTCATCAAGGGAAGAGGAAGCAATTCCAGGTTATATTTGTCTCCATATTTGTATCCTTTGTTTTATTTCAATAAAAAGGGAGAAGGCTTAAGAGTTTTGCTGTTGAATGTAACCCTTGATGATATCTTTGTAAAGAAGGTTGGGCAACAGCCTAGTTAACAAAGAGAGTTTTATCTCAATTTTTATTTGTTGATGTAATAGAGTACAGTATTACTAACCTTGTTATGTGCTTAAAGACCTTAATTGTTGAAGTGAGTAATAACATTATAACAACAACAACCTGGTTCGCTTTCCCAGTAGTAGCTGCTGACTCTCACCTCCCACCGTTGCCAGGAAGGAGAAGGTGCACAACAAGCTCCCCAAAAATTAACTGGTGAGTGTCATTACCGTAATTTTTATTTAATTTATTACTGATATTAACAAAGTCTTCATTTGAATTGAACAAAATTAACCATTGTCACCTATACTGATCGCATGTAGCTGTTTTAATTGTTTTATTATTGTTACGCTGGAGCTGTTTGCTTGCGACTTTACTTCTCTTATGAAGACGGCAGTGGAAAATCATATTTCTAAGTAACCAACTGGTTTTTTTTTAATGTTTAAGAATTATTTTAGTGCAATTAATCATTATTTAGTCATTCTGTAAGAAAATTGTAGTGTTTAAAAGCAATTACTTACATATTTATTATTTCAACTGATTTTGTTGTTAAGCAAGAGCCCATCTCCACAAGCATCATGTTATAATGACCCCCTTCTACCAGATTTTTCACTAAGTGGACCAGCTTCAAGAACATATCTTGTCTGCTAAAAGAGGGATGATAGCATCTACTTGAAATATATCAAACATTCAATTTACACAACAAAGAAACCACACTAAGTTTTTCCAGCAGCAAAGAGCCAAAGATGCAGTTCTTACCTTCGGTCCAAGTGCTCCACAAATACGGCATAAATTGTTGAAATCACCAGCTTCTGGGCTTTCAGAACCGGGTTCAACATCCTGGAAATTAAAGGCCTGTTAAAGTATTCATTAACCTAATTAGCCAAGACATTATACACACTTGCAACAGTTGATGGATGAAATAACTACAGAATTACAAAGGCAGTAAACAAGTAAAGTGGTTTTAGGTAGTGAGAAAGCAGCTAACAACCTAAAAGGAAGGAAGGGAAAAAGATCCCTTGAGAGAGTGGGAAGCAGGGACCAAGTTTGGGAATCATCCTACACAGAGTAGTCTAAGGACTTTCTTGTCATAATCACACCTTCACGAGAAATCTCTGGAGAGAAAAATAGTGTAAGCAACAAAGGTAAATAAACCAGAATTTCTCATAAGACTTTACCTTGGACGGTTCAGGGGGATAGAATTCATTCTCTCGAGGCAACTGTGAGCGGAACACTCGAATGTTTGATGCATCATTTTCTTGACAGCAGTCTGGGTCACGGCATACAAACACAAACACTGTTCTGAAATAATAATATGTGTATTGTAGAAGTATGAAATATGCCAAAAACATCTTTCAGGATAACACCCAAAAGCCAGCCAGATCTTGTAATACACAGCTGCATACTGGGGGGGTTTATGTACTCAAGACAACCCTCGATTCTATAACATTAGCTAGTTTTGACTTGTTAATCCCTCTGAATATACTAATCAACATCAGTTGGTTGTTATTGCTCATTTTCTATTCCACCAACCTTGGGGTGGTCGATACTTATTTTACTAACTGTACATCCAAGTAAAATAAAATTTAAAAACACATACCTGTGAAAGCAGTTTTCTTTGTCGTGGAATGGGGCATAAAGTTGGCAGAGGAATACAAGAGCTTTACTACATCTACGACATGATAGCTCTTCGTTTGTGGGTAGATCTTTTAGTGCTAACCATGCTGGGTAACCACCAACCTGGAATAAAAATGAAGATTTCATCCTGAAATTCCCTTGTAGAACTACCTGGACTGGGTGACCCAGACACCTGTATTACCAGTTAAAGTCTACAAGTTGATAATCCAGGTCCCCTCAACCTTGGTGGCAGGGTTGGAGCTATCATCACATCACTGTTTTACAGCCATTTTCCATACTGAAGCGGATTAGCCGATGACAGCTCTCCAAGGTGTACTGTACTGTACAGTCTTTTGCATCTTCCCATCAGGTTTTTTATCTTCAAGGTTATTTTCTATAACTTATCCACATATCATTCTTGGTCTACCCTTGGCTCTCCTCCCTTTCAAATTGAAAATTACCTATATCTTGATCCAACCAGTCTCCTCCATTCTCTCCACATGCCCAAACCATCTCGGTTTACTTCTGACCAATACCCAGCTGCCCTCTTAGCTCTGAATAAGGTTTTCCATCCCCCAATGTCACATTACACATACGTCACACCAAATGTTCTCATTTCAACTTTCTGTAGTTTACATGTCAGCCTCTTTAACCCCTTCACTATGGGGATGCCACTTTTAATATTTTATTAGTCATGCTCAAATCTTTCACAAATTATATTATTTAATAAAGCAGATTTGTAATTGACAGATTCTTTACAGTCCAGGTATCCCTAGTTATCTAAATGTTCACTTTCCAAAATTAATTTATCTGATAATTTTATTCTTACACCTCCAGTATTTTCACATTCCCAAAGTGATCCTTGCTTATCTGAAAGATGGTCCCTGACCACCCTTTGATAAGGTAATGTATCAGCTGTACAGTGGATTTGATTTAATTTAGTAATTATCATACAGTAGTTAGGTACTAAATTACTGTACAGTACAGTGGTCCCTCAGTTAACGAACGGTTCGATTAACGAATTACCTCCCATAAGGATCTTCAATTCGGTTAATGAACAAAGCTTCGATTAATGAAATCCTTACGACAAACACGTTTCGTTGTGAGCATCAGCTGATGGGCTAGTCTGCCAATTCAGTAATATGTTGTTCTATGTTTACATTCGTTTCCAGTGGAGTAAATATCAAGAAAGTTGTGCTCTTTAATATTTTTGCATTTTTTTTATTAAAATTATTAGTCATTTTAAAATTTAGTTAATATATTGATAATATATGCAGTACAGGGAACTAGTTTTTGTGATCCCATCAGCCGCTTGACTCACCCACCTAGTGAACTTAAAATTTTGTTGGTGAAATTACTGCATCAAACATGGGTCCCCTGAAAGGTGATTTCTCCTCCATCCCCACTTCCTTCTCTTTTCCCTTCTCCATCACCCCCACTTCTAATTCCCATCATCATCATCATCAACCAGAAACCTTCTACATACACACCTCAAAGTAAGTGTACTTTGCTGCATTTTTTTTTTTACTTTGTATGTACTTTTCTGTGAGCTGGAACCAATTACCCAATATCCCATTGAAACAATGGATTTGGTTAACAAAATTTTTGGTTAACGAACGACTGTGGAACGAATTGTGTTCGTTAACCGAGGGACCACTGTAGTTAGGTAGGGTTTCTTTGGTTGTTCATGAATTAATTACCCGTATAATACAGTATTGTACAGTAAAAATTCTATTTAACTAACTACATACTGTACAGTATAATGATAAAAAAATCTGTTCTATCAAGGGCCCATTAGATGCAAAATCTCCATCAAAAGAAATACATACTGTATATAGATATAAAAGTCTGTTATATTGAGGGTCCATAAGATGTGAAGTGGCTGAATTATATGGAGAGAGAAGTCTGTTATAAGGAGGTTTCATTGTATCGGGTGTCCTTGTTGTTGGGAAGCTAAACCATATTTTTCCCATTTGCTGTTGTTTACTATCCAAATGATTTTCAAGGAACATAACTCATATGAATAATGAGGAATAAATATAATAGCCTTGCTATTTTGCATACTGCAATCCACCTCGATGTACAGTACTCTACATAATACAGTACAGGCAGTCTGATTTAGAATGGTTTGGTTTACAAAAATTCAAAGTTAAAAAAAAAAATACCCATGTTTTGATTTCTGTATAAAAATCCACTTTTTAATATTTTTTTTCATATTTTTTTTACAGCAATGGACGATACAGAGGTAATGACACAGTGTAGTATCTCAGGACTTCCCATACTGGACCTGGTCAGTTTATAAACAATGTATCTTATGAGCTTTGTACACAAAGAAATTATTTATTTACCGTAAATATTCCTCAAAAAAATCTGCCGAGTCAGCGTGTGTTGTCATCTGCTCAGTTTGTTTACAACTAACCCGCTCAGTTCGACCGTACTCTCACGTCCACAAAAAAACAAAATTACACCATGACGCTTTCACCAAAGTTGCTTTCATTGGTACAAGACATCAAAATAAGTACTTTTCGTTTAATATGGTGGGGGTCCGCCCCATGGCTAGGAAGTTAGATAAGGTTAGGTAGGTTTCTTTAGTTGGTTAGGCAAGGTTCTATTTGATTCTAGTAAATTTCACGTCCTGGTAGTAGCGGTGTTCTCATACATTACCACAAAAACAGCAATTCCTCCACCATATATATGGTTTATAGAAGCATGAAAGAAGTTTTCAATACCATATTAGGCAATACTTCACTTGCTGGCCGCAGCTGCAAAATACAAGAGTCTATGAGCTACAAATCAGAGTGCACCAGCGGCCCAAATCCGGTTGTGTAATAGGGCTTTGAAGTAGAGGGAAAATGTGGGGCAAAATACAAAAAAAATACCGTACACCAAAACAATCCTTTGAAAACCTTACCTAACCTATAAAAAGGTTAAAAATCGCTTTCGAGTTCATGGATCCCCCCTCATCTGAACACTAAAAATTACACCGAAAAAAAAGGTAAATGCTTTATAGATTTATGATTTTTATAGGTTAGGCAAGGATTTTAAAGGTTTGTTTGGTATTCTATTTAGTATTTTACCCCACTTTTTCCCTCTACTTCAGAGCCCTATTTCCCAATATTACTGCACAACTGAAGCTACAAGTATCTTAAAATGAGTTTTACCTATGAGTCTTATGGTATATAGTATGTTATCACAGAACTTAATGAATGTCCCTAATCAGTGTACACAGACCCCGAAAATACGAGGTATACTGTAAAGGCATTCACAACATAACGCTATTATTTAAGCAAAACTTATTAATAACATTGAGAGAAAGACCGGTGTTTTACCAGGTTTAGCCAGGTATGACTAATATATATCTCCCTGTTGAGGTCCAGTGAGCCTCATGGGACGTGTTAGTCTATAGTGACAAGTCGTCTCACATCCATCCCAAACTGTCCTAGTCCTACCTTAGCCGGAAAGAATTTGGATCGTAATTTCCATGCTGGAGCCTTCTCGATGAAACCCAACTCCACCACCACGTTACTAAGTTGGTCAGACATGGTTGCGGGATGCTGGTGTGTCTCACTCACCCCAAGTTGACCAGAGCGCTCCGCTATTTTTGTTATTGTTGGTACAGTACACCTGCACGACCATCATACAGGACGGGAGATTGTCGTGTCAAGACACCCGACACCCTTACAGTATCAACTTACTAATCCTCTTAGCCAGTGGTTAGCTCAGTAGGTCATTATAATGATATTACTATATTTTATTACATTATGTTTTTACTCTCATTTCTCTATTTTTGAGTGTCATGATCTAATCTGCTCAGTGGAAGCTACATGTGCTGTGAGCACGCAGCAGACATTAGTGGCTATCTAAACCCAAGGGTATTATATTATTGCAATACCTGTTATATGAAACTTTTTATAAATATCTAAATAAAAAAGGAACATTGATAATAACATGTATCAGCTAGTATGTTAACTTCGCAATTCTCGTATATAATTGATAATTATCGTACGTTACAGTTCATGTGAAATTGTTCCTTGCCAACTTCTGACGAAGTTTCTTCTTTTTTATTTCACTGAAATTAACGAGAACATTCGTGAACTTTCTCACTGCAAAAGTTATCTTGCAGAGTACACAAAATACAAAAATTTATGCAATGACAAATCCAAATATGTTTTGCATTACATTCTGTAAAATCCATTTGTCATAATTATTATGTAGCCTGGGGCACGTATAATTATCCAAACAATATTGTAAGAGGCAATCAAACAATGAGGCAGAGAGCCAGTGGGGAGTGGGCTGTGGAGGTATGAGATATTGGTTCACACTCAGGATGGGATGGAGAAAGGAAACTCACAATGTGCTCACTGTATACATATTGTATTGGATGTACAATGCAGCTTGTTGCTGGGTAGGTAGCATGGTAATAAGCGTTGAGTAGATAGAGCTGGGTGGTGAGGGTGCCCAGAGGAGGGACACGCGGCTTGAGGGACGCCAAGGTCGCTGGCGGGAACGGCAGCCGCCAGGCTGGCGCGGAGATGGCGTTGCTTGAAGGTGGCACTGGGTAGAAAAGAGGGTGGTCACAGCGGTGTCAGGTCTTATAAGGCGGGTGTAGGCATGGGTAGAAAGTTGACCCCTGCTCTGTGGGCGGCGCTGGAGGCGTAGGCTGGGGAATTCGAGAAGGTTCGGTGCTTGTAGGGGAGGAATCCACTACAGGGCCACTGTCCCACCAGAGGTAGTGGTAGATGCACCAGGGAGGGGTGGTGGAGAGGCTGAGAGGGACTTCCTCATCCTATCAAACACCAATTACGCCATTTATCTTAATTATATACTTTTACCTTATCCTCTTCACCACTGATCGGCTCCTTAGCTGCTTGGGCGATTGGTTACGTCTCTGTTACGCACAATTGTATTCTAATTTATCACATTTTATGACTGGCTGATCTATGTGTGACTACCGACTTATGGATCTCATGAAGATAAAAAACTCCCCCGTGCTTCGCCTGAGTCTTAAACACCCTATCGTTATATTGGTGTGGGTAGGTTATGTTTGGTAAGCATTATGGTGTTAAACCATTCAAAGGAAATATGATTGCTTATTAATGTTGTCATGCTTTTATAATGGTAATGAAAGGAATCATAGAGATGCAATTCAGGAACGGTACCACGTGGCTCACTGAGAAAAGTAATAAGAGTCTGACGCGTTTCCCCGAGGAGATCACCTTCGAATCGGAATCTAATTTACCTGATAATAACCGCTTCTTCATGGACTGTCCCCAGGGTGAGTCTCACTCCTAGCTGCCGGCGTGGAAGGATCCATAGTTCGAACAGTTGCTAAATTCACTTTAAGGGGTTGTTTGGATCATATGAAGATCTTCCCCCCCAAAGTATCCAACTGAAGATCCTCCCCCCCCCAGGCTAGATCATATGAAGATCCTCCCCCCCAAGTAGGTTTGGGGGGGAGGTTAGGTTAGGTTAGGTTTGGTTAGGTTAGGTTAGGTTAGGTTAGGTTAGGGGGGGTGGATCTTCAGATGAGCGCGACTGGGCTTGATCATATGAAGATCCTTCCCCCAAGTAGGTTTGGGGGGGAGGATCTTCATATGATCCGGTTGTTTTTTCTTGGTGAAATAATTTCTTTAGGAAGTTAAACACATATTATAAACTAACGGGTTTCTATGATTATGCCTAGACCAAAGAATGGTGGGCGGGTCTTCCTTTTATTTTCAGAAAAAAACCCTGGTAATATAGACTTGTTTCTCCAAAGCTGTAGATGTACACATTTTATAGCCTCTTAACAAGATTTTCCAGAAATATTGTAAATAACACTTCCTTGAATTTTGTTTAAACGAGGATATTCATATGCTTTCCATTTGCTGTTATCATAATGTTATTTCCGCAGTTCAACAACGAAGGTCTTGAAGCGCGTAAAGCCATATATAAATTAAATTGTTGGTACCAATTGTCAATATATATTTCAGTAAAAGAGTGATCAACGTCGAATTTCCTGAAAACGTGTTTTACTTGTCATGTTGAACATGAGAAATACACCAATAATTTCAAATCGAACACAAATCATATTATATATACACTGTTAACAGGAGACTGACTATAATAACCATTACTCTCACGTGTAGAAACTCCCTACTGGGTTATGCAGAACGATCTTAATGAGGAAAAGTTGTTGATGGGAGAGAAGAAGGTGGTGGTCAGTATCATGCCCACTTCTGCCACCAAAATTTACCTGAAGGTGGGTGAAACGGAAGACCTGGTGTTTTGCTGGTCAGCCAGTACCGGCACAGCCATCATTCAACTGGCCAAAACCAAGTCCGAAAGCTGCGAGCCTCTGCCTGAGTATACAGTTCACTGGCTCGAACTGATGTACCACAAATCTAATTTCTTGGTGAGTCATCACACCATAACACTTACACACATACATAGTACTCACAAATATAAAGATACACTCCCACATTCCTCCACACTCAAACATGAACACACACACACGGTATTACAGTACAAGGCGTTTGCTTTAGATCTAAGTACGTACAGTATGTTTGGTCTTCGATCCATCCTTCGTGATCGCTCACACTAGGCATATACATATAGATAGATAGATAGATAGATAGATAGATATTCAGTATAATCACCATATGCAATGATTCAGCATGTATATCGAAATGCTATATAAGGAGATTCTTCCCAACGTCAACCAGATATGAATGTGTCGATGTGTTTGTGTGTGTTTATCTGTCTGCCTCTTAATAAATCTTGTCAGCCCGGAAAGTTTTAAGTTCAGTTTTGGTGGAATTTTGCTAAGGATGGTGTTCTGAGACTAGACTATTGCACTTGTTAATCTTACAACATGATTCCTATTATATCTGCTGTTCCTCTACACTCTTGTCGGTAAACCTATGGCTGCCATATATAATTTCTTTTTATCTCTTTTATATTCACCTGAACTTTCCCAAGTAATTCTTAACTTTTAATGCCAATTTTAGCTTTTCCTTATCACTCGTACAGCATATAGTAACCTCCCTGGTATACGTGCAGATCAGAGAGCCTAGCACTGATGAACTACTTACATAGGAGCTCGACATTCCAAACAGGCATCATCACCTTCAGGAACTCAGGGATAAGCGGCATAACCTACGGGATATACCACATCCAGGGCTACCCGGGCACGATTTCCGACTCAGTGACTGAAAGAGGTGGTAAGTTCCTTATTGTATTGAATTACAGTCCCGTATAAGTTCTCTCCACGTCTAGTAATATTCGTGAGAGGTTTGTGTGTTTGTCATCAATTTACAGGACAGAGACAACGATAATGCGCGCACAGAAATTTTTTGTGGATTTAGAAAAAGATCTACTCAGATTACATTGCAGCACTTCGTGAATTCCTTTTGCAAACTCTAGATGACATTCTAACGCTAGAATTTGTCGTTGTTCTAGATGTTCCATTATGCACGAAAACGATTACTTATATTCAGTGTTCATTAATGCTCTTTCAATATACAGTATATATATTTTTTTTCCATTTGAAGCATGCCATTCTGGAGGATAATATTGCATCAGCTGCGGTGCTTTGCGATGACACTGACATTATTGTAATTGCTACAGCGACTTTCTGTCACCTGCATAAAGAGGGACGTCAACAACTGTGGGTTACACACGGTTTTAGGTCCATGTAAATCCAAAGGGTTTACCATCGTCCATGCAGCCACTGGGTTTGACAGTGTGCCTGTTATCAGAGGTAGAGGGAGGAAATCGTGCTGGCAAACTTGGTATACATTTCCTGAAACAACAGAGGTTTTTTTCAGCTGTCTGCACCAACGGCGTCGCTTGATGAAATTCTCTTTCATCTTATTTTAAAGTTTTTCATTTTGCTCTATGACAAATCAAGTGACACCAACAATATAAATATTTTAGGATTTTTTTTACACAAATACAAAAAACTGGAATTTTATGCAATTTCCCCAACAAGAGAAGTCCACGCAGAACGCACTTTGGGCCAGCCTACAGTACATCCTAAATCCAAAGAAATAGGGAGGCAAGAAAATGATGGAGCATGATAAATATTGTGGACAAAAACTCCCACAGCTGGTGGATCAGTGCAAAGAACTAAACAAGTGTGCTTGCAAGAAACCTTGTGCTCTAGGTAGATTCATTTGCAAGAAAATGCACAAGTTCGTGCAATTGCTCTTGTTCATAACAGTGCAACATTTCGCTATTATTGCCGTGAAGAATAAAGTTTGTGTACTGTACCTTAATGTTATAGGTTTGTATCTGATTTTCTTGTGATTATAATGATATGGTTTCTGTCCGAAGAGTTGGTTATACTTCTCTTTCAATAATCAGGGCACATGTAGTTGTTCATTTACCCTTCTCTGTTCTATAGTGTAGTATGAAAAGCTGCATATGTATAACGCATTATCAGATGGCCCGTGATTAATCTTGAAAAAAGTATCTCTGTCAAATTTCATGCTTGTATCCAGATCTGAACTATTGTCTGCTAACCCAATGCTAACCTAACCTAACGTAACCTGACCTAATCTTAACCTAACCGAACTTAACCTAACCCAATGCTAACCTAACTTAACCTGACCTAATCCTAACCCACTTCGGAAGCGTTATGAAGTGGAACAAAAATGTTCATGTGATCCCAATTTTATATAACTATTAACTAGATGAAATGATTCATATTATTACATATATTTTTTATTTTATAAGTACTAAGAGAGGGAACACCGTGACTAGGGATCAAAGCCGCATCTCAGTGGTGAGACGCAAGATAAAAATATTAGTCATTTAGTCATTATGTGTAATAGGCGAGAATATTGATGTATGATATAAATATTGATGTATGATATATTCTATGTATTATTAAAGTAACAGGAAATCAATGTTGAGTGAAAACTGGCCATGTGAACCAAATAAAACAACTTGGGTTTACAATGAAAATTTACAGTACGATGATACTTGGATATGTACGCTGTTGTTTTGAATTCTTACTTGACATATTGCTGGTAATTTGTTATTAAGAAGTTATAAATTTGTGGTGTTTTGTGTGTACAGTAAACAAGCAATGAGTATTTTCGAAAATATTTTCCATGGGACTTACACCGTTAAAATATTTGTGAAAAATTTAAGCATTATATTGTATTCGGATTGCATTTTGTGTCTAAGGATTGATAAAAAAACGGAGTTGTTAGAAATTCAACATTTACGTGAAACTGTAAAATCTTAAAATGAATTTGCTTTTCTCAGAGTCCGCCTGCTGGGCCCGGATACTCACAACAGTTCGCAAATTACATACTCAGCGATGTTGTAACCTACTTCTGGTATTCAAACTTACGAACTGCTAGCATTATTGTTAAGTCCTCATACTTAAAACTATTGTAACTCAAATGTAAACACCGAGATTGAGTCTACCTGCGGGTCAGTCGGCCATCACATACCGACCACTCACAACTAAGGATATCAGTTGGCCGAGGGCGAGAGATTTATATATTGGACAATATTACAACACCAAAATGAAAAAAAATGAATAACGCTTGAGATTAAGCTTAAGGCCAGGGTTACTTGGTTGATTTAATAGGAAATGCCAAACAGCTCAAACTAGAAGTCCAAATCATAACACGATACAATAATACCAATATACTGTATATACTTTTATTTATTTTACACTTTACTAGAATAATTTGAAATTATCTAATAATTATAATACATTTTGGGAATTACTCTGGCGTATTAAAAAGATCACACTCACTGCTGTCAAGTTAAGATCTATAGTGCTCGATAATGGGGATATTTATATAAAATAAATATAGAGCCATTAAAATGACTTAAGTTAATTAAAACAAATTTAGTATCGCATTTTTTATAATATTTTTAAGTGTAAATATTTTTTTATTGATTTGTAAATACATTTGCTATGTCTGTTTACATTGAACCTTTGTGGACAGTGGACACCATATCTGGACGTACTCGGTGAGACGCTATTAAAAGATATCACTCGTTTTCAAAGCAAAAAACTATAAGGATGGGTGTAACAGACTTAATTAATGTGAAGAAGGCAGTGATATATGAACAGCATTTTAGTAGTTAACAGAAAGTAAGAAATAGAAAAATTACCGGATCTGAAACCAGGGCTCACGGATTTTCAGTACTGTAATACAGGTTGGTATAGCTTAGTACTGTATTAGATAACTTTTGCTACAAAAAGTTCAAGTTTTGGTTGCAACCTTGGGTTAATTAAGTAATCCTGATGCATTTTTTTTTTTTTTTTAATGATTTTTTTGGTAGAAATATAAAGATCATGTTCTTTACTTTAACGTATTCATATACATTCTAACCTAACCTAACCTAACCTAACCTAACCTAACCTAACCTAACCTAACCTAACCTAACCTAACATTACCAAATCTAGCTAATCAAACACACTTTCCCTGGGTGTCAGTTTACATCATTAAAGTACCATACTAAATAACAAGATTATAATGCTTTGAATGTGAAAAAGCTGATTCATAGAAAATGTACAGGTATTTGAGTACTGGCGCTCAAACATGCTATGCTCCTGAAGACAAGTATGCGTGCTCTCTCCAACACAGTACTGTATAATGTTTATTCAGAAGTAAGTAGTAGTGAAGTAATTAAAGTGAATGGTAAAGTCAATTAAACCTCCAGTTAACTCAGCCTCGGTTAACTCACCCCCTTCCACCTCAACAATGTAGGGGGCCACATTGGGAATGTGGGTTTTTTTTGGGGGTGGGGGTGGGGGGATGAAAAAGAGTGATTTTCACTCAAAATAAATGTCAGAATCATCTAAAACGCCAAGAAAACTAGCGATTTATTTTTTCATGGGAAAAAAGGTTAAAACTAAACTAAGTCTACGTAATAACCTAACCTTACATGACCTAACAGGCCACGTCCTAACCTAACCTAACCTGACCGAACAGTATGTTCTTTCGTTTCTCGAAGAGTTCTATTAAATGGTAAGAGAAAAAAAATCGTAAAAAGGAGGTGGGTGGTTAACGAAAAATGACCGTCAACTCAACCCCTGGTCAACTCAACCCCTGGTCAACTCAACCCCTGGTCAACTCAACCTCTGGTCAACTCAACCCTTAGTCAACTCAACCCCTGGTCAACTCAACCCCTGGTCAACTCAACCCCTGGTCAACTCAACCCCTAGTTTCAGGCTACGGGTTCTGTGTAGTGTTTTCATTTTACTCCAGGCATAGTCATAAAAAGATCTTAGATCTTAGTATTTTTTGCTGGTTTCATCTCGAAGTGCCGTTTGGGTGATTTAATTTTCTGATTGGTCTTATATAGGGCTCTCTTGTATACTATATAATTTGCTTGATGATGATGAGATGGAGGGAAGAGAGTCGTTTGCTTTGAAGATGAAGGACGGTGTAGGAGGAAGGTAAATTTAGGAAGTGGGAAATAAAGTCGGAGATTGGATAGCAGGTGGGCTATCCGCCCTGAGCTCCGGTATTTCCTCCACATCTTGTATTTTCTTTGGCAAGCTTTTTTAGATTTGTGATTCATTCACGCCAGTTGTTGATGTGTGTTGGCTGCGCTTTGGTATTACTGGCTACAGTAAATGTATATCAGGCGAAAGAGAAAAAGATACAAGTTTGAGAAAACTTCAATATGAAACAGTTAGCCACAAATACAGTTCGTTTTCTTACATTAAAGTGAATAAGAAAACTAAAATTTTGTCAGGGAACTAAACTAAAATATTTCCCCCCCTTATTTTTATTACCTTTAATTTACCATGGAGGCGGAAGGAAGCCGGTGATTGTTTTTTCGTCGGTTACTTGTGTTGGTAGAAATTAAATAGTTTATGAGGAAAAAAAGGAAGACTCGAACACCGCCTTTGTTTTCTGAAGACAAACTTGTTGCCCTTTGTACTGTGAATTTCCACATGAAATTTTCAAGAAAAATTGATTTTCATGTATTTAACCAGAGTTCAGTGTGGAAACCTGTTTTTTTTACCCTTATTCCCTAACTTTTGATAATGTATTGTACTTGGTGGTAGAGAAGAGCATGAAGTGTATCGGGGAAAGTGAGTCAGGTTTTATTCCTACTGATTTATAGGTTCCTCTTTATTGCACGTCCTAAAATAATGTAATCACTTAAGGCTCTAATAAAATAATGACCTTGTATAATTTGCCGCAACGGATGTATATACTGTATACTGCTTGTACTACCTTAAGTATTAAAGTAACTATATTAAGAACAGTGAAAAATATCAAGAGGTAATTATGCTTTCATACGCATCTCCAAAAAAAATTAGAATGGGTTTTATATATGTGTTGTGTAGTTGTGTGGTAGTGTGGTAGGGAGGTGTGTGACCGTGTTGTGGCGCTCGGTACCGCACCAGTTCCGACCCTTCGTAAATTAATGGAACCGGAGTCTTATCTGTATAGCTCATTATCTGTCTTCCTCCAGTTAATAATTTTGTCCTTCCATTCCCTCCCCTCCCCTTCATTTTCTCCCCCCCCCCCCCCACCCCGTCGTGTTTGGTGATGGCGTGGCGAGAGGACACACACACACACACACACACACACACACGCGTATTTCATCGTCCACTACACGAACACTGAATAGGATTTTGATAAGAACTCAATTTGAGATATGTCTAGAGGAAACTAATGTGGAATTGCAAATATCCCTTGCATGAATACTGCCGCCTGACACATGCCTCGAGTTATCACACCAACACGCGGCTCCACAAAGTACAGTGTTTATAAATAATGCATCTTACGTGGTGATGTACTCTTTGCTTATTACGAGAAACTTTTCAGTCAACAAATTATACTTTTCACTTACCACAGTAAATCATAAACTTAAGTGATATTCTAACAACAGATTATCCTGAAAGTTGTACACAGCGAACGGTTACAGTACTGCACGTTAGGAAATTGGTTAAGCATACACAATAATTATCAACACTGTGTATAATTTTGTATTTTGTGATTAATATACAGCAAAGGTGACGTGATATACCAGAGTATTTTATTATTGTGTGTGGTGATATACTGTATGGTGGTATAGTATGTTGTAATAAATGGAATATGGACTCTTTCTTACCAGGTATATATGTGAGTCTTCCTGCTATCCTGTGAGACTCCCTCCTATCCCGGTAGACACCTTCCTGTCCCGTGAGACTCCTTCCTGTCTCGTTAGATTTCCTCCTATCCCGTGAGACTCCCTCCTATCCCGTGAGACTCCTTCCTGTCCCGTTAGACTTCCTCCTATCCCGTGAGACTCCCTCCTATCCCGTGAGACTTCCTCCTATCCCGTGAGACTTCCTCCTATCCCGTGAGACTCCCTCCTATCCCGTGAGACTCCTTCCTGTCCCGTTAGACTTCCTCCTATCCCGTGAGACTCCCTCCTATCCCGTGAGACTCCTTCCTGTCCCGTGAGACTCTTCTATCCCGTGAGAATCCCTCCTATCCCATGAGACTCCCTCCTATCCCAACAGCCATCATCATCCCGTCGTTCCCTCACCAAAAATCTCATGCTCCTGGCATGAATTTTCGGTATCGGTAACGCTGAGTCACACGAAATATTTCTCAGCGTATTGGGGAGTATCGGTGGGGGTCGGGGGGTGTTAGCGAGATCTCCCAGCAGCAAGTTAGAGAAACACCCCTTTAGGTAAACACGACACTGCTTGCCTTCATAAAACACGAAGCTACAATATAATGGAGTACACACCTGGGACGTATCGAAGACTTGTACAGGAAACCACAAGTAACTCAGGTATTCGAAGCCTCTCTCACCCACACACCAGGAAGGAGACATAACTTACTGTTAGTTATAAAGGTACCTTAAGGAGCTATAATATACTCTTAAGACACCCCGAGGAGCAGTACTTTACCCACCTACACACTCCCATCACTCATGCCTCGGCTGGTAGCATCTCTCTGTATACGACACACTGGTTCACTCCACAGAACAGAGGCTTCGACCCGCTGTTACCGCGTGGCTGGTGGGACGGAGATTACTGTCAAGACGGCTGGCGGGCGACAACCTGAGCCCCTACACACACTCACAACCTTTCTCAGGATGAAAACATGTCACCCACCAGCACACTGATACACGCATCATTATGAATACCTTTACAACAATTTAAAATAGTGTGGTCAGTACGTGAAGAGATAAACTAATGGTGAGGAAGTGATGGAGACGCCTGTGTGAGTGTTCGTTTGGTCAGGGAGTCTTACATCCAATTTTCAGAGTTTTAACGTTAGTGATATTTATATTGGTGTGGATATTTGGCGAGATTTGTATATAACGGTGTGTGTGTGTGTGTGTGTGTGTGTGTGTGTGTGTGTGTGTCACCCTTCCATCACCAATAATATCTGAGAAAAAGTCAGATCTTACGTACAGAGATACAGATAGAGGAGAAAAATTAACACTACATATATACCTCTTCCACATAATATAATGGGGTATAAAGACCTGGAATATTTAATAAAATATAAAATAAAATAATATAAGATAACATTACCTGACGATTGTTTAATTTTCATATGTGTTCTACGCCCACCATTTATCATTGTCTATCAGTAGGTGTCCCTGTGTCTATATGAGCAGCGCGGGCGTGTATGGTGGAGTACAGTGCTGCTCTCTCTCTCTCTCTCTCTCTCTCTCTCTCTCTCTCTCTCTCATTTTACATGCTTTTTTAAGATAGTTTGCCACGTTTATTTCAGCTTCTTAAAACACTATGTATATACAGTATGTATGTATGTATGTATGTATGTATGTATGTATGTATGTATGTATGTATGTATGTATGTGTGTGTTAGTGTGTATATGTGTACGTATATATATATGTATGTATGTATGTATGTATGTACAATATGTATGTATGTATGTGTGTGTGTGTGTATGTGTGTATTGATAATAATAAATAATAATAATTAACGGTTTATTGAAAGAGCATGGCAGCCGGAAGGCTGAAAACATACAGTTACATAATTGGGGAATGGGTCTCTTGATTTACAAATAATATACAAGTAACATAAGTGACACAAATATGATATATAATAACTAGGTGGGGAGAAGCTCAAACTACAGGGCATTTCAACATAGTGACGGTGCAAAAAGTAAGATTTACTGGGAGTGAATACACTGGTTGATTTAAAGTTATTGATAATTTTTACAATGGTTGGGACTGGGCTGTTCTTATAGTGATCAGTACATGCTCGTATGGGCTGGATGCGGTTGTAGTGTCGAACAGCAATTCTCGGACGAGGGATCTCGGGTGGTAGTAGGAGCCGGCGTCGAGGTTGGAGCAGAAGTGTGTCTGTGTGTGTGAGCGGTGTGTTTGTGTGTGGGCTTCAGGCTGAAAGAACGCGAGGAGACTCATCTGCCACCCGCCCTCAGGCCACAGGTAAACACACACACTTGATTTGGGAGGCGAGACAAATATTGCCTCTTCTGCGTCGCTCTGGATACTCCACACACACACACAAGAAGTTCTGTCTTTTTGTCTGTTTGTCTGTATCTGTCTGTATCTGTCTGTGTCTGTCTGTCTATCCGTCCGCCTGTCTGTCTTTCACTGCGGCACACCAGGCAGGCAGTCCCCATGATCTCTTCATCAGCTTACAGTCTCTCAGTATTGCATAGATCCATCTAACTTTTCATATTAACTTAAATAATCATATAATGGAAATTCCCTTCAATCCAATTGGGCAATGGTAGCTATCTATAATGCTAGTCTGGTATAATTCTTTCTCTCATCCCTATAATTATATCTGTGGAGTTATTGTCCAGTGCAGTGGTTTAGTGTACCGGTAATACTGGGTCATCCACATTGAGGTATTATGGGAGAATGGGATTATAATTTGGGAAGTTTGGGACGTCATCTGTCTGTTTTGGGGTTGTGTTAGGAGGGAGGGGGAGGAGGAGGGGATCGTCAGGAGAGAGGAGGGTGTAGGAGGTATATCTGCGAGGGTCAACCCGTTAGCCTCGTCAGTATAGGGCTTGAGATGACTTAACAGGTAATTAAACACAAGTCTCAGATGATCACTTTCCTGATTAGTTGTTGTACAGGTGAGGGAGATTGGGTCATCCCCCCCCCCTCCCCCCAGTCGTCACTTCCCTCCCCCTGACCGTCACTTCCCTCCTGACCGTCATACCCCCCCTGACCGTCACTACCTCCCTGACCCCTCCCTAGCCGTCACTACCCTCCCCTGACCGTCACTACCCTCCCCCCCTGACCATCACTACCCTCCCCTGGTCGTCACTACCCTCCCCCTGACCGTCACTACCCTCCCCTGACTGTCACTACCCTCCCCCTGGCCGTCACTACCCTCCCCTACCCTCCCTACCTCCCTGATCCGTCTACCCTCCCCTGACCGTCACTACCCTCCCCCTGACCATCACTTACCCTCCCCAGCCACTACCCTCCCCTGACCATCACTACCCTCCCCTGACTGTCACTACCCTCCCTCTGACCATCACTACCCTCCCCTGTCTGTCACTACCCTCCCCCTGACCTCACATCTGCCCTCCCCTACCATCACTACCTCTCCCTGACCAGCACTACCCTCCCCCCTGACCGTACCCTCCCCTGACCGTCACTACCCTCCCCTGACCGTCACTACCTCCCCTGACCGTCCCCCTGACCGTCACTACCCTCCCCTGACCGTCACCCTCTCTGACCGTCACCCCCTCCCCCTGACCGTCACTACCCCTCCCCTCCCTCTACCCTACCCTCCCCTCTGACCGTCACTGCCTCCCCTCCCCACTACCCTCCCCCGGCTCCTGCCCTCCCCTGACCATACCTCCCCCTGACCGTCCTACCCTCCCCCACCGTCACTACCCTCCCCTGACCCCAAGTCACCTACCGTCTCCCTCTGACCATCACTACCTCCCACCTCCTCCTGCTCACTACCCTCCCCTGACCGTACTACCCTCCCCTGGTCGTCACAGCTTCGGCACGTGTCTTCCTCCTGGTGAACGAGGCTACACATTTCAATATCTTTTGTGTTTCCGCTGTGCTGTCGAGAATGTGGCAGGGATCAAAGTGAGACGCCCAGCTGTACTCTCCCTATGGCCCCTCTATGGTCCTCCTATGGCTCCCTCCTATGGCCCCCTCCTATGGTCCTCTGGCCTCCTATGGTCCCCTCTGTGGTTCCCTCCTATGGCCCTCCCTATGGCCCCCTCCTATGGTCCCCTCCTATGGCCCTCTATGGCCTCTCCTATGGCTCCCTCATGGCTCCCTCCTATGGCCCCTCCATGGTCCCCTCCCTCTGGCCTCCTCCTGCCCTCCTATGGCTCCCTCCTATGGCTCCCTCCTATGGCCCCTCCTATGCCTCTGGCCCCTCCTATGGCCCCTCCCTATGGCTCCCTCCTATGGCCCCCTCTATGGTCCCCTCTACTGGCCCCTCCTGGTCCCCTCCTATGGCTCCCTCCTATGGCTCCCTCCTATGGCCCCTCCTTTTGCCCATAATAATACTGTTTTATTTATTTACGTTTTTATGTTTCTTCAATTAAAATCTTTAAACACACACACACACACACACACACACACACACACACACACACACACATACATACATACACATACATACATACATACATACATACATACATATTCATAACTACTACAATTTTGCTGTCACACACACACATTCTTGTGTGTGTGTGTGAAAGAGAGGTGGAAGACTCTATGGGGCAGTAAGAGGGGGAGGTTAAAGGAGAATAAGAGGGAGGAGAGCGAAATACCGACAGGGTGACGCGACGTAGGGAGGAGAGAGGGGAAGATGTGGAAGAAGAGTAGACGGAATAAATGATTAGTGAGAGGGAGGTGAGGAAGCAGGAGGAGGGGAGAGGGAGGAAGAGTGGAAGGATGTTAAAGATAAAAAGGAGGTAGTAAGGACAGGAAAAGTAGATGAAGAAATGTTGATAGAGAAGTGGGAGATGAGAGATTGGATAGAGAAGGATAGGACATGAAGGAATAAAGATAGAGAAAGATGAAGGTTAGGTTTGGTTTGGTTAGGTTAGGTTAGGTTCCTCAGAGTCCGATCCTTTTCTTTTAGCATTTTCGTCTCATCTACGATTAGTGACAGGTGACAGGTGAGGATGGGTCGATATGAGGGTGAGAGGTCTACTGAGAGGGATGAAGGGGTCGATGAGGGGTGAGGAAGGGTCTACTGAAATTGGATGAAGACGTCGGTGAGAAGGGTGAAGGTCTACTGAGAGGGATGAAGGGTCGGTGACAGGGGTGAGAGGTCTACTGAGAGGGATAGAAGGGGGTCGATGAGGGGGTGAGAGGGATGAAGGGGTCGGTGAGGGGTGAGAGTGTCTACTGAGAGAGGGATGAAGGGGTCGATGAGGTGGGGGTGCTGAGATTGGATGAAGACGTCGGTGAGAGGGGTGAAGGTCTGAGGAGGGATGAAGAGGACCGGTGAGGGGTGAGAGGGTCTACTGAGGAGGGGATGAAGGGGTCGGTGAGGGGTGAGAAGGTCTACTGAGAGGGATGAAGGGGTCGGTGAGGGGTGAGAGGGTTTACTGAGAGGGATGAAGGGGTCGGTGAGGGGGGAACATGTGACCCACCGCCGACCTCACCATACTGGGGACTTAGCACAGAGACCCTCCCGGGGTGTTACCTAAAGCTCCCCTGAGGTTAGTAAACATTATTTACAGCTCCCGTCCACTAGTCTCTAGTTTGCCGCCCGCCCTTGCCAAGCGTCTCACATATACCCTTATCCCTACGGGTATAGAGGATGGGGCCTCTCTCTCTCTCTCTGGAAGTACACCCGGGTCAAGTGTGTATGGGTGTACCGGTTAAGTGTTGGTGGGTTAGCCATGGGTGTAGTGATGTACTCGAATCTCTAGCATTATCACCAGCACCACCAAAATTCTCCCTAGTAGTGGTGGTGTCAGCAGTGAGTCACGTCTCGTAATGGCCATTAATGGCAGCAAGGAGGAAGCGTCGCCGCGCTCCTAACAACTATGGTTGCGGTGGCGTTTGTGGTGTCACAGTTACCCTCGTTATGGCTCCGCTCCTGCCTGGATCATCTCTCGGCTTTGTCCTCTCCTTTACTAATGTTTAATGTTAAGTTGTTGCTTGTTGGTGATGTTCTGTGTGGTGTGTGTGTGTGTGTGTGTGTGTGTGTGTGTGTGTGTGTGTGTGTGTGTGTGTGTGTGTGTGTGTGTGTGTGTGTGTGTGTGTGTGTGTGTGTGTGTGTGTGTGTGTGTGTGTGTGTGTGTGTGTGTGTGTGTGTGTGTGTGTGTGTGTGTGTGTGTGTGTGTGTGTGTGTGTGTGTGTGTGTGTGTGTGTGTGTGTGTGTGTGTGTGTGTGTGTGTGTGTGTGTGTGTGTGTGTGTGTGTGTGTGTGTGTGTGTGTGTGTGTGTGTGTGTGTGTGTGTGTGTGTGTGTGTGTGTGTGTGTGTGTGTGTGTGTGTGTGTGTGTGTGTGTGTGTGTGTGTGTGTGTGTGTGTGTGTGTGTGTGTGTGTGTGTGTGTGTGTGTGTGTGTGTGTGTGTGTGTGTGTGTGTGTGTGTGTGTGTGTGTGTGTGTGTGTGTGTGTGTGTGTGTGTGTGTGTGTGTGTGTGTGTGTGTGTGTGTGTGTGTGTGTGTGTGTGTGTGTGTGTGTGTGTGTGTGTGTGTGTGTGTGTGTGTGTGTGTGTGTGTGTGTGTGTGTGTGTGTGTGTGTGTGTGTGTGTGTGTGTGTGTGTGTGTGTGTGTGTGTGTGTGTGTGTGTGTGTGTGTGTGTGTGTGTGTGTGTGTGTGTGTGTGTGTGTGTGTGTGTGTGTGTGTGTGTGTGTGTGTGTGTGTGTGTGTGTGTGTGTGTGTGTGTGTGTGTGTGTGTGTGTGTGTGTGTGTGTGTGTGTGTGTGTGTGTGTGTGTGTGTGTGTGTGTGTGTGTGTGTGTGTGTGTGTGTGTGTGTGTGTGTGTGTGTGTGTGTGTGTGTGTGTGTGTGTGTGTGTGTGTGTGTGTGTGTGTGTGTGTGTGTGTGTGTGTGTGTGTGTGTGTGTGTGTGTGTGTGTGTGTGTGTGTGTGTGTGTGTGTGTGTGTGTGTGTGTGTGTGTGTGTGTGTGTGTGTGTGTGTGTGTGTGTGTGTGTGTGTGTGTGTGTGTGTGTGTGTGTGTGTGTGTGTGTGTGTGTGTGTGTGTGTGTGTGTGTGTGTGTGTGTGTGTGTTGGACAGTTCAGTAATAAACTTATCAAAGGCTCAGCTGGTAGCCCTACACCCCATAATGACACTCTGCAGTCAAGCAATCAGTTTTTTTTAATGAATTGCTCATACACAGTCACAGGCTGAACAGACACATAGTTTCTTTCCTTTAAGGACGATGGTTTTAACCCACAGGGACGATGGTTGTAACCTTTGAGGACGATGGTTTGACCCACGAGGACGATGGTTTTAACCCTTTGAGGACGATGGTTTGAACCCGCCTAGGACGATGGTTTAACCCTTTGAGGACGATGGTTTTAACCGAGGACGATGGTTGTAACCATGAGGACGATGGTTTTAACACCTGGGACGATGGTTTAAACCCTTTGGGACGATGGTTTTAACCCGCTGAGGACGATGGTTTTAACCCTTGGGACGATGGTTTTAACCCTTTGAGGACGATGGTTGTAACCCCTGAGGACGATGGTTTTAACCCTTTGAGGACGATGGTTTGAACCTTGGGACGATGGTTTAACCCTTTGAGGACGATGGTTTTAACCCTTTGAGGACGATGGTTTGAACCCTTTAAGGACGATGGTTTTAGCCTTTGAGGACGATGGTCTTAACCCTTTGAGGGCGATGGTCTTAACCCTACTTGTGGACGATGGTTTTAACCCCTTTGAGGAAGTGGTTTTAACCCTTTGAGGACGATGGTTTAACCCTTTGAGGACGATGGTTTGAACCCTTTAGGACGATGGTCTTAACCCCTTTGAGGGCGATGGTTTAGCCTCCTCGTCCCCAATTGGTTTCGCGTCTGGAGTCTCTACTTGTTACCTCCAACCTTTTACTGGTCCTTGTATCGGAGTTCTTATAAATGCTAAACAGCCCTTCTCTCATCATTCGGTTCTTGTAATAATTTCCACTTCCTAATCTATATAACAGTAACGTTTATCTCCGTCTGATTATATACTGATTCGGTAGCTTCATTACATACATTCAGGTTGATTAGAATTGCAAGTCTTGTACGTACAGTAACTCTGCTTTAAATAGGTGGAAGAATGTTGCCTTCACACTGCTTAACACAGGTTAGAGTCAGTGCAGAGAGCACCACACACAGTCAATAATGGCTGTTCTGACTGCTGTTGAAAAGAAAAGACCTATGGCCGGTGTACAGAATGGTGATAATAGTTGTGAGGGCTAGAGGATTTATGTACAGTACCCCCACCCTACCCACCACCATCGAGGACGAGTCAGGCAGATGAAGTTCAAGGGGCTTTACTGTGTTGGTGGTGCAGTGGTAATGTGTCTCACTGCAGGCGGGTTCGAGTCCCAGAGTCGGATGTGAGAGGGATGTTGTCCTCTGTGTGTAATAATAATAATAATAATAATAATAATAATTAACGGTTTATTGAAAAGTAAGCAGCCAGAAGGCTGAAAATATACAGTTACATATTTGGGGAATGGGTTTCGAATTACAAATAATATACAAGTAACATAAGTGATACAAATAAGATATATAATAACTAGATGGGAAAAGCTCAAACTACAGTGCATTTCAACATAGTGATAATGAAAAGTAGTATTTGCTGGGAGTGAATACACTGGTTTACTACAAGTTATTGATAATTTTTACAATGGTTAGAACTGGGCTGTTCTTATAGCGATCAGTTCGTGCACGTATGGGCTGGATGCGGTTGTGGTGTCGACAGCAATTCTCAGGCTAGGGATCTCAGGTGGTAGTAGGAGCCGGTGTGGAGGATGGTGTAGAAGCTTCTTACCAAATTTGCAGATGGTCGTGGTGATGGTCAGTGAGAGTCAGAAAGGGTCCAGTGTGTTGAGCACTTCTTGATATGTGGAGTAGGAAGGGGAGAGAGAATAATCTTGCATGCCCTCTTTTGCACTTTCTAGGTGTTTACGTTGTGTGGCATTTGGGGAGAAGACCAGGTAACATAAAGAAACAAAAGAACATAAGAATGGAGGAAACTGCAGCGGGCCTATTAGCCCATGCTAGGCAGTCCGTTTACACCCAACCCTTATTGCTCATATAAGCATCAACCTATGTTTGAAGCAATTCAGCGTATTCGAGTTAATGATGATATTTGGTAACTTGATCCCATTCATCCACTACTCTGTTTCCAAACCAGTGTTTACCTATATCACGCCTAAATCTAAATTTGTCTAATTTAAAACCATTGTTGCAGAGTTCGCTCCTGGTTGGATAGTTTAAATTACCTTTGTAATGTCCCCTTTGTTTTAGCCCTGCCTTCCACACACCTCTATCAGGTCGCCCCTCCTCTACGGCTCTCAAGGGAGTGCAAATTAAGATGCTTTAACCTGTCTCTATACTCAAGGTTCCTAATGCCGGGATTAGTCTTGTCATTCTCCTCTGAATTCTTTCCAAGGTTCTACTATCCATTCTGTAATACAGTGACAGAACTGAACTGCGTAATCAGGTGTGTGGTCTCACAAGAGCAAGATACAGTTTTAGGATGACCTCACTTTAGTCTTGTAACTAAACTCCTTTATGAACCAAAATACTTTATTAGCATTGTACGAGAAAAAACACATTGTTTATGACAGGTTTCTACTTATCATTACTCTAAATCTCTCTCTCGCAGTCGGATTCTCTATGGCATCGTTGTTCATCTGGTATCTGGTTTCCCTGTTTATCTCCTATACTGAGTACTTTACATTTGTCGACGTTGAATTTCATCTGCCATTTTCAGACCATTCGAAAAATTTGTTTAGGTAGGGGCATAGGTGAGCTTGGAAGTATGAATGTTATATAAACACTGAGGAGCTCAGGTGCAGGAACTCCAAGGACTTGAGTCGGCGGAGGAGGTGGAGACGAAACTGGAGGATTTGACAACTTCACTGACGTGTGGTTTCCAATTTAGTTTGTTGTCTATGGTGACGCCGAGGAGCTTCGTGGAATCTACAACCTGGGTGTGTTCGGACTAAAGTAATGGAGGTGGGACAATGTCGGGGAGAGGTTGATGTGCATAACCATGGTCTTGGTATGGTTGATGGTGACATAGTTGTTGGTGGCCAGTTTGGAGACTGTTCCATAAATCCTGAAGGGCGAGGTATAGTCGGGGCAAGAATTGTTGACGCTGATCCCAATGGTGGAGTCGTCGACATATTTCCAGCGAGCATAAGGAAGCAGAGTGGTCCCATCTTGGTGCCTTGGGGGACGCCACAGGTGAGTGACTGAAAGGTGGAGACAGCCCCTCGGAAGCGTACAGCTTGGCGTCGGTCACTGAGGAAGTCTGTAAGCCATGGTATAAGACTTCTCCGAAGCCCGAGGTCAATAGCTTTGTTGATGATTATATTGTGGTCGACTAGGTCGAATGCTTTAGTGAAATCAATGAAGGCGACAGCTACAGACGTTTTTCGTTTCTCGAGATGGCGGTATATGTAATCGAGAAAGCTGACAAGACAGTGAGTGGCGGAGGAAGTTTTCATATTGCCAAATTGCTGAGGGTCTACGACTCCTGCAATATCAGCATAAGCCCAGTCGAACACAAAACTTTCACAGATTAGGCTGGGTATTAGGGTGATTGCAATAGGTCGTAGCTGATTTAAGGATTGTGGGCTGGTTGACTTGGGCACTGGTGATACATAAGAGGTCTTCCAGTCAGCTGGGCATCTGGCTTGACTGAGAGAAGCATTGATGATGGAGCATAGAGGTTTAGCAAGCTCCGGGGAGAACTCCTTGAAGAGTTTCATTGGTAAGTCAATGGGGATGGCCCAATTCAGCGCCGCCAATTCAGCGCCGCCGTTTCAGCGCCAGCCCATTTCAGCGCCAGACTATTCAGCGCCGAGACCTTTCAGCGCCTGTGCGTTCCGTTCAACTCAGAAGCTATCTGTCTTTCATTAACGTGGTATAACACTGTATACTACACTTGATTTATATTATGTTGTATTCAACTTATTAATATTAGGTTAGGTTAGGTTAGGTTAGGTTAAATCAACCAATCCAATAAATATGTATGATTCTTTGAAGAAATTATTGATTTGGTGGCGCTGAAACGGTGGCGCTGAATAGTCTGGCGCTGAAATGGGCTGGCGTTGAAACGGCGGCGCTGAAACGGCAGCGCTGAGCATACTGCAAGTCAATGGGGGTGGTAGAGCGTTTTAATTTTAGTGTGTGTGTGTACACGATGACTTACTGTACGTCCTCTTACTCACAGGAAATAACTATGATATCAAGAGGGTCAAGACATCGTATATGTACTCACCAGATTTATCCATTGTACTCGAAAGATTACACCATCGTACTCTGGAGGTTGTCATCGTGTTCAAGGCGGGGAACTGATACTCTGGAGCTGTACGTCTCACCTGCGTCCTGTACAAGTCATTACCACAAATTATACACATATACAGTAGATAATGGTTGTCAATGTGTTGTCTTCAAGTGAGTGTTTGGTGGCCGTGCTGATCTTCCTTGGTCCTGTGACACCTGACCTTATTGACCTCTTGACCTCGACCCTGCATGTAGGTAAAAGGAAAAGGAGGTATCACACACACACACACACACACACACACAGCCTTGTCAGTCTCTCGCACATCTTTAAACACGCAAGCTGATCATTACTGGTGAGAAAGGGCAAAGGTGAGTTGGTTAGGTTTGGTTTGGTTAAGTGAGGTGAGGTTAGGTGAGGTGAGGTGAAATTAGGTTTGGTGAAGTTAGGCTAGGTTAGGTTACCTGTACAGTCTTGTGTTCTCAGTGGCTGACGCGTGGGAATGATGATTTGTTGTTGTAAGAAATGAACATACATACATACATACATTTATACAAGGCACCAAGATGGGGCCACTATGCTTCCTTATGCTTATCAATGATGCCCTAAGAGAAACCCCTGCTCGCTGGAAATATGTCGACGACTCCACCATTGGGATCAGTGTCAACAATTCTGCTCCCGACTATACCGCCCTTCAGGATTTATTGAACAGTCTCCAAAACTGGGCCACCAACAACCACGTCACCATCAACCATACCAAGACCATGGTTATGCACATCAACCTCTCCTCCGACGTTGTCCCACCTCCTTCCATTACTTTAGGTCCGAACACACTCCAGGTTGTAGATTCCACTAAGCTCCTCGGCGTCACCATAGACAACAAACTAAATTGGAAACCACACGTCAGTGAAGTTGTCAAATCCTCCAGTTTCCGTCTCCACCTCCTCCGCCGACTCAAGTCCCTCGGAGTTCCTGCCCCCGATCTCCTTAGTGTTTACTCAACATTCATACTTCCCAAGCTCACCTATGCCTCCCCTACCTGGTCTTCCTCCCTAAATGCCACACTAACAACGTAAACACCTAGAAAAAGTGCAAAAGAGGGCATGCGAGGTTATTCTCTCCCCTTCCTACTCCACATATCAAGGAGCGCTCAACACACGACCCTCTCGACTCTCACTGACCATCACCACGACCTCATCTGCAAATTTGGTGAGAAGCTTCTGCACCATTTTCGACACCGGCTCCTACTACCACCCGAGATCCCTCGTCCGAGAATTACTGCTCGACACTACAACCGCATCCAGCCCATATGAGCACGAACTGATCGCTATAAGAACAGCCCAGTCCCAACCATTGTAAAAATTAATTATCAATAACTTGTAATAAACCAGTGTATTCACTCCCAGTAAATACTACTTCTTACACTGTCACTATGTTGAAATGCACTGTAGTTTGAGCTTTTCCCCACCTAGTTATTATATATCTTATTTGTATCACTTATGTTACTTGTATATTATTTGTAATTCGAAACCCATTCCCCAATTATGTTACTGTATATTTTCAGCCTTCTGGCTGCCATGCTCTTTCAATAAACCGTTTATTATTATTATATACATACATACATACATACATACATACATACATACATACATACATACATACATACATACGTACGTACATACAAGGTTAATTTGGCAGTATGGTGGGAGCGTGAAGGTGCTGTCAGTCAAAATCGGTAATTTCATCAGAACGCTGCAGCACACCAGCGTGTACCACGGGGCATTACCAGCATGTATCACTGGGCATTACCAGCATGTATCAAAGGGCATTACCAGCATGTATCACTGGGCATTACCAGCGTGTACCACGGGGCATTACCAGCATGTATCACGGGGCATTACCAGCAGGTATCACGGGGCATTACCAGCAGGTATCAAAGGGCATTACCAGCATGTATCACTGGGCATTACCAGCATGTATCACTGGGCATTACCAGCATGTATCAAAGGGCATTACCAGCATGTATCACTGGGCATTACCAGCATGTATCACGGGGCAGGTATCACTGGGCATTACCAGCAGGTATCACTGGGCATTACCAGCATGTATCACTGGGCATTACCAGCATGTATCACGGGGCATTACCAGCAGGTATCACTGGGCATTACCAGCATGTATCACGGGGCATTACCAGCAGGTATCACTGGGCATTACCAGCATGTACCACGGGGCATTACCAGCGTGTGCCAGGGGCATTACCAGCAGGTATCACTGGGCATTACCAGCATGTATCACGGGGCATTACCAGCATGTATCAAAGGGTATTATTAACATGTACCACGGGGCATTACCAGCATGTATCACTGGGCATTACCAGCATGTATCACGGGGCATTACCAGCATGTATCAAAGGGTATTATTAACATGTATCACGGGGCATTACCAGCATGTATCACTGGGCATTACCAGCATGTATCACGGGGCATTACCAGCATGTATCAAAGGGTATTATTAACATGTACCACGGGGCATTACCAACATGTATCACTGGGCATTACCAGCATGTATCACGGGGCATTACCAGCATGTATCAAAGGGTATTATTAACATGTATCACGGGGCATTACGGGCATTACCAGCATGTATCACGGGGCATTACCAGCATGTATCGGGGCATTACCAGCATGTATCACGGGGCATTAGCATATCAGCATTATTATCACGGGGCATTACCAGCATGTATCACAGGGGCATTACCAGCAGGTATCACTGGGCATTACCAGCATGTACACGGGGCATTACCAGCAGGTATCACTGGGCATTACCAGCAT